>NC_087202.1:16538104-16543104 GCF_015104395.2 Macrobrachium nipponense
TAATTTGGAGTTTTGAAAACTGCATGAAACCCCTCGCCCTCAGTAGCATTGTAGTGCTTTTGCCCGCACGTAGCCATTATATAAGTCATATTACATTACCGTGATTCGATCATATATATATATATATATATATATATATATATATATATATATATATATATATATATATATATATATATATATATATATATCGAGCTACAAATGTCATTTAATATCTAATTCGCTCTACCTCAGAATTAATATATTTTCATATATGCTTAACCAAAGGGGAATTCTTAGGCGACAATAGAATTGCCGGCCGACGGGCACGAACCATCGGCATCTTCAATTCCAGGACTGGGAGTGAAGCCTTAGCCCACCCTGCCACCGCAAGAGGATATAAGTTTATGCCGCCTCCCATCTCAAATACCTGTCATACTCAGGTAATTTATTGTTATGGAGACTGCATGAACCCCTTCGCCCTCGGTAGCATTGTGGTGCTTTTGCCCGCACGTAGCCATTATATAAGTCAAATCACATTACCGTGATTCATATACATATATCGAGCTACAAATGTCCTTTAAGGGGGCCGGCCAGCTAATGCCATCCTTTAAGGACAGGACTTTGATATTCATACCACTTAATAAGGTGACTTGGGACATCTCCAAACCGCATATGATTTTCGCCTCTGACCTTCGGTTTTGTGACGCCAGGGCGATTTATTCCGAAAATAACCATTTTTCAAATTCTATCTCCTCCCTTGTTATTTAATATTAAGACCTGGGATTACTACCATATATAGACCTGATGTAGATCTCCAATCGAATGATGAGTTTTTTTGTAAAAGTAATTTTTTTGCTAGATATGAATTTTTTATAATGGTAAAAAGATGAACCCTATAAATTAGGAAAACAAAGTTTATAAAAAAAAGACGAAACAAATTCCAATGTTATAGCCTTAAAACTAAGTGAGAAGATAGATTTTGAAGGGTCAATAACTATAGTATTGAGATACGGGGCGTTCACTTGTTTTTCTTCGTATTTTTATAGTGACAATGTTAATAAATAATGATTATGCCAATGTTATAGCCTTAAAACTAAGTGAGAAGATAGATTTTGAAGGTCAATAACTATAGTATTGAGATACGGGCGTTCAAAGTTTTTCTTCGTATTTTTATAGTGACAATGTTAATAAATAATGATTATTAGGACTGTATATTTCTTTTTTGTGTATTAATAAACCAAATCTATTTTATTTATCATAATTTAATCATAAATGATGATCCCTTTGCTCATATATCATAGCTTGAGACGGGGCACTCCTTCCTACGCAACTCTCTCTCTCTCCTTCACTAACTCGGCTTATTACAGCGAATTTTCTTCTTCTGTATGTTAGCTAGATGTTTTCCTAGTATTTTCCGTTTTAGCATGATGAAATTCTTGCCGAAACAAAAAATAAACAAACGTAAATGCAAGAGATTGTCAAGAGGGGAAATTCGAAGTTGTACTCTCTTTTTACAAAGACAATGTTAATAAATCATGATTATTATGAATTTCATATTCCTTTTTGGGTATTAAGTGCAAATTCCGCCATTTGCAACATCTCTGCCCACTGATTCGGACTATCTGCCACTAAATATTTCAAAATATTTGTCACTTCTCTATTATGGGATTCAACCAACCCATTGGCTGAAGGCCGGTAGGATGTGATCGTGAAATGTTCTACATTAAATAATTTTGTCAGCTCTTTTATCACTTCATAAACAAACTCACGCCCATTATCACTGATTAGAGTACGAGGACAGCTGAAATTCGTTATGAATGAACTCAAAGCTCTGGCAACCGATGTTGCGGTCTTATCCACCATTGCGTAGGTGTGCGTATAACGCGTGAACGCATCCACCATCACACATACATATTTGAACTGCCCGTCTCCAGGAGGGAAGGGTCCTACGATATCGATATGCACTCTGTTAAATTTAATTGGCTCTACTGGCCACATGCGAGCCTTTGGAATAGAGTGTTTGTGGTTTTTCATGGTATTACATATGTGGCACTGGCTGATAAATTTTGTAATGTCTGTTCTCATTCCTATCCAAAAAAAGGATTCTCGTGCCCTTCTGAGGGACCTTTCTATACCTATATGTCCTGCATAAGCACTTACATGTATCATGTGGATGGCTTTCTCTACCAAAGAGGGAGGAAGGACGACGCGAGATCGGATATCGCCCGGTCTCTTCTCATATTTACAAAACAAAATATCTCCTTCAATGAAGAACATACTTCTGGGCACCTTTAGGAAATCGGGAAACTCGTTACTCGTACCCCTTACATAAGCCCTAACCTGCCTGATCCATGGCTCAGACTTCTGACCCCTTATCACCTCTCCAACACTCCAACCACACAAATCAATCACACACTCATTTTCACTCCCAGGGCATTCGCTTGCTGACCCCCTAGGAGGATCAGCCCTTTCGCTCCCACGACTTGTTTCCCTTCTCTCTCTCCCTAACTCTGGAGTTCCCGAGTTATTCCCGTTTTCTACATCGGCTGCCTCTGACTCATGCAACTGCTTCTTCCGTCGTTGTTCCTCTCTCTTTGCTGCTCGAGATGTAACTCCCATTATGGCACTTCTGGAGAGGGCACCCGCTACTTTATTTGTTTTCCCTGTCATATGTTCAATTCCCACAATATCAAACTCTAACAGCTGTTCTATCCAAAGAGCCTGTCGAGTGGTCAAATCCCCTTTCTTGAATAAGTCTCTCAATGGGCGATGATCTGTGTTAATTTTGACTTTATGCCCCAGTAAAAAGTAGCGATGTATCTCCAGCATCCATAGAATAGCCAATGCCTCTCTATCGAAGGTACTGTAATTTTTCTCTGCGCCTTTTAATGCTCGTGATGCAAAACAAATCGGCTTTTCATTCCCTGCATCGTCAACTGGAGATATCACTCCCCCGATAGCTATACTGCTCGCGTCAGTGGTTACTACAAATGCTCGATCGAACTTTGGATAAGCTAATAGTTCATTACTAGTGAGTGAAATCTTTAATTCTTGAAAAGCCATCTCTTCCTCCCGTTCCCAATAAATATCTTTCTGCTTTCTCAATGAATCTAGCGGTCTCGCTATTTTACTGAAATCTTTTATGAATTTACGGTAGTAGCCTGCGAGCCCGAGGAAACTGGCTACTTCCTTTGCTTTCTTCAGTCGGGGAAATTCTCTAATTGCTGCTACTTTATCGGCACAAGGCTTGAGGCCTTCAGAAGTTACGATGTGCCCCCAAAATTAAACTTCTTGCTGAAACAATTTACATTTGGTTAGATTAATTTTCATTGCCTGTCGCTTTAAAGCTTCTAAAACTTCAATAATGTTCTTCTTGTGTTCTTCTACTGTAGCCCCTATTATGATTATTTCATCTAAATAAACAAACATGCTATGTCCTAATTCATAACAGGAAAAATGAGCAGGAGCATTCTTTACCCCAAAAGGGAGGTAATTATTTTCAAACAATTGATCATTAGCTATAAAGGCTGTCTTTTCCTTCCTACTCTCGTCTATAGGTATTTGATGATATCGTCAATAGGTACTTGATGATACCCTGACTTTAAATCTAAGGTGGTGAAGAATTTACTATCCCTGACCTTAATCAAGAACTCTTCGATAGAGGGCAATGGGAATGCATTGTCTTTTGTGATACTATTCAAATTTCTGTAATCAACACATAGCCTAAGAGAAACATCCTTCTTTTTAACCATCACGATTGGTGAGGCCCAGGGGGATTCACTTTCTCTAATTGTTCCTTGTTCCCATAATTTATTAATCTCGTTTTCCACTTCCCAATGATAACAAACTGGTATTCTATAAGGCTTAGATCTTATGGGTGGATGACCCCCGGTTTCTATAACAAAAGGAAAACTATTTACTCTGCCTGGGGTTTCGTCGCCAATAACGATTACATCTTGATAACCTTCTGCGATTTCTTTGACAACATTCTGATATGTAACAGGGGTAGACCCACCAGCTGTCCGGAGGAGTCTACTTAGACGTTCCTCACTGCGACCTTGACACATGCTACCCAAGGTCGCGAGAGTGTAAGAAGCATCTGCTACTTCACAAGGTTCAAGGTCGCATATCGACTCGCTGTCTAGTGCGATACGCTGGTCACTGACATTCATAAATGGCACATTAACTTCGTCCTGTATTACCTCACTCAGACCCGGAATGATAAAATCGTCCCATTTGTTATGTGGTCTGATCATAACTAAAGTGCCTTCCAGTATGCTCCGTGAGGGTGTCACGGCGAAGGATGAGAGGGTCCGGGTTGGTGCCACATCTCCCGCCTCTGGGGCAGCGTGTACTTTTCCCCCAGCTCCCTTCGACCTAAGGGAGACTCGTAGGCACCTCGGTCTCTCCCCCTCTGTGGGGATTCATTGTCCCTTTAAACATACCTCAATCCCTTTCCCGGCTGTGCCAGCCACTATTATTTCGTTCCAATCAACAAAATCAATTCCTAAAATAACTGAAATTCCTTCTACTTGTAATGCTAGCACTACATAAAAGGTATGTGTTACCACTCGCCCATCGATGGTTACCTGTTGCCTCACAGCCCTCTGGGTTACCATCCGATGACCACCTACAGTACTCAAAACTAAAGAACCTTTCACCGGCTGCACCGATCCTGTCACCAGGTGTTCTTCTAACAGACACACACTTGCACCAGTGTCGATCAACGCCCTTCCCTGTCGCTCCCCTACCCATATTTGCACAATCAGCACCACAGCTTCCTTCGTGGATTGAGAGTGGAAGATAGGCTCTTGCCTTACCTTCTCTCCTGGCACCCTGAACGACCTGGCATGGGCAGCGATGGGTGGGGGAGGGCTATCCACTACTTCTCCGGGGGTTGGCTGACTTCCCCTCCTCCCCGACAAGGCGCCCCTTGTTCTACCGGGGACACGGTCGTTGCTTGAACCTGGCGGCCGTGGGTGTAGTCGGTGGTCCTCCTGACTCCTCCATGCCGCCTT
>NC_087202.1:16550604-16560604 GCF_015104395.2 Macrobrachium nipponense
CCCTAATCCAGACTGTAAGGATTGTATCTGGGGACATCAGGATGGAGTTTGGAATAGAAAAATGCGCCTTAGTTAACATACAAAAAGGCAAAGTAACGAGAACTGAAGGGATAAAGCTACCAGATGGGAGCAACATCAAACACATAGATAAGACAGGATACAAATACCTGGGGATAATGGAAGGAGGGGATATAAAACACCAAGAGATGAAGGACACGATCAGGAAAGAATATATGCAGAGACTCAAGGCGATACTCAAGTCAAAACTCAACGCCGGAAATAAGATAAAAGCCATAAACACATGGGCAGTGCCAGTAATCAGATACAGCGCAGGAATAGTGGAATGGACGAAGGCAGAACTCCGCAGCATAGATCAGAAAACCAGGAAACATATGACAATACACAAAGCACTACACCCAAGAGCAAATACGGACAGACTATACATAACACGAAAGGAAGGAGGGAAGACTGCGTCAACTTCGAGAACAGAGCACTGGGGCAATATCTGAAAACCAGTGAAGACGAGTGGCTAAAGAGTGCATGGGAAGAAGGACTAATAAAAGTAGACGAAGACCCAGAGATATACAGAGACAGGAGAAAGACAGACAGAACAGAGGACTGGCACAACAAACCAATGCACGGACAATACATGAGACAGACTAAAGAACTAGCCAGGGATGACAATTGGCAATGGCTACAGAGGGGAGAGCTAAAGAAGGAAACTGAAGGAATGATAACAGCGGCACAAGATCAGGCCCTAAGAACCAGATATGTTCAAAGAACGATAGACGGAAATAACATCTCTCCCATATGTAGGAAGGGCAATATGAAAAACGAAACCATAAACCACATAGCAAGTGAATGCCCGGCACTTGCACAGAACCAGTACAAAAAGAGGCATGATTCAGTGGCAAAAGCCCTCCACTGGAGCCTGATGTCAAGAAACATCAGCTACCTTGCCAGTAATAAGTGGTACGAGCACCAACCTGAGGGAGTGATAGAAAACGATCAGGCAAAGATCTCTGGGACTATGGTATCAGAACGGATAGGGTGATACGTGCAAACAGACCAGACGTGACGTTGATTGACAAAGTCAAGAAGAAAGTATCACTCATTGATGTCGCAATACCATGGGACACCAGAGTTGAAGAGAAAGAGAGGGAAAAAATGGATAAGTATCAAGATCTGAAAATAGAAATAAGAAGGATATGGGATATGCCAGTGGAAATCGTACCCATAATCATAGGAGCACTAGGCCCCCCACGATACCCAAGATCCCTGAAAGGAATCTAGAAAAATTAGAGGCTGAAGTAGCTCCAGGACTCATGCAGAAGAGTGTGATCCTAGAAACGGCACACATAGTAAGAAAAGTGATGGACTCCTAAGGAGGCAGAATGCAACCCGGAACCCCCACTATAAATACCACCCAGTCGAATTGGAGGACTGTGATAGAGCAAAAAAAAAAAAAAAATAATAATAATAATAATAATTCTGTTAAAAAGGATAACAGAATTAAGCTAGTTGATTTTATATATAGTTTTTTTTTTCTATTTTCCTTACAATTCGCTTCTCAGGCTCAGCGATGTTTCTGAGTAACTGGCCAATATTCACATTGGGAATTTTCAAAAAATTGTAAATGCTGAAAGTAATCTTTTATTAGAACAGGATATCAGGTCCAGGTCAAGCAAGGGTCGTCGTCAGTGCCAGTATTATTCCGTAGGAGTAGTTCAGTTCGGGTCGGGGTCGTCTTTTGTTTAAGGGCTGCTATCGGTGCTGGTATAGCTGATATCACGTGACGTTTCGACCTTCTCGCAGGTCATCTTCGGACGAGTCAGTTGAAGAGACTGTAGCAAGAAAGTTTGCGAGAAGGTCGAAACGTTACGTGATACCAGCTATACCAGCACCAATACCAGCCCTTAAACCAAAGACGACCCCGGCCCGCACTGAACTACGCCTACGGAATAATACCGGTACTGACGACGACCCCTGCTTGACCTGGACCTGATATCCTGTTCTAATAAAAGATTACCTTCAGCATTTAAAATTTTTTTTTAAATTCCCAATATGAATATTGGCCAGTTACTCAGAAACATCGCTGAGCCTGAGAAGCGAATTGTAAGGAAAATAGAAATAAAACAATATATAAAATCAACTCGCTTAATTCTGCCATCCTTTTTAACAGTATCTGCCTAAATGAGGGTCTTCTACCAAAATAATAATAATAATAATAATAATATTAATAGTAATAATAATAATAATAATGATAACACCGAAAACAGAGCAATGGGGCAATATCTGAAAACCAGTGAAGACGAGTGGCTAAAGAGTGCATGGGAAGAAGGACTAATAAAAGTAGACGAAGACCCAGAAATATACAGAGGCAGGAGAAAGACAGAAAGAACAGAGGACTGGCACAACAAACCAATGCACGGACAATACATGAGACAGACTAAAGAACTAGCCAGCGATGACAATTGGCAATGGTTACAGAGGGAGAGCTCAAGAAGGAAACTGAAGGAATGATAACAGCGGCACAAGATCAGGCCCTAAGAACCAGATATGTTCAAAGTATGATAGACGGAAATAACATCTCTCCCATATGTAGGAAGTGCATTACGAAAAATGAAACCATAAACCACATAGCAAGTGAATGCCCGGCACTTGCACAGAACCAGTACAAAAAGAGGCATGATTCAGTGGCAAAAGCCCTCCACTGGAGCCTGTGCAAGAAACATCAGCTACCTTGCAGTAATAAGTGGTAACGAGCACCAACCTGAAGGAGTGATAGAAAACGATCAGGCAAAGATCCTCTGGGACTATGGTATCAGAACGGATAGGGTGATACGTGCAAACAGACCAGACGTGACGTTGATTGACAAAGTCAAGAAGAAAGTATCACTCATTGATGTCGCAATACCATGGGACACCAGAGTTGAAGAGAAAGAGAGGAAAAAAATGGATAAGTATCAAGATCTGAAAATAGAAATAAGAAGGATATGGGATATGCCAGTGGAGATTGTACCCATAATCATAGGAGCACTAGGCACGATCCCAAGATCCCTGAAAAGGAATCTGGAAAAACTAGAGGGCTGAAGTAGCTCCGGGCCTCATGCAGAAGAGTGTGTCCTAGAACTCGGCACACCATAGTAAGAAAAGTGATGGTACCTCCTAAGGAGGCAGGATGCAACCCGCCCCAACCCCACACTATAAATACCACCCAGTCGAATTGGAGGACTGTGATAGAGCAAAAAAAAAAAAAAAAAAAAAAAAAAAAAAAAAAAAATAATAATAATAATATAATGTTGATTTATTCTTTGTGGAAATCTAATATGTATGTCAACTTTCATGTGAGGATTGTCATGCACCGAGTGTATTTATTATTATTATTATGATTATTATTATTATTATTATTATTATATTATTATTATTATTATTATTATCGTTATTATTATTATTATTATTATTATTATTATTATTATTATTATTATTATTATAATTATTATCTCAGGCTTGAAAATGCAGAGTATACCAAAGGTAATTGACCAACCGAAGGTTCATACATAATAATAGGTAAAAGAGAGAAACGTTATAACAAATTTTCTACTCTAGAGGAAAATCTACTGACTCTGTCTGGATGCAGCAATTGCGAAAGATTTAATCGCCTCAGTTTACGTCACCTTAAGACTTTTATGGGACCTTTCTATATGCCTGGAACCTAGGATGGTAATTAATGTTTTTTTGGGGGGGTGAAGAAGCGTGTTCGCTAGAATGCCTGCAAATTAACACACACAGTAGTTGATGTATGCATGTGGCAAAGAATAGATTCTAGTACTTCTTATGAAGACTAATATGACGTGATGCGGATAATTGGTGAAATTTTTCTCTCTCTCTCTCTCTCTCTCTTCTCTCTCTCTCTCTCTCTCTCTCTCTCTCTCTCTTCTCTCTCTCTATCTATTTTTTTATCTTATATATATATATATATATATATATATATAATATATATATATATATATATATATATATATATATATATATATATATATATATATATGTGTGTGTGTGTGTGTGTGTATATATATATGATATGTATATATATATATATATATATATATATATATATATATATATATATATATATATATATATATATATATATATATATATATATATATATATATATGTGTGTGTGTGTGTGTGTGTGTGTGTGTATATATAAAATAGATATATATATATATATATATATATATATATATATATATATATATATATATATATATATATATATAATAAAAGGAGCCCATAAAAACACCAAAATGTAGAGAGAAAGTACTATATTTCAGAGACTGCTGTCTCTCTCTTCAGGTATATGAATGAGAAAAGTTTACAGAAAAGGTGGTATTTATACCAAGAGATTCGTCCACAAGTAAGCCAATTTAGGTCACCCCCGCTGATAATCTTCCTTTAATCTTCTTAAGCGTTGGTTGAATGAACACTGCGTCGACGATGTCCGATGTCCAATTCCTTTGAGATGTTCATTACCTGCTTCTCTTTATTAAGGCCGATTCCATCATTTGACTCTTGTACCGGCAGTTGCTGCTATAAATTACACGTGACATATTCCAGTTTATTCTATGGTTATGTTCATTTATATGGTTGAAAATAGCCGAGTTCTGTTGTCCATACCTAACTGACCGTTTGTGTTGTATTAATCTCTGGGGAAGTGATTTACCTGTAAATCCGATGTAAGATTGGTCACAGTCCTGGCATGGGATCTCATATACCCCAGAGTCTTTGGGCGAGTCTTTTATTGGACGTTAATCAGGGATTTGGCTAAGGTATTTGGGTAGGTAAATGCAAAAGGGTTGGATTTCCCAAGGGTGTGAGTTACTCTCTTAATCGTCTCCAGGTGGGGAATTTTTATTTTATTTGTTGGGTGTGTCTCTGGTCTTGTCTTTAAGGGGTCGGTAGAAAATTACGTTTGCTTTTGAATTGCTTTCTCAATTATATGGTCAGGATACTTTAAAGATGAAAGTTGCTTGCGAATTAGTTCAAATTCTTTTTCCAGGAAATCTGGGGAACAAATTCGTAGGGCTCTTAAGAATAGGTTGCTAGCTAGACCTATCTTGATAGTATTGTCATGATAGCTAAAGTAGTGAATATATGAAAGTGAGAAACGTTAGTTTTCTGATATGGTAAATTTGTATTCTGTCGTGTCTCTGATTATTAAAACATCAAGAAAAGGAATTTTGTTGTCTGTTTCCCATTCAGAATACAAATTTACCATATACAGAAAACCAACGTTCTCACTTTCATATATTCACTACTTTAGCTATCATGACAATACTATCAAGATAGGTCTAGATAGCAACCTATTCTTAAGAGCCTTACGAATTTGTTCCCCAGATTTCCTGGAAAAAGAATTTGAACTAATTCGCAGCAACTTTCATCTTTTAAAGTATCCTGACCATATAATTGAGAAAGCAATTCAAAAAGCAAACGTAATTTTCTACCGACCCCCTAAAGACAAGACCAGAGACACACCCAACAATAAAATAAAAATTCCCACCTGGAGACGATTAAGAGAGTAACTCACCCACCCTTGGGAAATCCAACCCTTTTGCATTTACCTACCCAAATACCTTAGCCAAATCTGATTAACGTCCAACAAAAGACATCGCCCAAAGACTCTGGGGTATATGAGATCCCATGCCAGGACTGTGACCAATCTTACATCGGATTTACAGGTAAATCACTTCCCCAGAGATAAATACAACACAAACGGTCAGTTAGGTATGGACAACAGAACTCGGCTATTTTCAACCATATAAATGAACATAACCATAGAATAAACTGGAATATGTCACGTGTAATTTATAGCAGCAACTGCTGGTACAAGAGTCAAATGATGGAATCGGCCTTAATAAAAGAGAAGCAGGTAATGAACATCTCAAAAGGGAATTGGACATCGGACATCGTCGACGCAGTGTTCATTCAACCAACGCTTAAGAAGATTAAAGGAAGATTATCAACGGGGGTGACCTAAATTGGCTTACTTGTGGACGAATCTCTTGGTATAAATACCACCTTTCTGTAAACTTTTCTCATTCATATACCTGAAGAGGGAGACAGCAGTCTCTGAAATATAGTACTTTTTCTCTCTACATTTTGGTGTTTTTTTTATGGGCTCCTTTTATTAGATGGAATTCTGTTGTTACAGAACACTTTTACCAGTCATATATATATATATATATATATATATATATATATATATATATATATATAATATATATATATATATATATATATATATATATATATATATATATATATATATATATATATCAAATAAAAGGAGCCCATAAAAACACCAAAATGTAGAGAGAAAAGTACTATATTTCAGAGACTGCTGTCTCTCTCTTCAGGTATATGAATGAGAAAAGTTACAGAAAAGGTGGTATTTATACCAAGAGATTCGTCCACAAGTAAGCCAATTTAGGTCACCCCCGCTGATAATCTTCCTTTAATCTTCTTAAGCGTTGGTTGAATGAACACTGCGTCGACGATGTCGGATGTCCAATTCCCTTTTGAGATGTTCATTACCTGCTTCTCTTTTATTAAGGCGATTCCATCATTTGACTCTTGTACGGCAGTTGCTGCTATAAATTACACGTGACATATTCCAGTTTATTCTATGGTTAGTTCATTTATATGATTGAAAATAGCCGAGTTCTGTTGTCCATACCTAACTGACCGTTTGTGTTGTATTAATCTCTGGGGAAGTGATTTACCTGTAAATCCGATGTAAGATTGGTCACAGTCCTGGGCATGGGATCTATATACCCCAGAGTCTTTGGGCGATGTCTTTTGTTGGACGTTAATCAGGGATTTGGCTAGGTATTTGGGTAGGTAAATGCAAAAGGGTTGGATTTCCCAAGGGTGTGAGTTACTCTCTTAATCGTCTCCAGGTGGGGAATTTTTATTTTATTGTTGGGTGTGTCTCTGGTCTTGTCTTAGGGGGTCGGTAGAAAAATTACGTTTGCTTTTTGAATTGCTTTCTCAATTATATGGTCAGGATACTTTAAAGATGAAAGTTGCTTGCGAATTAGTTCAAATCTTTTTCCAGGAAATCTGGGGAACAAATTCGTAAGGCTCTTAAGAATAGGTTGCTAGCTAGACCTATCTTGATGGTATTGTCATGATAGCTAAAATAGTGAATATATGAAAGTGAGAACGTTGGTTTTCTGTATATGGTAAATTTGTATTCTGTCGTGTCTCTGATTATTAAAACATCAAGAAAAGGAATTTTGTTGTCTGTTTCCCATTCAACTTTAATTTGATGCTGGGCACTAACTGCGTTTAATTTGAGAGGAATTCATTAAAATTACCCCACTTATTATCCCAAAATGTTAGTATGTCATCCACGTATCTCATCCACAGCATGTTTTTGGGTTTTATTGCATTTATTACTGTAGTTTCAAAGTATTCCATGTACAGATTGGCTAAAATAGGACTTAAAGGACTACCCATACTACACCCGAATTTTTGCTTGTAGAATGATTCCCCGAATGAAAATACGTTATTAGATGCACATAATTCAACTAACTTTATTATTTTGTCAAGTGCAAAGGGAAATGATCTGAATAGGGGAATAATTTTTCCCTTAAAAACTGAAGAACGTCCTGTACTGGTACTTTGTGAATAGGGAGTCTACGTCAAGGCTTAAAAGTTTTATGTTGTGAAGTGGTATATGTGCTTCTCTGAATTTGTGACAAAAGTCTTCCGAATGTTTGATGTGACTGGGAGAAAAAGTGCCTAAAAAAGGAGAAAGGAGGCCAGCTAACCATTTAGAAATTTTGTAATTGAAAGCTCCGGCGCATGAAACGATGGGTCTGAATGGAAGATTGTCTTTGTGAGTTTTGGAAGACCATAAAAGTAGGGTAATTTAGGATTAATTACTTTAAATTTCTCTAATAGTTCAATACTCTTTTTGTCTTGGCCAATAATCTTACTTTCCGAAAAAAATTCTGTGGGAACGTTCTGGAGGGGATTTTTCGTCAGTTTTCGTAAGTATTTGTGTCGCTAAGGAGCTGGTTGATTTTGTCGAGTAGAAGTCTTTGTCCATTATTACAATTTTGGCCGCTTTGTTTGTCGGATCTACTTATTATAACATCTAACTTTTTTAGCGAGTGGATGGCTATCATGAATCTGCGGGGAACAGGATATTTCTTATGAAGGTCAGTTAAAGCATTTAGTAACACTCCTTTTAAACATATCTCTTCACGGCTGTAGTTTTTGTCAGATATGAAAAAGAACTGAACAGACTACACCGGCTGAAAAAACCAAAAACACTTTTTGGAAGAATGCCTCAAAGAACAAGTACTTCCAAAATGTACGGATTCGGGAGATGGACTCTGCAATCAAAACCCCTTCCCTCTATCACACAAGATTTCTGGAAGAAAGAATCACCAATACGAGAAACGACATCTCGTGCTACGCAGAGTGATATATGGAACTCAATCTAATCTTCGCCTCCTCACTACGGACCACGTATACAGGTATCTGATTTCATTCTGTTCCGACATTGCTGCCTATAATAGCGTGACTCATTCCAACAGACTTTTACGCAAGTTAAAATAACCTAATAGATAATAGCGCATGGAATAATCTTGAACAACAAGACAAAGTTTTAAACTTATCCAACACCCCCTTACTGTAAATCAACATTTAGTTTTAAATTTAGGCTTATCCTTTGCCCTAATGCCAGACCGCAAAAACAACCTAGACTTCATAGTGGCTTTTGATAAATTCATATCTGACAAAAACTACAGCCGTGAAGAGATATGTTTAAAAGGAGTGTTACTAAATGCTTTAACTGACCTTCATAAGAAATATCCTGTTCCCCGCAGATTCATGATAGCCATCCACTCGCTAAAAAGTTAGATGTTATAATAAGTAGATCCGACAAAGACGGCAAAATTGTAATAATGGACAAAGACTTCTACCTCGACAAAATCAACCAGCTCCTTAGCGACACAAATACTTACGAAAAACTGACGAAATCACCTCCAAAACGTTCCCACAGAATTTTTTTCGGAAAGTAAGATTAATTGGCCAAGACAAAAAGAGTATTGAACTATTAGAGAAATTTAAAGTAATTAATCCTTAAACTTACCCTACTTTATGGTCTTCCCAAAACTACAAAGACAATCTTCCATTCAGACCCATCGTTTCATGCGCCGGAGCTTTCAATTACAAAATTTCTAAATGGTTAGCTGGCCTCCTTTCTCCTTTTTTAGGCACTTTTTCTCCCAGTCACATCAAACATCGGAAGAAACTTTTGTCACAAATTCAGAGAAGCACATTACCACTTCACAACATAAAACTTTTAAGCCTTGGACGTAGACTCCCTATTCACAAAAGTACCAGTACAGGACGTTCTTCAGTTTTCTAAGGGAAAAATTATTCCCCTATTCAGATCATTTCCCTTTGGCACTTGACAAAATAATAAAGTTAGTTGAATTATGTGCATCTAATAACGTATTTTCATTCGGGGAATCATTCTACAAGCAAAAATTCGGGTGTAGTATGGGTAGTCCTTTAAGTCCTATTTTAGCCAATCTGTACATGGAATACTTTGAAACTACAGTAATAAATGCAATAAAACCCAAAAAAAACATGCTGTGGATGAGATACGTGGATGGACATACTAACATTTGGGCCGGATAATAAGTGGGTAATTTTAATGAATTCCTCTCAAAATTAAACGCATTAGTGCCCAGCATCAAATTTAAATTTGTTGAATGGGAAACAGACAACAAAATTCCTTTTCTTGATGTTTTAATAATCAGAGGACACGACAGAATACAAATTTTACCATATACAGAAAACCAACGTTCTCACTTTCATATATTCACTATTTTAGCTATCATGACAATACCATCAAGATAGGTCTAGCTAGCAACTATCTTAGAGCCTTACGAATTTGTTCCCCAGATTTCTG
>NC_087202.1:16563104-16565604 GCF_015104395.2 Macrobrachium nipponense
TATATATATATATATATATATATATATATATATATATATATATATATATATATATATATATATATATATATATGATATTCATAATTGTATAATGTGAGAGAAGGGAAGAGCAATTAGTATTTGGATTAACAATAAAACTTGTGAAATATGTACAGAAACAATATACAACATTTCTATTATTAAATAAGATTCTCTGAAAAAAATTATCAAGAAGAAAAGTTTATAATCACTTGCTTAATTAATCGTACATCAAACTAACAACACAAACTTGATTTTATGTCATGTTTTCCAATCAGAAAATGACAAATCATATTTATTTATTCCCAATTTCAAGTTGCGATCACTTTTATATTCTACCTGAGGGTTGAACTGGATTGGTAAAATCCTTTCTCTTCTTTACCAGGGGTCCAGACTATTTGGAACATTTTGAGTGCAGCATCATCAATGGAATTCGCCGGAGTTACGTGACCGCAAGAGACATTATTCCTTTTTACTCGAAAAGCTCTGGGCAGCATTCGGATATTCTTTCATAAGATCTTTCAATGTTCCTTTATTTAATCATAGGTTTTGTTGTGCAAGTATTTTATATTTTCAGTTACTTCTCATGCTAGAAAATGTGCAGTGCGTATCACACACGTGTACATACATATGCAAACACAAACACATAAATATGTAATATACATACTATATATATATATATATATATATATATATATATATATATATATATATAATATATATATATGTATGTGTATTTAATGTTATTTGATATATGTACATGTTTTGTTAACGAAGAATCATTTATACCCATTACCATAAAACCTTAAGGTTATTTAAGGTAACTCTAATATTAATGAAATCTCTTTTATCTAAAAAAAATCTTTTTCTCTACATCTATGAAAAGAATTCTATGTTAAGATCAAAAGTTTGAAGACACTGTTATTAATAACTGTAGATAATTTATAATTATTACTCTTGTAAACAAGACTAAAAAGGCGTTATGATAGCTTCATGCCATTGCGAATTTGCCAACGCAATTTTAGGATTCCTTTTTCTATACCAAGTTTAGGAATTGTCTGTATGATATCAACCTAACTGACAGATCTCGAGATTAGAGGTACTCGCAAGCATTTATATGTCAATACAATTATAATCGAACTTAGTACATCATTATCGAGAGTGTAATATATAAATATGCAATTGATTCAACTAAGCGCGCAACGAAGACCCTTTAATAAAGAATTAAATCGAATAAAACGACAAGACAACCTATCCAAATACTGCAGATGATAATGGTTAACCTTCAAATAAGATTTGTTTTTCTAATATTTAAACTTCAGTTTCGTAACTTTTGACAGTAGTTCAAAAATATGTTAGTACACGATTCTTTCAAGTTTATTTGATGATATCATGGTATTAGATTACGTAGTAAAGAAACTTTGAATTTGTTTCTTGTATTATGTACTTCCTTTCTGAGCGCAGAAAAAAGACAAAGGCAGAGGAATAAACTAGGGTTTCTTCACAACCCAAATCGTTCAAAACAAATCTTGCCCAAAATAAAACAGAAGACAACGTTTAACCTCGAAAGACTTCTTTCCTTTAAACTATAAACTTTTTGTTAACTTTGAGGCCACAGCCTACAAATGACGGAAGGTTTTTCTCTCTTTTTTTATTCTCGGTTGCAGCAAATGTTCTTTTGCCTTGTTTTTCCTTCCACGTTGTCCTTTTTCCCTCGATGATTCTCTTTGTCCCAACAAACAAGGAAGAATCGTACCAAACTTTACACTCGTTTCCATACGAGAGGAGAAAAAAAATTGTCGTCACTGGGCGGCTAAATCAGCCTACTGCTTTGCTGATGTTGTGAAAAATGTGGTAATTCTGTGATAAAGTGTATTTGAGAGAGAGAGAGAGAGAGAGAGAGAGAGAGAGAGAGAGAGAGAGAGAGAGAGAGAGAGAGAGAAAGCTGTCTGGAGCCTGCCTTACGTTACTTGAAACTTGCTCCATGATATTATTTTATTATTATTATATTATTATTATTATTATTATTATTATTATTATTATTATTATTATTATTATTATTCATTATTATTATTATTATTATTATTATTATTATTATTATTATTATTATTATTATTATTATTATATGGTAGGTAGTATTAAAGGTGAGTTACTGGCAGAATGCACTTAACCCCGAAAAATCCATTATCAGAAAAATAGAGAAAACACTATACAAACTGAATGCATCTAACGCAGCTATCTATTTCCATTCTATATTATTATTATTATTATTATTATTATTATTATTATTATTATTATTATTATTATTATATTATATTATTATTATTATTATTATTATTATTTGCCTTGCCAATATCAGGGTAACACTCACTCAGTGTATTTGAAAACGTAAAAATTCTATTCTATTTATTGTTATGTAAAAGTTTTCATAATCCCTTCAAGTGCAGATTTTTTTATATTTTATTTTTCCTTCTTACTAAAT
>NC_087202.1:16570604-16630604 GCF_015104395.2 Macrobrachium nipponense
TCATAAGAAATGTTTTTGTTTACGAAGACAAAATTGTTCAAATAAACATTCATTTTCTGTTATTATGAAGAAATATCTTCACTAGCTAAAGATAATTTCCTATTTTAGCGCCAAACGCATTATTTCTTCAAATAATATTGAATCATTACAAGGGAAAAATATCAGCTTCAATTGAATGTATCTTAAAGAAGCGATTATTTTAGAAATTCAAATAAAACTAATAAAATTCCGCAATTTTTTTTAGTAAACTATGATATTCTTTTCATTTCCAGACTATGGTTTAGTTTCATTTACCCACAAACTTGCATGCAAACCCCGCATTAAGTGCACCGATGATTTTGCGTGCCGGCGCGTGAGCATATATCATAGCACATTTATTAACAGAACAGGTGAGCGTGACAGCAGTGTAGTAACAATTATAATTACACGAGACAGTTATTACATGGGAATTAAGAGTCGTACGATATGCTTTCTCAATACGAGGTAATATTTACATTGAAATTCGTTTTATTATTATTCAGTGAACAATGCCATACAAACAATCAATGCGAATCATTTGCCTTACAAGAGTTATTCATAACTCCCAGGTAGTGAGTCGTTGCGAATGTATGAAACGGACAATTTTGCTTATGTCTTCAAACCTGTGAATTAAGTCTTGTTGGAGATATTACTGCTTTTAGATTATTTAAATCGAAATTAGTAGCATCATGATTTAACTTTTTTTGGAATAGCCTCGTTACCACTAGATGCTTCGATGTTTTGTGGTAGAACATTAAATATCATTACTAAATATAGTTTTAATGGACTTTGACATGTAAAGAGTGGATTCTGCTCTGATTTCAAAAGAGAAATTGGATTTTAGAGGCTTTGTTTATATAGAGATCCTAGTCCCATTATTATTATTATTATTTTTTTATTTATTTATTTTTTTTTTGCTCTATCACAGTCCTCCAATTCGACTGGGTGGTATATAGTGTGGGGTTCCGGGTTTGCATCCTGCCTTCCTTAGGAGTCCATCACTTTTCTTACTATGTGTGCCGTTTCTAGGATCACACTCTTCTGCATGAGTCCTGGGGCTACTTCAGCTCTAGTTTTTCTAGATTCCTTTTCAGGGATCTTGGGATCGTGCCTAGTGCTCCTATGATTATGGGTACGATTTCCACTGGCATATCCCATATCCTTCTTATTTCTATTTTCAGATCTTGATACTTATCCATTTTTTCCCTCTCTTTCTCTTCAACTCTGGTGTCCCATGGTATTGCGACATCAATGAGTGATACTTTCTTCTTGACTTTGTCAATCAACGTCACGTCTGGTCTGCTTGCACGTATCACCCTATCTGTTCTGATACCATAGTCCCAGAGGATCTTTGCCTGATCGTTTTCTATCACTCCCTCAGGTTGGTGCTCGTACCACTTATTACTGCAAGGTAGCTGATGTTTCTTGCACAGGCTCCAGTGGAGGGCTTTGGCCGCTGAATCATGCCTCTTTTTGTACTGGTTCTGTGCAAGTGCCGGGCATTCGCTTGCTATGTGGTTTATGGTTTCATTTTTCGTATTGCACTTCCTACATATGGGAGAGATGTTATTTCCGTCTATCGTGTTTTGAACATATCTGGTTCTTAGGGCCTGATCTTGGTGCCGCTGTTATCATTCCTTCAGTTTCCTTCTTTAGCTCTCCCCTCTGTAGCATTGCCATGTGTCATCGCTGGCTAGTTCTTTAGTCTGTCTCATATATTGTCCGTGCATTGGCTTGTTGTGCCAGTCCTCTGCTCTGTCTGTCATTCTCCTATCTCTGTATATTTCTGGGTCTTCGTCTACTTTTATCAGTCCTTCTTCTTCCCATGCACTCTTTAGCCACTCGTCTTCACTGGTTTTTCAGATATTGCCCCAGTGCTCTGTTCTCAATGTTGACGCAGTCCTCTATACTTAGTAGTCCTCTCCCTCCTTCCTTTCGTATGTATAGTCTGTCCGTATTTGCTCTTGGGTGTAGTGCTTTGTGTATTGTTATATGTTTCCTGGTTTTCTGATCTATTCTGCGGAGTTCTGCCTTCGTCCATTCCACTATTCCTGCGCTGTATCTGATTACTGGCACTGGCCCATGTGTTTATGGCTTTTATCATATTTCCGGCTTGTTGAGTTTTGACTTGAGTATCGCCTTGAGTCTCTGCATATATTCTTTCCTGATCGTGTCCTTCATCTCTTGGTGTTTTATACTCCTCCTTCCATTATTCCCCTCGGTATTTGGTATCCTGTCTCATCTATGTGTTTGATGTTGCTCCCATCTGGTAGCTTTATCCCTTCAGTTCTCGTTACTTTGCCTTTTTGTATGTTGACTAAGGCGCATTTTTCTATCTAAACTCCAAACTCCATCCTGATGTCCCCAGATACAATCCTTACAGTCTGGATTAGGGTATCTATTTCCTTGATGCTCTTACCATACAGCTTGATGTCGTCCATGAACATCAGATGGTTGATTCTGTTGCCTCTTTTTCTTGAGTTGGTACCCGGCATCCATCTTCTGTAGTACTTTTTGTCATGGAATCAATGGCTACAACGAAGAGTAGTGGGGACAGTGAGTCACCTGGAAGATCCCTCTCTGATATTAACCTCTGCTAGTCTTATTCCAGAGCTTGTAAGTATTGTATTCTAGTTGCGCATTGTATTTTTGAGGAAGCTGATGGTGTTTTCCTCTGCCCCATATATTTTCAGGCATTCTATTAGCCATGTGTGTGGTATCATGTCGAAGGCTTTCTTATAGTCTATCCATGCCATGCTTAGGTTGTTTTTCCTTCTCCTACTGTTCTTCATTACCATTTTGTCTATCAGGAGCTGGTCTTTTGTGCCCCTACACTTCCTTCTGCAGCCTTTCTGTTGGTGGGGGATGGTGTTTTGTCTCCTCTAGGTAGTTGAATAGCCTTTTACTGATGATACCTGTTAGTAACTTCCACATTATTGGTAGGCAGGTGATAGGCCTGTAGTTACTGGCTATATTTCCCTTACTCTTGTCTTTTTGTACTAAGGATGTTCTTCCTGTGGTCATCCATTTGGGTGCATGGTGATTTGAGATACAATGCTGGAGTTGTTCTGCTATTCGTGTGTAGGGCCTTTGAAGTTTTTTTGAGCCAGTGTCCATGGACTTCATCGGGACCTGGGGCTTTCCAGTTTGGCATTTTCTTTAGTTGGTGTCTGACTGTGTCTGTCGTGATCTCTGTGAATCTTTGTTTTATTCTCCCTGTTTCTTCTTCCTTGACTTCCTGGAGCCATGTTGCATGTTTGTTGTGTGGTACCGGATTGCTCCATATGTTTTCTGGGTGGTTGTCTTCCCCTCTTATTTGGTTGTATAGTCTTTTCTGGTTGGTTCCGAATAGTTTGTTTTGTTGGTATCCCTTATTACTGTTCATGTACCGTTGGATCTTATGTGCTTTGGCCTTAAGCCTCTGTTTTACATCTTCTATTGTTGTTGTTTAGTCCCTCTCTTGTACTTTTATTTCTCGTTGAGTTCCTCCTTGTTTCTTGCTACTTAGCCTTTTTTTCTGCCATCTCTTTCAGTTTACTCAAGTCAGATCTCATTGCCATGATTTGCTTTTCCAGGCGCCTTTTCCAAGAAGGTTGCTGTTTTGGTTTCTGTTGGGTTGGTTGTGCTGGTGGTGTTGGTGTTCGAATCCCCATCAGTTCTGCTACTAATCTTGCTCCTGCATATACCAAGTTATTTGTTTCTGTGATACTGGTGGTGTGTATTATGCCCATTATTTCATTGATCCTCACTTGTTTTCACCCCTTCCCTTAATTTCTTGGTGTTGTAGGCTTTCATGGAGGGGATCTTTGTTCTCTCTGTATCTGACTCCATCCATTGCCTAATCTTTCTACCCATTCCGTCCTCTCTGTTACTTCGTCGCTGTTTCTTCGTGTGTCGTTGTTTGAATCCTCATCATCCCTGTCGTCTTCTGTGGCATGGTCTCTCAGTTCGTCTTCGTGTAACTCGTTGTCGTGTGACATTTCCCTTTCCAGTTCTTCTCTTTCTGTTGGGGAGAGCCAGTTCTTTTTCTTTATGTTCCTTACTTGGTCTGCCAGCCTTTGCTCTGTTTGGGGGGTGTTATTCCTCTCATTCCAGATGTTGACCAATCTTCTTCTATATCCTCTCCCTCCCGTCGGGTTGCTTCTGATGGTTAGCATCTCCATTTCCTTTCCTTATTTTCTTCTCTTGTCCATTTCTTCCTTATTGCTTCTGTAGCTCCAATCTCAGGCTGTTGATTACTGTCGTTGTTGATTATTATTATTATTATTATTATTATATTTTTGTGGCTATCTTAGTCATGCTATTCGACTGGGTAGTATCTATAGTGTGGAGCACCGGTTTCTAATAGCCCACTCATCTGCATGTGTCCTGGACCTGGAGCTACTTTCCAGGTTCCTTCCCAGAGATCTTGCGAACGTGCCAGTGTCCCTATGATTATGGCTACAATTTCCACTGGCATATATCATATGCTTCTTATTTCTACTTTCAGGTCTTAATATTTATACATTTTTCTTTCTTTCTCATTTACTCTATTGTTACATGGTACGGAGACATCAATGAGTGATATTTTTTACTCGATCTTTTCAGTTAGAGTCAAGGTTGGTGCTCGTACCACTTATTACTGCAAGGTAGCTGATGTTTCTTACACAGGCTTCAGTGAAGGGCTTTTGCTGCTGAATTAAGCCTGTTTTTGTACAGGTTCTGTGCAAGTGCCGGACATTCGCTTCCTATGTGGTTTATGATCTCGTTTTTCATACTGCACTTCGTGCATATGGCTGAGATATTATTTCTTTCTATTGTTCTTTGGACATACCTGGTTCTTAAAGGGGCTTGCCTTGTACCGCTATTACCATTCCTTCTTTTCCCATCTTAAGTTCTCCCCTCTGTAGCCATAGCCATGTTTCATCGCTAGCCAGTTCTTTATTTTGTCTCACGTACTGTCCGTGCATTGGTTTGCTGTGCCATTCCTCTGCTCTGTTTTGCATTCCCCTGTCTATGTATATTTCTGGGTCCTTGTGTACCTTTATCAGTCCTTTTTCCCATGCACTCATTAGACACTCCTCTTCAGTGGTTTTCAGGTATTGTCCCAGTGATCTGCTCTCAATGCTGTCGCAGTCCTCTATGCTTATAGACCCCTCCTTCCTTCGTTTCGCGTTATTTATAATCTGGCTTTATTTGTCCTTGGGTATAGTCCTTCTTGAGGTATTGTCATGTGTTTCTTAGTTTTCTGGTCAATGCTGCGGAGTTCAGCCCCTGTCCACTACATTACTCCCGCGCTGTATCTAATTACTGGTGCTCCTCATGTGTTTATGGCTTTCATCATGTTTCTGGCGTTGAGGTTTGACTTGAGTATCGCTTTAAGTTTCTGCATATATTCCTTCCTGATTGTATCCTTCTTTTCTTAGTCTTTTATATTCTCTTCTTCTATTAGTATTATTAATTTTATTATTATTGTTATTGTATGCTGGAAGTAAACCCTCTTTTAAACATGTTTTATTAAAAGAGATTGCTGCCTCAGCTGCATTAATTTTATACAGGTACTTCTCTATTTTTCTAATTATTGTTTTTTCCTTGTTGCTTAAACTGGTGAGCAACTCACCGAAGGCTGACTCATCTCAATTAGGTAATAGTCAAAACGATTGGGTTTTTATTGGTAAAAAATTCCAATGGGGTAGTCATATTTTTGGTTATATCTTGTAGAGTTTATTGCAGATAGAATTGATGTTAAATTCTATTTCTTTTCTATTCTTTTCGTGGAGCCGCGACGTTTCGTCTGAATAAACCCTAGACATCCTCTTGGGCGGAGGTGGGTGAAGGACTGAAGTGAGAGGGTGAGTCTGACTTCTTACATTGAGGCGGGGCAAAGGGGCAGCGGGGCAGCGGGGGGGGGGGGGGGTGTCTTCGAGCCTCTGCCTTTTCATTGGCTAGTGAAAAGGGAGCTGCTTTTTCATTGGCTGCGGGCTGAAGCCAGCTCCCGAGTGCATGCTCAACAGGTGCGCCGATCTTCTCAGCTGCATATTATCATGCAGGGTTCCATTTTGATTGGCCGAAGGCCGCGTGATGTCATCGCTGGTATTACTCATGGTATTAATGCCGTCTTCGGTGTTATATTCCTCTTGAACTGGGACATTTTCGGTGGCGATATGGTGAGGTTTGCCGTTACTGGGGTGTTCCTTCGCATGCAGGCGCTGTAGAAGAGAGGGTCTTCGCCCAGAGCCTGCACCCCGGCAAATACGCCGGTTACATAGACGATATCTACGTGGAAGTCAACACCGAGGCTGAGGTAGAAGCCCTTCGTCGCTGATTCCAGCAATGCAGCGTGCTAAACTATACAGTCGAGTTTAGCACCAACGATCAGCTCCCCTTCCACGACGTCCTTATAACGAAGACAGAAGACGGTCTCCACACTTCTGTCTACACGAAGAAGACAAATTTAGGAATGTGCCTCAACAGGGATAGCAAGTGTCTTGACAGGTTTAAGAGCACTACCCTCAGGGCCTTTGTGAAAAGGGCCCTCTCCCATTGTTCTACCTGGCAGGACACACACCTCGAGCTTGATAGAGCTTCACAGATGCTCGTGAATAACGGATATTCTAATAAGCTCATCAACCGAGAAGTGCGCACAGCCCTAGAAAGATGGTACTCGAACGAGGAAGAAGACCCACGACCCCGCCCCACCGAGAACATCAAGATATATTATAAGGCCTTCATGCACTCTCAATACCGCGAGGAGGAGAAGGCGATGAAGAAGAACATTAAGAACATCCCCCACATCGAAGAAGGCAAAATGGTAGACCTTATAATATACTACAAAAACCGGAAAACAAGAGACCTAATCATGAAAAATAACCCCTCACCGCCATCAGGAGACCCCCTCAAGCAGACGAACGTAGTATACCAATACATATGTCCCGCCGAGGACATCCTGGGAAATACATTGGAATGACTACCATGCATCTTGCAAAGAGAATCTCCTGTCACGCCCAGGAAGGGGCTATCAATAATCACGCCCTCACCGCCCACTGAGACAATCTCCCGCGACTGTATTATCCACAACACCAGGATAATAGGGAGAGCACCCGACCCTACCCGTCTGCGCCTTCTGGAGGCGTTACTCATCCAGGAGCAAAAGCCCTCCATGAATACGACACAGGAGGCCTTTTTGGTCCCGACCTGCAAGCGAAGGAACACCCCAGTAATGGCAAACTTCACCATATCGCCGCCCGAAAATGCCCGAATTCAAGAGAAATACAACACTGAAGACGACATTAATACTATGAATAATACCAGCAGTGACGTCATGCAGCCTTCTACCAATCAAAATGAAGCCCGGCATGATGATATGCAGCTGAGAAGATCAGTTCGCCTGTTGAGCATGCGCTCGGGAGCTGGCTTCAGCCCGCAGCCAGGCAGCCAATGAAAAAGCAGCTCCCTATTCACTAGCCAATGAAAAGGCAGAGGCACGAAGCCCCCGCTGCACCACCACAATATAAGCAGTCGGACTCACCCTCTCACTTCAGTCCTTCACCCACCTCCGCCCAAGAGGATGTCTGAGGTTTATTCAGACGAAACGTCGCGGCTCCACGAAAAGAATAGAAAAGAAATAGAATTTAACATCAATTCTATTTGCAATTAACTCTACGGGATATACCCGAAAATTTGACTACCCCCACTGGAATTTTTTACCAATAAAAACCCAATCGTTTTGACTATTACTTAATTGAGATATGTCAACCTTCGGTGAGTTGCTTACCAGTTTAAGCAACAATGAGAAAACAATAATTAGAAAAATAGAGAAGAACCTGTATAAAATTAATGCAGCTGAGGCAGCTATCGCTTTTTTTAATAAACTATTATTTCTATTATTATTATTATTATTATTATTATTATTATTATTATTATTATTATTATTATTATTATTATTATTATTATTATTAATCAACAAGCTATCAAGACAACGCGACTAAAAGGATATGAAATTGTAAAGCAATCGCTCATAGGAAAACTGCCATATTTGAAAAAACAACAACAGATAATTAAATAAGCAAATTATTTTAAATGCACACGTAAAATAACAATATATGGCAAAGGTTAACTAGAGTACCTACTGCCGAATACCTACCCTTCAGGATCATAAGGATATATAGGATAAACGCCTTAAAGCTCTGGAAAAATTCTCTCATTTGCCTTAATCTATACACAAACAAGGTTTACGAAAGATCTGAATATAATGAATAGTCTTTAAAATCACAATTTATTATGAAAATGACTTTACACGACATGTGTTGACATCCAGACATTTTAGGAATAATGTTGATTTGTATATCACGACAAATGTAGCTTATGCAAGAGTGATTAATATCATATGAGTTTTACTATGACATAAATCCAATCTGAACAAATAAATTAATTAGATGTTAAATTTACTGATGTGATAAATTAATCTGAGATGACACAATCTCGTTAGCGTTATTTAATCGCAAATAAGAAAATTCTGGTAATGCGTTACAGTACTTAATGACGTCAGGAGAACTGCTTGAGTTAAAGCAGTCGGCTTGGAAATGCAAATTATATCTCTATTCACTTGTATGAGCTATTACGATTTGTGAAAAGAAAAACTCACACATATACATATTTTGCAGTGTTAATGACCTGAAGGACTTGATGCACGTTAATGGAAAAATCAACTAAGCTATTAACATTAATTTTTCACTGGGGTATCTCTGTCAAAAAAAGTATACCATGAGTGCAACATCACATTTAATGTAAGAAATATTTACTGTACTCTTTTATAATGATTACTTTACTGCCTTTGATTATAATAAAGGCCATGAAGATAAGTCATAATTCCTCACTATGAATTATGAATGCCTAGCATCACACAGACACACAGACACACACATACACGCACATACACCCACAAACACACACAAAATTATTATATAAATATAAATGGTATTTCACAAAGTCGCCCCGTTGTATGGTACTGGACATATCGGTGAAAATAACGATTATATATTATATCTAGTCTGCTCTTAATGAACGATAGACCAAAAATACAATTTTCTGTTAAATTTATATTTTATAAATTACATGGAAAAATAACTGTACTTTATCACGCCTTGATTTAAAATTCCATAGCTAATAAACTATATGCGGGTATTACTAGTAATTAATCTTCCTTCAAAATACTGTACGAGTTAAATCTATAGCACGGTAAAGGTTTATACGGTAATACTGACCCATCTAATTCTTCCCCACACGAACACCACAAACATTATTTGACGAAGGATTCTGCAAGGCTTGTTTACGCTTGAGAAATTTTTAAGTCAATTTACAAACGGATTACAGTTATCAAGCGGAAATAGACTTTTACAGGTATGCGGATTGTACTTTGACGAAATAAATAGCTCTCCTGCTCACAAAAAGACGTGTCACCGATTATCTAATGACTGAACAACAGAGGACCTTATCAAGTAAATATTCATATGTAATGAATAGAATATGAACTTCTATGCCAATCATTTGCCACATTGCTGCTTATTTATCGAAAAAGCAAAACTTATCATAAAAGAAAAAACAGCAGTACTTACTCTCACGCTAAATAGAATCAATAGTCTTGAAGTATGATGCAACTCTGACTGATTTTAGTTACTGAACAAGTTAAGGAAAGCGTTGCAGTTTCTTGTTCTGTTGATTTAATCTAATTTATTTATACATCTCCCGTGCAATTCCCTTCTTCAAAATGATTGCTCAGTAATAATAACAATATTGCATTCTTTAGAATGCATATAAAGCGAAATGTATACAATACAGCCCATTCAAGAATAATTCTTTTTCTATTATTTGTAGCCATCTTGCTTGGTGAGATGTACCCGCGTGAACTCAGATTAATCAACAGATATCACAAGTTTAACATACGACTAGAATTTGAGAAATATCTAGAAGTGTTCGTGAACTATCGGTGATAAGATTAGTGTGAAAATAGTAGGATAAAGCGTCTTCTAAGTTAGTTTATCAAGTGTAATACTATAAATCAGAACAAGATGGCAGTAAGTTCCAACTGCGGGAAGAGGTGGCGTAATTTGGCGTGTTTAGCAGATTCGCAATACGATGAGGTAGCAGGAAGGGAACTGGCATTTCTCATCTATGAAATCAGCAACAGTCCTAACCAAAAAGATACAAAAGCATTCATAGATATATTAGAAGGATATAATCCTTCAAACTGGAACAAATCTAATGAAAACATCTTGAAAATAATTGAAGAAGTTCCAAATAAAATCCAAGTGGTCAAGAGACTCATAAAGAAAATATACATAAACCAACATATTCCGACAAAGGAAATGAATAAGGTGAATCTTGTGAATATCCTAATTGATGCATTAGGAAAAAGAATGCCAAAAGCATGCAAACTGTGTAAGGTTTGGTATAGCATAGTCAATCCACAAAACCTAATCAGAAAATGTGCTGCATGCAACATTCCGACCCATCCACAGTGTGCTGAGGTAATACAAGATTTGAGAAAAGATACAAGAATTTTTGTTCAACATGTCTATCATGGATAGACAATGTTTATAAATCAAGATTGAATGTACAAATAGTTGAGGATGAAGAAGAAGAGGAAGAGGAAGAAGAAGAAGAAAAAGAAGAAGAGGAAAAACGGAAGAGAAGTAAACAAAAATGAAATGACAGAAAAAAATAAGGAAAAACAAAGAACAAGATAAAAGTATGGATGCAGAGATACTCATTGATACTACATATGAGGCAATAAAAGCAGCATACCTACGAAGAAATAAATTACGATATGACAACAGAAAAGCAAATCCCGAAGAGGCTCTACCCCAGATCTATACAATGACGGGAAAGAGGAAAAAAATAGACAAGAAAGACAAAATCTGCAACCTTTTGAAAAGAGGGAATTGCAAGCTTTTGGAGAAAGAGTTCTACAAAAACATCCAAGATATGTCAAAACTATGAAATATATTGTAAATGTTGCATACTTAGATGGATATGGGGGATGATTGCAGAGATCTTGCATCCAAAATATGTAAAAAACCTAAAAGAAGGAAAAGGATGTAAGTTCGACAAAAAATGCAAATATATGCACCCTGTAGCCATGAATCATAATCAAATAAATAACCAAACCAAGTTAATAAAATCCAAAATAAGAAAGAAACAAATAAAGAGAGAAATCAAGAATATCAGGTAAAAGATAAAAGCAAACCACCAATGAGATATGCAGAGGTGTCAGCAAAAAACATTTCAAAGCATCAGCTCCGAAATTATACCCAAGAGATAATAACTGTATTTATTATGCAAGAGGATATTATGCACGAAACGGAGAAAATTGCAGATTCAGACCGACAAAATGAATAATTATGATGAAGGAAGATCAAATATTATGGAAAAGTTGGATTTTTTAATGTCAGAATTTCTGGAAATGAAAAAAAGAACAACATACCAGAACGGAAAGAGACATGGGAAAATCCTTATTACTACCAGTATTAAATGAAGGAGAAAACACGCAAACCATCATAGTGATGAATGCGCAGGGTTTAGTTACGAGTAACTCAAAAAGAAAAATAGAGTACTTAGAAGAACTAACCCAAAATGAAAAGAAAATAGTATAAATGAATATAAGTAAAACCTGGTATTCCCAAGAGACTGGGAATGATGATCAAATAAAGGGTTCCAAACTTATAGATCAGATAGAAAAAATAGGAATCAAGGGGGACCGCAATATATGGAAAGACAAAAAACAAGGAAAAAATATATAGAAATATAGTAACTCAGAATGTGACTAATAGCGGTAGAATTTGAAGATCTGAAAAATTGATGAACATAGTAATATATAGACCTCCTAATACTAAAGAGTTTGACTTCAATAATTGAAAAATTGGATGATATATGTAGAAATCACAAGGACTGGACTATTCTCCTATCTGGTGACTTCAACTTTCCTTTCGTAGAATGGAAAGAACGAATAGGAGATTGTGGTTGTACTTATACATATAAAAAAGAGAGTAATAGTAGTGCAGAAGATAAGAGGCAATTTGAAAAGCTATTAGATATGCTACTAAGAATACAACATTCAACAAATAAATCACCTGCCAACAAGAAAGGAAAATACTTTAGACCTAGTATTTGTGAACAAGATGAATTATGTTAAAGAAATAATAGTTTATAATGCGAATATTTCAGACCATAATGTCATAGAATTAACAGTTCATTCCAAAGCAAGTGAAATAGAGATAAGCAAGAAATGAAAAAGTGGGAAGGATATGGAAAAATACAACTTCTACAGTAAAAATATAAAATGGTCAGAAATTAATGAAGAATTAAACAAAGATTGGGATAACATTTTCGTAAGTGATGACATAAGGGTAATACGGAGATATTATATAAATATTGGAGAAAATAGTGGAAAATATATACCGAAGAAGAAAAGTAAAACATCATTCATGCATACCAAGAGACAGAGGATCTTGTTCCAGAAAATCAGAAAGTGGAAAAAAGGTCTTGCAAAAGAAAAAAATGCATGGAAAGTTATAGAACTAAAAAGTAAGATAGAAAATGCAGAACAAAAGATTATAACAATCAAAAGAAAATGAAAAACGGGACTTGGAAGAAAAACCCTATTAAATATCAAGCAAAACCCCAACTATTATACGCATATGCGAAGAAGATGAATAAAAGAAGAATAGAAATAGGCCCTCTGAGAATTGAAGGGAGATTAACGAATGAAAAAAGGAAATTTGCAACATACTGGCAGAACGATATAAGAGAGAATTCACCCCTAGAATAGATAATGAAGATAATGATATAGAAGTAAGGGATGAAAATAGTGAATATTTAGCTGACATAGATATAATGAAGCTGATATTGTGCAGGCTATTAATGAAATTAAAAAATGGAGCTGCTGCAGGGCCTGATGGAATTAACCTGCTATTTTGTTAAAGAAAGTAGTTCATTCTATCGCAAAGCCACTTGCAATATTATTAAGACAAAGTGTAGATACAGGCAAGATTTATGATGAGCACAAATTAGCATATATTAACCCCTACTTTCAAAAGTGGATCAAGACTAGAGGCAAGTAATTATAGGCCTGTGAGTCTAACATCACATATTATGAAAGTGTATGAAAGGGTAATGAAGAAAAATATTATGAAACATTTAATAAAAAATAATTTGTTTAATAAAGGACAACATGGTTTCGTACGCGGAAAAAGTACACAAACCCAACTGTTAGTCCACCGTGAGAACATATTCAAAATATGAAAAGCGGAAATGAAACAGTGTTGGTTTATTTAGACTTTGCAAAAGCTTTTGATAAAGTAGACCATAATATATAGCGAAGAAAATTAGAAAACACAATATCGTGGATAAAGTAGGAAGATGGTTAAAAGAATTTTTACACAACAGAAAACAGATAGTTATTGCAAACGACGAGAAATCGGATGAAGTCAGGTAAATATCCGGTGTGCCGCAAGGTACGGTGTTAGCTGCAATACTGTTTGTTATTATGATTGAAGACATAGACAATAATGTGAAGGATTCGGTAGTGAGTAGTTTCGCAGATGACACAAGAATAGTAGAGAATTACTTGGTGATGAATATAGGACGCTCTACAAAGAGACCTTAACAAAGTATATGATTGGGCAGAGGCAAATAGGATGGTATTTAACTCTGATAAATTTGAATCAATAAATTATGGAGACAGAGAAAGAAAGCTATATGCATATAAGGGACCTAATAATGAGACCATCACAAATAAGGAAGCAGTTAAAGACCTTGGTGTGATGATGAATAGGAACATGTTATGCAATGATCAAATAGCAACTCTGTTGGCAAAATGTAAAGCAAAAATGGGAATGTGTTACGGCACTTCAAAACAACAGAAAAGCTGAACACATGATTATGCTTTATAAAAAAAAACATATGTTCGTAGTCCACTTGAATATTGCAATATGATATGGTACCCACACTATCAAAAGGATATTGCACAAATAGAGAGTGTACAAAGGTCCTTTACAGCTAGAATAGAAGAATTAAGGACCTAGACTACTGGGAAAGACTACAATTCTTAAAATTATATAGTCTAGAAAGGAGAAGAGAACGCTACATGATAATTCAGGCATGAAACAGATAGAAGGAATAGCAGAAAATATCATGGAACTAAAATATCAGAAAGAGCAAGCAGAGGTAGATTAATAGTGCCCAAAACTATACCAGGAAAAATAAGGAAAGCACACAGGACATTAATCCACTACGCACCAGCATCGATAATGCAGCGTCTATTCATGCGTTGCCAGCTCATCTGAGGAATATATCAGGAGTGAGCGTAGATGTGTTTAAGAATAAGCTCGACAAATATCTAAACTGCATCCCAGACCATCCAAGATTGGAAGATGCAAAATATACCGGAAGATGTACTAGCAACTCTCTGGTACATTAGAGGTGCCTCACACTGAGGACCTGGGGCAACCCGAACAAGATGTAAGTTCTGTAAGGTCTGTACTCTTTAAAATTCTATGGTTCCTCATTAGAGTTTTACAAAATCTAATTGCATAACTTACAAACTGCCATGCTGTCATTCACTATCTGTATACCCATCCAAGTATCAGTCTGTTTCTCTTTACATCTCTTAGTTTTTGAATATATATATATATATATATATATATATATATATATATATATATATATATATATATATATATATATATATATATATATATATATATATATATATATATATATATATATATATATATATATATATATATATATATATATATATATATATATATATATATATATATATATATATATATATATATATATATATATATATATATATATATATATATATATATATATATATATATATATCTGTATGTATGTATCACATCACCATGATTCATATAAATTATTCGAGCTACATATGTCCTTTATATCTAATTCGCTCTACCTAAGAATTAATATATTTTCATATATGTAAGCCGAAGGGGAATTTTTTTGTTGATAATAAATTCGTCCTCTCGTGAGTTCGAACCAGCTCCTAACTAAAAAATTCCCCTTCGGTTCACAGCTATGAAAATATGTTAATACCGAGGTAGAGCGAATTAGATTATTACATTTGTAGCTCGAATATATAATGTATATATATTATATATATATAAATATATATATATATATATATATATATATATATATATATATATATATATATATATATATATATATATATATATATATATATATATATATATATATATATATATATATATATATATATATATATAGATATATATTAGTATATATATATATATATATATATATATATATATATATATATATATATATATATCTTATATATATATATAATATATATATATATATATATATATATATATATATATATATATATATATATTATATACATATATATATTCGAGCTACAAATGTAATATCTAATTCGCTCTACCTCGGTATTAATTATATTTTCATATATATATATATATATATATATATATATATATATATATATTATATATATATATTATATATATTATATATATATATATATATATATATTAGGGCTTGTGCCTTGTATGATAATGGCGCCCTATGAGGTAATGTTAGACTAGCGATAATCTTACTAAGTCGGTTGGTATTGCACTTCCATCTTCAATGGAGTGTCTGGGGGTTTGTAGATCATTTACGAAGTCGGTATTATCTTGTTGGTTATTACGACGATGTGTTAAACTCATGTGAGGAGGTTCTTGTAGAAAACACTAAGTAAAAAATATATATTCTTCTGAAGTTTTTACATGCTGAAGATCAGATATGATTTGTACAAGTCTTCTAATAACGATAGCTTGATCGCTTCTGCCAATGATGATGGCTAATCCTATTCCTCTACATGATAAAGCTTAGGTAAAGAGGTACAGGTCTTCTAATGACGATAGCTAACTCTGTTCTGCCCGTCTACCATCTCTGTTACAAGTTATGAAGGAACAGACAGTAGTTCGAACATATGAACATACATACAAATGACATAGTTTCATACGAACACAAAATGAGACACGCTACAGATCACGTAGGCCGTTTGAATTATAGGTCGGGGTAGTTGTCTCAAGCAGGGAGCTTGGACTAATGTTTATAAACATTGAATGACTACAGGTGACGGCATGTTATATTAGCCTACATACTTATTGTATACGTCATCTTTAGCGTCTCTAGTCTGATCACATTCCTGCAAGCAATCTGGTTAACCTCTTTAGTTTTAGACTTTTATATATATAGACTAACATTCCATATTTTTATTATGTAAACACTTACATCAGCTCGGTCAGCTACCAAAACCAACTACTGAATATTACTCAAACTTGACTTGCATTTGACGTATAGGAGTGTGATACAGACACTATGTGAATATATATATATAAGTAAATAAAAATTCATGGGGTGTACATAAATTGATTCAAGTAATAAAATATAAAAACAATGATATTGGTAAATAATAGTGATCACGTGATATATAATGATACAGTTTTTCACTTCATTTCATTAAGACACATATGCTACAGAAAATACTAATGTACTCTGACAATTGCATAGAATGAAGATTAACATGATAAAAATCATATTTTAACTGATAAAAAATTTCATATATGAATTGATAAAATTATTAATGTTTATGCTGATTGATTCGTTGATTTTTATGCTAAATGTTATATATCTGATTCATTAATCAATATACTAACTCATATATTGGTAAGATAAAAGGTAACAGATTGATTATAGGCTACCTGATTTGTTTATACATATGTATATGGATTCATATAATTATGATTAATATATGTGCACTTTAAATAGATTCCTATTGCGTACACGCAAAGATATATTTAGATTCTGTTATGTATGATCATTTATATAATAGATTCCTGTTGCGTACACGCAAAAATATATTTCGATTCTGTTATTTATGATCATTTATATATAGATTCCTAGTGCGTACACGCAAAAAATATATTCGATTCTGTTATTATGATCATTTATATATAGGACATGATACTTTATATATATAGGATACATGACCGAGGTAGGATACTACTTCACTTCTTTTAACTAACGTTCGAACAACTTTTCGACCATTACACAGTTCCAGACAACCACCTATAGCCCAATGAAACGGCCTATTTTCACAGGGTTAAAACAAGGGGAAAATTTGCCTGGGCGGGTCCAACGTTCTATTTTTGCACTCATACTTATTCTCTGCATCCTAAGCTACACGATTACGTTCGCGATGAATAAAAAAACATCCCAGCACGAGTCCTTCGCCAGCAAAGTAGAGTTGAATATCCTTCGGGTCGTAATTGTCGGAAGTATGTCCCTTTCGTAGTCGATTTCCCGACAGTCGCTGGAGCGTTCCCGCATTAAAACGAGATTAACGACGAGATACGGTGTCGGTCGAAGAAGTCCATGAAATTCCTTTCACATTGTAGGCGGTTGTTACTTGACTGTAGTCGTCCGCTGCGACGAACAATTTTTTTGAAGTTTGCGATGTGAAACTCTCGTACTGCAGGGATACTGTAACCAGGTTCCATTAATCAGCCTGCAAGTGAAATTATACTTGTCACAAGGGCAAAGTAAATTCAGACGACATCCAAATACAGGGGAGGGAAGAGAGCCATTTTAGACCAGACTTAACCCACATGAATTCGCCGATATTTTGGAATTCAAAAGAGTCCGCTGTACAAACTTTTTTATCCATGGCATTAACAATGAGTGAACCTATCCAGGTCTATGATGACTTGTAAAAATATCCATAATTATAAAAAATAAATAGATATCATTACGAATCTCAAAGAAAATTCGATATTACTGGTAGTAAGTTACTAGACAAAGAAGTGGAAAACGGAGCTAATTGTAAGATTGCCAGGCAACATAAGAGTCAAAGAGAAGATTAATCATGATTCTATGTGCCCTAACAAAAGTTTCATATTAAATTTTCTTGTGCGCATCCTCTAGGTTAACTTTTAAAACATTATTAATAGGTAGGAGATGCACGAAAACCCACTATGTAACTAATTTCTATATGAACTTTGGGTTTTCAAGAAAATGTAACATTTTCCCATGAATGTGATTTACCTGGATTGTAATAAGCTAATGTTGCAAGTAAATAATCCATATCCATATCGTGATACTTCTAAATGTCTATGAGGTTCAGAAAAAATTAATTCATTTTGATGTTATAGAAATTCTATTTCCTTATTTTGTTTATTAATTTTAAAATGATTGCAAGTTGCATTGCGCATACCGATAGACACTTGTACCTAACGTCTGCCTTGCCCATGAGAAGTTCGGGCTAAGCATTCCTTTCTCCAGTCAATCTGCTTTTTTATTGAGGTTAAAAGGAACAAATGCTGATACGGCAATGATGACGTCGTCACTTGGCAGGAGATTGCTCTCAGCCAGCTAAGAAGTTACGTTACTTGCTGTAATATACGACTTTAGGATAAAATTTTTGTTTTTTAATACTCGACCCACATGAGAAGAATGTATGAAAAAAAACAGTACAAAATTGAACAATATATTAGTTTCATGTTGGAAAACTGCATGATTGTTAAATTAAATATTCCTTATTCAAACTATATGAAAAAGGTTTCCACAAATTACAAAATCTATATATTATTAGCCCTGTATAAGATTCATATAGGATTATCCATAGATAAGATTTTCACTTCTAGACTTCCTAACTTTAAAATCTCTTTATTTTATTTTATTTATTTATTTATTTATTTATTATTATTATTTTATTATTATTATTATTATTTTTTTTTTTTTTTCATTGACTACGAATATAAATTACCGGGACAGACAATATGTCAGTAGGTTTTGATATGTGTTTGAACTTTTGGCTTATTTGTCATTACTAAAGCGTTATTGATTTTATTCGTGATTCCTTTTTTTTAGTATAATTTGTAACCCTTCCGACTTCTTACGGAGTGTATTATTATTGACTCCACTTGTATCCATATTTATTTTATTTTTTTATTAATTATTTATTTATATATTTTTTTTATATATATTTTGATAAATTAATGGTTGGCTTGAATATGTGGAAAAGTGTTCTAGCGGCGTACCGTATAAGGCTACTTGCCGCATCAATTCTATAGATACAAGATATAAATGATAAAGGTATTTAAAACCGCGAGAACCGCTATAATCCAGTTCGGATCCAATATCACGAGTTGTAACTCGTAAGACATTGACACTTCCTATTTAATTATCCGGTATTCTACCAAACCGATTGACTCTGGGTGATAAAACATATATTATTGGTTTTTCTTAATGGAAAGGAATTCACACCACGTGTTATGGAGATTATTTTATTGATTTACACCACCGAGTCGGATTATCATGTGTTGAATTCCATGTTTACTGATTTAGCACTCATAAATATTCCTAACGCACTCAATTTGCGGTGTTTGTTTTTAGTGCTATTAATTCTATATAACGTGTCAAGGAACTATTAACACTAAAAAGTGTTTATTCCCTCTGTCAGACTCGTAACTCTGTTAATAATTCTAAGTATATTCTTTCAAGGATTGATTTGGCACAGGATAGGCCCTTAACTGACAGGTGTCTTAGTGTGTCCCTTGTTCATGACACGTGTTACAATCAGTTATGTCTTTTTATATCTGTAAACATTGTAGGCCAGTAAAACAGTGATTTGGCTTTCTGTGACATAGGAGGGAACCCTGGATGACGGAATGCAACCAGTTTATGACGATTGGTATGAGAGAGATTATTACTACTACCTGGTCGTTAGTCCTCTGCTGTGTTCTTCGGGTTTTCCTCGTCACAGACCTACATAGAACATTACATTTGATTACATTATTCTGATACACATACTATAAATATACTTTTGCTTTAGGGTTTCTGCTCGAAGTGTTTATTGTTTTTTGCCTAGCCACTGACCCTGTTTCCGTTTCGAAGTGTTTTATTGTTTTGGTGTTTATTGTTTTGCTTATCGCTGTTGACACTTGCTTTGTTCAGTTTGTAACAGTTCTGCGCTCCGACCCAGATATTCAATGCTCGCGATCTCTTGGGTTAAGGATTTTCTTGTTTAGATACGGTTTAACAATAGGCACGGATGTTTTCTATATCTTTTAGTCCAATTAATGGTTCTTTGCTTGCTGTGTGGGTGCGGGATTGCGGGATAATGCGTCAGCTATGATATTTGCTTTCCCAGGTAGATATCTTATCTTGGCTCCAATAACCTGAATGATCATTTGTCACCGACTTCCTTTTGGACTGTGATTAAAGCCTTCGAAAAAACTCGGTAAATGACTCATGTTCAGTAAGGACTTTATCAGGATAGCCATAGATTATGAACTTAAAATGTTTCTAGTGAGTTTAAAGATACCTACCCTTATCTTGCCTATTACTGTAGTAATTTACTTTTCATGAGGGCTTTAGTTTTACGTTGAATAAAAAGCTATGGGAAGGGAAAACTGTTTATCATATTACTGAACAGTAGGTACCCCTCTTACCCCACCCCTGGTCCTGAGGTCGTCTGTTGCCATAAAAAAAAAAATTCCTTATTTAAATCACGGATTTTTTTAAGTTAGGTGAGCTTGCTGCATTATTTCCGCTTTTAAAGATCTCGAACGCCCTGTTGATGCTTTTTAGAACCTTTAAAAAATAACTTTGTTAAATGTTTATTTTTTTATTTGCATAAATAAAATCTACGCTCCTTCGTTCGTAAGATCTTGTTAAAGGAGCTGTCATGAATTGAATAGTTACCATATTTACATACTATTGGATAATACCCTCACTAAAGCGCAAAAGTGGCTGTATCCCCTTTATACGTTAATAAGTGACCGGAAAGTTTAATGAATAGCCGACACCTTAACCATGGAACTACTTTAAGACCTTGACTAGACACATCAAACCTAAATAAACTGGTTCGGTTTTTTAAAAAACTCCAACATTTAGATATTTTAACTCTGAGATTATTTGTTGTCTTTGTCTCTGTATGCAACTAGCTCCTAGTTTTTATGTGGAATGTATTCCTTCTTCTAAGGTATTAGAAAAGATTACAAGATCAACCAATCTAAGCATGTATGGGTATCCCTTAAAAGTCCTCCAAACACTACTATTATTAATAATTGGGGCGCAACGTAAGCCGGAGCATACGTAAAAATTGATAATGTCCCCTGAGTGGTGCCTGAAAACAGGGTATCTGATGGTACAACTCACCTTAGGTAATGGTATCAAGGTAAAAGCCTTTTAAGTAAGTTCCAAATCTGGTGAAAAATTTATTACTAACCTAACAGAGATAAGATGTCGTTGGTACCGTGGCACTGGAAAACTATCGGGAGTTCCGTTTATCCTTTTTGTTTAAGAGCGACAGAAATCTACTACGCAGATACGCCAAGATCCGATCTTTTATGGCAATGGAACGTTTTTGAGGGAAAATTATAAGTGGCTATTTTTGCTTTCCTAATGGTTTCCTATTACTCTGAACATATTTCGAACTTGGTTCGTTCATTTATCTCTATTTTGAAATTGCAGTGGAGAGTCTATACAAAAGGTCCGTTATATAGCTTTATGTTTGGTCCTTAGACCGTAATTTTGTGTTAAATTACATCCGTTTTTCCCAGAGATCCACTCGCTAGTGGAGAAACTTCCTGGTATTCAGGTAAAAAAGATAAAAAAAAATTTCTGCTGAAATCACCTCTGCTTGAATGACCTTTACTGATATTACTTTAGATAATTATCAACAGAAGAGATTCATCCACCGACTGGTTTGGGCGGGATTAAAAGTTAGCAACAACTAAAAGAAATACGATATTTTATATGTATAAAATGGTTTTTGGTGGATTACTATATTAAACTTGGTTTTGTGAGCGAGTCAAACCGTGTCTATGGGCTTTTGTTCGCCTAATGGAAATCGTTAATTTTATTCAGTGTTCTGGGAAGGATTAAAATTTCATTTCCCAGCAAAGTCTTTTTACACGCACTAAGACATTCGAGGGTGCATGCTTCTCGAGATTTTGCGTGCAAAGGTGCCGACTGGCGGTTGTGGGAAAGAATTCTGTTGGGTTCCATTTGAACAAGTGTTACCGATTTATGAGACAAATGTATAGTTCCTTTATATAAGTTATTAGTTTGAATTAAGCTGTCCTCATTTTTGTTCAAATAACGGATTTTAATATGGTTTGAAGTTTATATAGGGATTTTTCCCTTTGTTTGATAAACACGCCTTATTTTTGGCAGGGTGTAAGATAATATTTTTGTATGAAACCCCGTAGATGAATCTTACAATTACACTAGATAACAGATCAATGGGTTTTTGATAACTAATAGAGGTATCTGGTAAGCGCTCCGCCTATCCTGGAACCTTCTCATTAGGGAAAGTTTCGAAACAACAAGAAGGTAGGTCCGTAAATACAGGATATTACGTGTACTAAAGAAAAAATAAAACAAGATATTCCTAATTTTTTTAACGGCGCATACCAGTCGGGATCTTTATCCCCACTACTTTAATAAAACTTTACGTATTAAAAAAAAAACGAAAACCACTGCTCTGATTACTTTTATAACTGGTTTCGTGTTTGTTTAATAGGAAAAATCCTTTTTTGTAATTAATTCAAAAAGATATCGGTATTTGTAATGAACCAACATCCGCTTTTTCCCCACCTCCTGCTAGAGTCCGCTTATTGTATCAGGGAATTTGTTGCTATGCTTTTTTTGGAACACTTCGGCAGTTTTTGACTGACCTTGACCGCTTGAATCTATGGTGACCAACAGTTCACCGAGGTTTGGCTTTTTTGTTTGAATTCTGAACAACGGGTGCTACTGATTTCTATTTCTTTTTTGTAATAATTAAGATCCGTTCCTCTTTTATTACCATCGGCAACCGTATTGTGTGTTTTTAGCATTAATGTTTGTTGGTTATGGTATAAAGCAATGAAATGACGAAACTATTAGGAACTGAGCGAATTACTAATAAGACAAGTTTTATCACTACTGCATACAATATTAAGTGTTTGTACTTCATTCTTTGCTAAAATTTGAAATAGTGAGGGATCCTGGTCAGCGCATTTAGCCTTGATGAAAAGTTTTTTTACAGACATGTTATTCCTTGCAATCCAGCCGATATTTTTTAAAAGTTTAAGTTGCAGTCTTGAGGTTCGATATTTTATATGAACTCAAAAAACTCAAGGCTTAAAAACTGCGATCCCCCGGGACCTTTGCAAAGGAGCATTTATTGTCATTGAACCCGAAATAGTTGTAACCTCTTAATTTATCTAGATTTGTACGGGTTGTTCGCTTGTTTTTGATTTTTGTGGGTTTTTCTAATCACTACGTGCTTAACACGACCCTATCCATGCATCTTGTATAAATACAGACGTCCACTAGCGTAAACGCATGTTCACTGTTTAATATGGATTTTGTTACGTAAGGTGGGATTAATAATCACCCAAAATGATAAAATTTAACCATAGTAATTATGAATTATGATATTTGCAGTAAGAACTTCTGGGAAACACAGACAACTCAAAGAATAAAAAGCAAGCTCTGCAGTAGCGAAAATCTCAATGATGTAGATATTTTCCTGTAAAAAAAAGTAAGTAAATTAAGAATTTCTCGGTAACTTCATCCACAGGTGCAAATAACGAAATTCGGACCTGCAAAGGAAAACACCTTCAAACGTTACTCCGAAATGACTGAATAAAAAATTGTACGTTAGCTTTGCTTTTGGTGGGAAGTCCATATCTGGTGTTCCGATAACGACACACGGGCCTTGGTCCTCCGTCTCTATTTAGCGGATAACCTGGTTTGGGCCTTCAGTTTCCCCCGTGCGCGTTGTTTCGATGATTCGATGCCCTTGAAAGATCCGATGCTGCAGACGGCGTTCGGTTTTTGTTTCTTTGGAGTGTCCCGGAAACGCTCAACTCAACGATGTTTTTTCTTGTGAATGGATTTCTAATGATAGACGAAGCTTGCGTTGTCGTAGGAAAAAAGGACACGTCGGTTTTTGTTTTCTTGAAGTTGATTCACTAACGATGATACTAAGTTGCTTGAAAAGAATCTCTTGCCTTTCGTCGTCGTTAAAGAGTTCTTGCTTGTTTTTCTGAAGTCGCTCACTAACGATGATAACTATGTTTTGGCTTGAATAATCTGCTGCTTCCGTCGTCGTTTGACTTCTTATGATAAACATGATTTAGTTATTCTGGTTTTTTCTTTCGTAGGAACGGTTGTAGAGGTTCTTACTGGTAGCGCTGGTCCCACCGCCAATATTAGGGCTTTGTGCCTTGTATGATAATGGCTCCCTATGAGGTAATGGTTAGACTATCGATAATCTTGAACTCTCAAGTCGGTTTGGTATTTGCACTTGTCCATCTTCAATGGAGTGTCTGGGGTTTTGGGTTTGTAGATCATTTCCGAAGGTCGGGGTAATTATCTTGTTGGTTATTACCGACGATGTTTGTTTTAAACTCAGGTGGTGGAGGAAGGTTCCTTGTAGAAAAAACCACTAAGTATAAAAAATTATCTATTCTTCTGAAGTTTTTAATCAATGGCATTTGTCTGAAACGATCAGATTATGACTTGGTACAAGTTCCTTCTAATAATCGATAGCTTGATCGCTTCTGTTCTGCCCATGATGATGGCTAATCCTATTTCCTCTACATGATAAAGCTTGAAGGTAAAGAGGTACAGGTCTTCTAATGACGATTAGCTTAACGTCTGTTCTTGCCCGTCTAACCATCTCTTTGTTACAAGTTATTGAAGGAACAGAACAGTAGTTTTTCGAACATATGAACATACATTACAAATGACATAGTTTTCAATAACGCAACCCCAAAATGAGACACGCTACAGATCACGTAAGGCTGTTTTGAATTATATGTCGGGGTAGTTTGTCTCAAGTCAAGGGCAGCGGGAGCTTGGACCTAATTTTTGTTTATAAACAATTGAATGACTAACAGGTGACGGGCAATGGTTATACTTAGCCTACATACTTATTGTCTAATACGTCATCTTTAGCGTCTCTAGTTCTGATCACATTCCCTGGCAAGCAATCTGGTTAACCTCTTTAGATTTAGACTTTTATATATATAGACTAAACTTATTCCAAATTTTTATTCTTTATTATGTAAAACACTTTACATATATAATGTATAATTATCTAATATATATATATATATCTCTATGATCTATATAATCTTATTAGTTATTATGTATATATATATATATAGTTATTATATATATCATTTATTATATATTATATATTATATATTATATATATATCTATATATTATTTTATTTATTTTTATTATTTTGTTAACTTTATTTCTTTCTTTCCTAATAACTGGGCCCTTGCTTATAGTTTATCTTGCTACCCACTCTCTTATTTCTTTGTCAAAAGAAACAAGTTTTCTTTAAAGAGCTTATATACAGTCCAGTTGGCCTCTGTGAGCTTGTTCCATTTAAATTAGGGTTCGCCCTCTGAATAATAATAATAATAATAATAATAATAATAATAATCAATAATAATCAATAGTCAATAATTAATAATAATATATGAATAATAATAAATAATATAAAATAATAATAATAATAATAATAATAATAATAACTGTTAAAAAGGATGGCAGAAATTTAAGCGAGTTGATTTTTTATATATTGTTTTTTCTAATTTCCTTACAATTCGCTTCTTCCAAGGAGAAGGCTCAGCGATGTTTTCTGAGTTAACTGGCCAATATTCCATATTGGGAATTTGTTGAAAAATTATAAATGCTGAAGGCAATCTTTTTATTTAAAGGAACAGGATATCAGTTCCAGTTCAAGCATGGGTCGTTCGGTCAGTGCTGGTAGTTATTCCCGTAGGCGTAGTTCCAGTTTCGGTGGGCCGGGGTCGTCCTTGGGTTTAAGGGCCTGGTAATTTGGTGCTGGTATAGCCAGTTAATCACGTGACGTTTTCGACCTTCTCCTGTAGGTCATCTTCTGACTAGTCGGTTTGAAGTCGACTGTAGCAAGAAAGTTTGCAGGACCGGTATTTAATAGCGGCTCGGAACCTAGAAGGTTTGCATTCTCATTGGTCGGGCCGGGCCGTTCCTTGGGAAAAGAAATCCCGGTTGGAATCTCGCCTCGAAGGTCCTCGGGGATTCTCAGCGGGTGCGCGCTCTGCCACAAAATGTAGCGTGCCTGGGGAATTGAAACGTCCAGGAAATTCCGTTCTGTTAGCATGGAACTCGTATCATCCTGTGGGGGTTTCCTGATTATTCTTGGCATCCGTCCGGGGGGGTTCCGCTCGCTGCTCTCCGGGCGGCGGTGGGAAGGAAAACGTTTAGAAACGTTTCTTGAGTGATTATTCCAAGTTTTGGGTTTCTCCTTGCCTATATGGGAGGGCTTCTAGGAGGCGCATACGGTCGGGATACCGTTTGTTTGAATTTGATTTATGGTGAATTATTAGTGAATCTATCCATTTCTTCTTATTCCGTTTTGGTTTATGAGCAGTCCTGGCGTGGTTGAATATGGCTCCTTCTTGGGGCGTGGCAGGAGATTCGCTTTGGAGAAACGCATGGAGGTCATACCGACGTATTTGCCGAGGCATCCTCGGACGGGGGGGCATGTGTAACGGTAGACCACAACTCGTCTTCTTCAAGGGATCCTGCAGTGGCGCCGAAGGATTGGTTTCTCATCACCAGCTGCCTCGTCTTTTCTTTCGTTTTATAATATATATCATCTTAATATTTCTGTCTGGTCGGCGGTGCTGACGTTTTTCCTCGATGATCCTTTTTGAGGGCTTGTTCGTCCTCCTTGTACCTCCGGTGGAAGTGCCCCTTGTAGAAAAGCTTGATGGGCTCTGCAACGTCGGTATGACCTCCATGCGTTTCTCCAAGCGAATTCTCCTGCCACGCCCAAGAAGGAGCCATATTCCAACCACGCCAGGACTGCTCATAACAAACGGATAAGAAGAAATGATATTAATCCCTCCCAATATTACCATTATCGATCAAACAACGGATCCCCGACGTCTGCGCCTCCTAGAAACCTCCATATAGGCAAGGAGAAAGAAAACCAAACTTGAATATCACTCAAGAAACGAAATTTCTCCTTCCCACCGCCACCCGGAGAGGCAAAGCGAGCGACCCCCGACGATGCCGAGATAATCAGGAACCCCCACAGGATGATACGATTCCTGCTACAGACGGAATTCCTGACGTTCATCCCAGGCCCCAGGCGCTACTGTGGCGCTCGCACGAGAGAATCCCGAGACCTTCGAGGCGAGATCCACGGCTTCGTCCAAGACCCGGCCCGACCAATGAGAAATGCAACTCTAGGTCCGAGCCGCTATAAATAAATACCGTTCCGCAAACTTTCTTGCTACAGTCACTTCAACCGACTCGTCAGAAGATGACCTACGAGAAGGGTCGAAAAACAAACGTCCACGTGATACCCAGCTATACCAGCACCAATACCAGCCCTTAAACCCAAGACGACCCCGGCCCGAACTGGACTACGCCTACGGAATAATACCAGCACTGACGATGACCCCTGCTTGACCTGGACCTGATATCCTGTTCTAAACTAAAAGATTCCTTCAGCATTTATAATTTTTGAAAATTCCCAATATGAATATTGGCCAGTTACTCGAACATCGCTGAGCCTGAGAAGCGAATTGTAAGGAAAAATATAAAAAACAATATATAAAATCAACTCGCTTAATTCTGCCATCCTTTTTAACAGCATTTGCCTAAAAGAGGGTCTTCTACCAAAATACACATTCTTTCGGCTACATGACCCTACCGCCCAGCGAGAACCAGGCACGAGGAGCTTCAGGAGGACCCTGCTGCAACGGCACTGCACGCCGGGAAGGACAAGAGAGGGCCGCACTCGTCGAGGAAAAGGACAGCTTATACTCCAAGTGGGAGGCCTCCGCCGTCGTAGCGACCCCTGTTGCAGCCCCCCTCGTGCCTCAGACGAAGAAAATGGCGCAATAGACAACCCCCAAGGGCGTGGACAACATGAATACATCACCGACTGCCTTCGCCGCCTGGAAGGAAAAAGATGCTGAGAAGAAGAAACAGGACCATAACCAAGAAACTCGTCGCCCTCAACGGAGGTAAGATACGCCTCCCACAAGGGCGCGACGAGTACATTCAACCTTTTTACAAGTCACGTCCCACCCAAACACCTGACCCGAAGACAAGATCCTGCGGATTGGGCCTACCAACTGCCACTTCATCACGCAGCCGAGGCCGTGGATAAACGCTTGGAAATTGAATATCTCCTCGATGGTATCCAGAAGCAAGAGGACCTTGGGAACTTGCGGACGATTGACGGCCCTTCAACCCTTCTGCTAGCCGAGGCCCTCACCGATCGTGGAGACTACCGCAGTGGTATCATCAGCCGTGAAACCTGAGGGAAGCAGCGAAAGCAGTTAAGGAAGCGTAAGGACGTCACTGTACGCAGGGCCGATAAAACTGCTGCTTTCGTCCTTATCCAGACTGAGGGAATACCGCCAGAAGATTGAAGAAATCCTGGCGGACTCCACGAAATTCTGCAGAATTCACCAAGCCACCCCGTCGACGACATCAAGCGAGAGGCCAACCGGATTATTGAAACAGTCAACGCCGCCTCGAACGCCATGCATTTGCCACCCATAACGGGTGACCATGATCTAGGCTACATCTATGGGAATGTTAAGACCCATAAACAAGGGAAAACCCCCTTCGCCCCCATAATTCAGTCAGATCCCTGCCCCTACGTACCTGTTGGCCAAGAGACTCAACACCGTCTTACAACCCCGTACGTCCCAGATAGGCACAGCCTGAAGTCGTCGGCCGAGTTCTTGACGCCCTACGAGCAACACCCCCCGGAGGAGCATCGCTTCGATGGATGTAGAGTCCCTGTTCACCAACGTCCCCGTTGAGGAGACCATACAAATGATCTTGGACAGAGTTTACAGGGACCCCGACACTCCATCCTTAAACATCCCAGAGCATGCCCTTCGAGCCCTGCTGGAAATCTGCACTAAGAAGGCTCCTTTTGCTGATCACCGCAACTACATGTTCACCCAGATCGACGGCGGGGCGATGGGATCTCCCCTTGGGGTCCTTTTCGCAATTTTCTATATGGGTACCGTCGAAGAGAGGGGGGTCTTCCAGATTTCCAGGAACCGAGGATGTATGTGCGCTACATTGATGACACCTTCGTCTGCGCCGACTCCCAGGATGATATAGAGCAGCTGCGACGTGCATTCCATGACCACAGCTGCCTCACGTTCACGATTGAACATTGCCAAGATTGCCGCCTCCCCTTCCTTGACGTCCTTGTCGAACAGCGAGATTCCGGATTCAGCACGAGGGTGTACACGAAGCCGACGAACCTGGGAATGTGCATGAACGGTGAGAGTGAGTGCCCCTGAGAGGTAATAAAGCGCTCCACCGTCAGCGCCTTCGTCAGGAGGGCCCTCTCACACTGCTCCTTCTGGAATGACACACACAGTGAGTTGGAGCGCGCCGCCCCAGGTCCTCGTCGACAACGGACACACCCAATCGTGCTGTTGATGAGTCAATAAGGAAAGGTATGGAAGCCTGGTACCACCCCCGGAACCCCGCCCCCCCCGACTTGCAGAGCCCATCAAGCTTTTCTACAAGGGGCACTTCCACCGGAGGTACAAGGAGGACGAAACAAGCCCTCAAAAAAATAAAAAGATTATCGAGGAAAACGTCAGCCCCGCCGACCCAGACAGAAATATTAAGATGATTATATATTATAAAACGAAGAAGACGAGCAGCCTGGTGATGAGAAACAATCCTTCGGCGCCACTGCAGGATCCCTTGAAGAAGACGAGTGTGGTCTACCGTTACACATGCCCCGTCCGAGGATGCCTCGGCAAATACGTCGGTATGACCTCCATGCGTTTCTCCAAGCGAATCTCCTGCCCACGCCAGAAGGAGCCATATTCAACCACGCCAGGACTGCTCATAACAAACAGATAAGAAGAAATGATATTATCCCTAATATCACCATAATCGATCAAACAACGGAAACCCGACGTCTGCGCCTCCTAGAAGCCCTCCATATAGGCAAGGAGAAACCAAACTTGAATATCACTCAAGAAACGTTTCTCCTTCCCACCGCCCGCCCCGGAGAGCAGCGAGCGACCCCCCCCGACGATGCCAGATAATCAGGAACCAACCACAGGATGGATACGATTCCTGCAACAGACGGAATTCCTGAACGTTCATCCCCATGCACGCTACTGTGGCGCTCGCATGAGAGAATCCCCGAGAAACCTTCGAGGCGAGATCCACGGCTTTCGTCCAGACCGGGCCCCGACCAATGAGGGAATGCCAATCTAGGGTCCGAGGCCGCGCTATAAATACCGTTCCGCGCCAAACTTTCTTGCTACAGTCACTTCAAACCGACTCGTCAGAAGATGCACCTACGAGAAGGTCGAAACGTCACGTGATACCAGCTATACCAAGCACCAATACCAGCCCTTAAACCCAAGACTGACCCCGGCCCGAACTGGACTACGCCTACGGAATAATACCAGCACTGACGACGACCCCTGCTTGACCTGGACCTGATATCCTGTTCTAATAAAAGATTCCTTCAGCATTTATAATTTTTGAAAATTCCAATATGAATATTGGCCAGTTACTCAGAAACATCGCTGAGCCTGAGAAGCGAATTGTAGGAAAATAGAAAAACAATATATAAATCAACTCGCTTAATTCTGCCATCCTTTTTAACAGCATTTGCCTAAAAGAGGGTCTTCTACCAAAATAATAATAATAATAATAATAATAAAAATAATAATAATAATAATAATAATAATAATAATAATAATAATAATAATAATAATAATAATTAATAATAATAATAGTACAAAAGACAAGAGTAAGGGAAATATAGCCAGTAACTAAAGGCCTATCACCTGCCTACCAATAATGTGGAAGTTACTAACAGGTATCATCAGTGAAAGGCTATATAACTACCTAGAGGAGACAAACACCATCCCCCCCTAACAGAAAGGCTGCAGAAGGAAGTGTAGGGGCACAAAAGACCAGCTTCTGATAGACAAAATGGTAATGAAGAACAGTAGGAGAAGGAAAACCAATATAAGCATGGCATGGATAGACGATAAGAAAGCCTTCAACATGATACCACACACATGGCTAATAGAATGCCTGAAAATATATGGGGCACAGGGAAAAAAAAACGGTACCATCAGCTTCCTCAAAAATACAATGCGCAACTGGATACAATCCACTTAACCCCCTTTACCCCCCCCCAACTCTTCGTAGTAGCCATGATTCCCATGACAAAAGTACTACAGAAGATGGATGCCGGGTACCAACTCGAAAAAAGAGACAACAGATCAACCATCTGATGTTCATGGATGACATCAAGCTGTATAGTAAGTGCATCAAGGAAATAGATACCCTAATCCAGACTGTAAGGATTGTATCTGGGGACATCAGGATGGAGTTTGGAATAGCAAAATGCGCCTTAGTCAACATACAAAAAGGCAAAGTAACGAGAACTGAAGGGATAAAGCTACCAGATGGGAGCAACATCAAACACATAGATGAGACTGGATACAAATACCTGGGAATAATGGAAGGAGGGGATATAAAACACCAAGAGATGAAGGACACGATCAGGAAAGAATATATGCAGAGACTCGAGGCGATACTCAAGTCAAAACTCAATGCCGGAAATATGATAAAAGCCATAAACACATGGGCAGTGCCAGTAATCAGATACAGCGCAGGAATAGTGGAATGGACGAAGGCAGAACTCCGCAGCATAGATCAGAAAACCAGGAAACATATGACAATACACAAAGCACTACACCCAAGAGCAAATACGGACAGACTATACATAACACGAAAGGAAGGAGGGAGAGGACTGCGTCAACATCGAGAACAGAGCACTGGGGCAATATCTGAAAATCAGTGAAGACGAGTGGCTAAAGAGTGCATGGGAAGAAGGACTAATAAAAGTAGACGAAGACCCATAAATATACAGAGACAGGTGAATGACAAACAGAACAGAGGACTGGCACAACAAACCAATGCACGGACAATACATGAGACAGACTAAAGAACTAGCCAGCGATGACACATGGCAAAGGCTACAGAGGGGAGAGCTCAAGAAGAAAACTGAAGGAATGATAACAGTGGCACAAGATCAAGCCCTAAGAACCAGATATGTTGAAAGAACGATAGACGGAAATAATAATAATAATAATATAATAATAATAATAATAATAATAATAATAATAAATAATAATAATAATAATAATAATATCCTTTATTTCGGTTCAGGGCCATATAACAATGAATATACAAAATACACAGTAACATACACAATCTAGATATATGAGTCAACATGATAGAAAAATGAGTAATCGGCACTTATCCATAAAATAGCTGAAGTAGCATAAAAGATAGTAATCATAATACTGGTAATAGTAATAATATTGGTGAGAAAAAAAATGCATTGAGAGTTATAACAGTTAGTACAGATTATATAACTTAAATTTCAACGAGAGACCTTAGGTGGTTACAGTAGTCAGGTCCAGAAGGCTAAATACATAAATTGAATGTATAAAAAAAAGAAAAACTTTAACTTGATAGTAATCACAGAAATAATGAAAAAATAAAATATCAGCAATAAATATAATAATGACAAAATCTGCAGATGACATCTTGCTAATACAGAGATTAAGTCCCTTTAGGGGGGGGACAAAGGCCTCATTTTCCCATCTTTCCCACAATTTAGATCTTCTTCTTGCTTCACTCCTTAGGATGCTTTGTATGAGCGAGTTGTCGCTGTTTCTCACTCGGGTTACCAGGCTGGACATTGTTCGCCTTACAATTATTTTTAAATTGTCCAGGTGGTTTTCTAAGAACATCTGTGTGGCGGAGTGGTAGCGTGGAGTGTTTGTGAGGCGTCTCAGAATGTCATTGTGCACAACAGTGATACGTCTCATGGTCTCTCGGGTATAGTTCGTCCAGAGGGAACACCCATAGATACTGTAGCAGTACGAGCGGAAAAGCAGCAGTTTCACGTCTCGGTGACAGAAGGCAACATCTCTCCCATATGTAGGAAGTGCAATACGAAAAATGAAACCATAAACCACATAGCAAGCGAATGCCCGGCACTTTCACAGAACCAGTAGAAAAAGAGGCATGATTCAGTGGCAAAAGCCCTCCACTGGAGCCTGTGCAATAAACATCAGCTACCTTGCAGTAATAAGTGGTACGAGCACCAACCTGAGGGAGTGATAGAAAACGATCAGGAAAAGATCCTCTGGGACTATGGTATCAGAACAGATAGGGTGATACGTGCAAACAGACCAGACGTGACGTTGATTGACAAAGTCAAGAAGAAAGTATCACTCATTGATGTCGCAATACCATGGGACACCAGAGTTGAAGAGAAAGAGAGGAAAAAAATGGATAAGTATCAAGACCTGAAAATAGAAATAATAAGGATATGGGATATGCCAGTGGAAATTGTACCCATAATCATAGGAGCACTAGGCACGATCGCAAGATCCCTGAAAAGGAATCTAGAAAAAATAGACGCTGAAGTAGCTCCAGGACTCATGCAGAAGAGTGTGATCCTAGAAACGGCGCACATAGTAAGAAGAGTGATGGACTCCTAAGGAGGCAGGATGCAACCCGGAACCCCACACTATAAATACCACCCAGTCGAATTGGAGGACTGTGATTAACCAAAAAAAAGAAAAAAAGATGATAATAATAATGATACTAATATTTCGGAAGGAGACCCTCTCGTAGGCATGTTTTGCAAAAAATGACCGCTGCTTCAGCACTATTAATCTTGTAAAGAGTCTTCTCTATCTTTCTGATGACGGCTTTCTCGTTGTCGCTTGATAATGTCCTGTGGATCAGGAGGAAACGTCGCGTTGGAGAGAGAGAGAGAGAGAGAGAGAGAGAGAGAGAGAGAGAGAGAGAGAATTGTATAACAATAATAAATCAAATGACTCAACCGAATTTTACCATGCCCTTTGGTGCGTTGCTCGCCAGTCTAAGCAACAACGAGAAAGCCGTCATCAGAAAGATAGTGAAGACTCTTTACAAGATTAATAGTGTTGAAGCAGCAGTCGTTTAAAAAAAAGAAAGGAAAAAAAGATAATAATAACAATAATAATAATAATAATAATAATAATAATAATCCTGGTATTGCTTTATGCACGAAGAGTCACGTGAAATATATAACCTATTCCGTCGGATATGGGATGACACTGGAAACAGAATGTCTTTCTTTCCCCTTTCAGTTCTTAAATTCAAGAAGGCTCTGGCAGCTAGAAATTCATTTCTTCTCAATCTACCTCTATAAGAATTGAACCTGAAAAAAGAGACTGATTCGTCCTCTTAGGGAAGGGGGCGGGGGGCGGGAAGCGGTTTGGTGTATCCAATTCGGCAGGTTTATTCAAGCGGAGTGCCACTCCGGTAGTCAGTATCCCTTCAATTCGTCTTCAACCATTCATTGCGTTTATTCTTTTCTGCTTTACGTTTTTTTATCTCCCATTATTTCGTGGATTTTATGACCTTATTACTTTGTATTTTAGGTTCGTAACAAGGCTATATCAAATTTCTTAAAAGAAATCAATTTTGGGTATATAATAGCTACCTGGTAAAGTGGCCTCGATTTCATGTCCTTTCACCGAAAAGAACTGATTTGCAATAAATATTTTTTTTCTTAAGTGACAAATTAAGAACAAACAACAAACTGTTTCCAGGCAAATATTAATCCTCAGTAGTACTCCGGCAAGCATGAAATCACTCGAAACATTATATCGTAATTAGCGCCTTGATTATGCATGCAAATGAGTCGGCGCCTGAGTATTGCATGAATAAGGTAATGCAGATGCTTATTACCTCCGGGTAACGAACCACCGGGACTCCCGGTGTAGACTCGAGCAATAGAAAGCCATGGCGCGTGTGCTAATAGTGACTGGTGCTGCCATCTATTGGCTGGACACTTAACACATTGCCACACCGAGTGTCTGGCGCGGACGTGAGTTGCATACCAATGAGGTCTTTCTTTCAATGTCCTCACACTTTGCGTAAGCTGTCATTTGCCCTTATTTACTTGTAAAGATTCAAGCTGCGCTTGACCTTGTCAGTGACGATTGCGGTCACGGGTTCCCAATTACAAATCCATATTAGCAGTTAGTGACGTGCAGATTATGGCTCTCTCTCTCTCTCTCTCTCTCTCTCTCTCTCTTAATATGAACACGCATCAGTCAGCTCGGAACAACGATCCTTCATCCAACACTGAGCCAAACCCTTGCATGAAACTATCTCTAACTACAAAGCAACAAGGAGAAAATGGCTATTAAGGACTATAAAAAAATCTATAAACATTTTTAACGCTGGACGCAAACAAGGAATAGAAGTAAAATGGAGGAACAGGGACTACCCAAGGACCCGACATGACCGAGGAAGCTGAGACAATTAGCAGAATAATTCGCAACATACATCCCTCCTATAAAAGACCCTTCGCAAGAAGCCTTGGACCATCCACCCGAACAAACAACGCTTGGCGAAATGTGGCTTTAATTGCGGAGAACATAACCATCGACGGTCCAGTTGACGACACGACCATCAAATTAGATGTAATCATTGTTCTAATTATCGTCACGAAAAATCGTCTGTGCAATAAGTACAGTGTCTATTAGGATGGAAGATAAGGATATGCCGACACCAGATGGAGAGTTACCAAGCAAAAGAGAACTCTTAGCGATTAAGTACTTGAATGCAGTCTTTGTTATGTCATTTCAATGATATCGAATCCATGTTAAATGAGAATGATATCGATGTATTGTGTATATGTGAATCGTGGCTGGTTGCTAGGCACAACAATAGATGCTAAGCAGACTACCATTCCCAATTTAACTCTCATAATATATGATACATGTAGAGGCGAGGGATCATGTATATTTGTTAAGGATCTTAAATATTACCCATATTGGTAAGGTGGAAGGAGCGGATGATGTATGGAACCAAGTACAATATAGAAAAAATTCCCCCTGTTATCATAGGTTGAGTTTAGCGCCATACCAAGGACAGAGCGACTTCTTTTTCTTATGTATCTGATGTTTTAAAGCTTTTTGCTTACAGAATAGACCAATGTTCATTCTTTGTGATTTTAATGATCATCTCTTCACAAGAAGGAATCGTAATATAAAAATATTAAATAGTTTAAATTTAAAACAAGAAATTAAGAAGGCAACTGGAATCACAGCAAATTCTTCTTCTAAGTTAATAGACTTAGTGATTGCAAATAAAACAAAGATGACCATAGAATCAGACGTTCTACCAAGCCCTACATTGCTGACAATGAAATGCTCTCCGTTGTGTTAACATTCGAAAACCTAAGCCTGAACCCCGGTAGTATCGTAGTAAAAAGAATTATAGCCCAAATACTTTTTTGTGATTTACTTTTGATCGAAGTTGCGACACTGAACAACAGTTTAAACAAGGGCAACGTTAATCATCAGGTGACTTTACAAGCCGAAACTTTTAACAAATGTCTAAATTACTGCGCTCCCAATGTTACTGTAGAATTAAGCAGACCTTTTGTCGCTTGGATAGACGAAAACATACGAGAATCACTGGTGGAAACAAAATTAACTACAGTTGCGACTGAAAAAAAGACAGATAAAACTATGAATCAGCATATCAATTAAAACAGTCTAATAAAAATATGACTCTATTCTTAGCACAGCAAAATGTACTTATTTTAGAGAAAGGTTTATTTTTTATAGGGTTAATTCCGTGCATCTTGAGGGTGTATTGAGCGAAATGATCCTAGGTCTTAAAAATGATAAAAATAAGCTAAATTGTGAAAATTCCTTACACAGCAAATGAATTTAATGACCATTTTGCTACCACTTGGGAAATTGTTTTCAAAAGGAAGCAAGAGGGTCTGGATGATTCGACATTAGTACAAAGCCTCTAGTGTCTCAGTCAAATTTTCCACGCTTCAGACCACAACCGGTAGATAATAGTAATATATTAATTGTAGTATTTAAAAACCTAAAAGCAACAAATTTTATTGGCTCGGATGAAATATTTGCGGGATTCATTTCCAGCAATAATTTCCTACACCTCGATAGTCACAGGCATATTTCGTTCATTCTAATCATCGTAGAAATACAACTGATGTCTTTTCTCAGTTGCAATAAATTACTGGCAACCATAATTCTCAACAGAAACCACACTTTTAAAAGTTACAGAGTGCATTTATCAAAACATCGACAATCAATGGATATCGCCACTATTATTGCCAGGTCTGTCCAAAGCATTTGGCAGTGTATCTCATGAAATACTCATTAGAAAAAGGAATAAAATGTACATAGATGAGTTCTGGCTCCAAGATTATTTAAGTAATCGTAGCCAATCTGTAAAAATTAATAATCTCGTATCATCACCCAAAAATATTGGCTATGATGTTCCTTAGGTTTCAATACTGGGACCAATACTATTTCTAATATATGTTAATGACGTCAGACATTTTAAGAAAATACTTTGTTGTTCAGTATACAGACGGCACTCAGATTGTTTTGTCTGGCAGAACCAGCGAAATTAAAGATTTGGTAAAGCGTGCTGAAAATTCCCTGAAGGAGGCTAACATATACTTTCAGAGTAATGGCTTAAACGTAAACGAACAGAACACCCAATGTATGTTCATTGGATATCTCCAATTAATTATTTCGCTTACTGCACCAAACACTCAAATATATTTTTATGACACTGCTATTACACCGGTCAAGTCTGTAAAGAATCTAGGAGTCTGTATGGATCAATATCTTGCGTGACGTTCAGTAAGTAACATAGCAAGCCAAGTAAATGAAGCATTAATAAAGCATTAATATTCTTGAATAATATTAAAGATTTTAACCAAACAATGAGTATTACAATTGTTCAGTCATTAGTGTCAGTATGATAAACTACTGTCCAAAAGTGTGGAGTATGACAACTCAGCAGCAACTTGACACAGTCCAAAAGATATCAAAGTTTGCCGCTAAGATAGCGATGGTGGGCCAGAAAATGCGATCAAGTTACCCCAATTCTCAAGGAACTGAAGTGCCTAAAAATTGAGAGAAAAATTATATATGATATATTTGTAGTTACATACAAAATTTGCTACCATCTACTCCCCGAGTGGTTACTTGTACATCCTACAGTCGGAGACACTATTACACGTTCCCCAAGTCATTCGCGAGATCTGGTCGTTCCTAGAACAAAAACTGATATAGGGGCAAAAGCCGTTTCTGTTAAAGGACCCAAAACATTGAATAAATTGAATAGCAAGCCCGAAACCTGTGAAGCACTCGGCTTCAATACTTACTTTTACACACAAAAAGTAAACTTTAAAATGATCTACTACGGGATGATTTATGTCTATATAGTAGAATGCAAATGGTTGTTGCTTCTACTAGAGGGTAATTTAGAAACAAAAATTAATTCTGTATTTATTTAGACATGCAGTCAGATTCTGTGTTCATAGCAAGTTCTACTATCTTATTAGAAGTTTCGGAATATATTTCATATTACATTACTGCGGCTTTCAGCAAAATATGTTCGTTTACATATGCAACAAAACATGCTGTACCGGGTATTATCAAGTAAAGTACTTTTTTTGAACGTTTAATGCTAATTTTAGGAGAATGACCAATTTAATTAATATTATAAAAATAACCAATTTAAACGGGAAACGAAGTCTTGAATTTTAATTAAATTTTGAGCTCAATAACAAGTACACAAACACACACACGATATGCATACGTACATCCGTACACACAGATATATATATAATATTATATATATATATATATATATATATATATATATATATATATATATATATATATATATATATATATATATATATATATATTTATATATTCATTCGTCCTAACGTTCCTTCAAGTAAACATTAATGCTAATGGCATTCGTCGCTTTCTGTTCTTCATAAGTATCGTAAGAAAAAGGTTAAAGAAAATACAAATAAACAGTTAACTTCCCAACGAAAAGATAAAAATGTCGTTGATAATCGTACCCATAATCAGAACACCAAAAATTTCGCTCCTAGACAAATGTCTGACATTTCATATGTTAGAACTATATTTCACTCCTGAGCAAACACAAACAAACCGTCCCCAAAAATACTGCGACCCCTGGATCCTCCCTGAAACCAAATCTCGCGTGACATCTGGAAAGACGTCGCATAACTTCCCCTCCACTTCGTAATTATCGGGTGTTGCATAATTAACGAACGGTCTCATACCTTTCCTATGATATCAATTTCACCCTTTACCTAAGACTTTGGTCCACCATGTCATACATGAGCTACCACTTAAAGGAACTATGTATAGATATGTTTTATGTGTGTTGTTGCGTATCTCTATCAACTACAACATTAATCTCTTTAGCTGGTTTTCAGGTACTTTCCGAATGAAGTTGCAAGACCTATGACTTTCAGCCCCCAGGCTGCAACCGGCTATACGAGACATAATGCACTGCATAAATTCTCAGGGGTATAGTAATCCTTTTTGAGAACATGCAAGGCCTGGCATTGTTCTCGGGATACTCATTTATGAGCAGAATCTGGTAACCACTGTGCCGTAAGGAACATACGGGTACATATATGATTACATGCACACACACACACACACACACACACACACACACATATATATATATATATATATATGTAATAATTACATTATTTATATAATTTACAAGATCTGTAAATATAACCAATGACCTGGGGTCATGGCATTAGGAGGGTTCTACGTGACCAAAGCAGACCTAGATTACGCTATGCGCTGTCTGCAGTAGCCTGATCTAGCTCAAAGCTTTGTCAACATTTTTATGTTATGATAACTTTGCACAACAACTTCCATGGGTAAGCGGTTGACCTGTTAACCTACGCCGGAAACTTGTAACTTCCGAGCCGGCAGACTACGTATGTGTTTTTATATGAATTGCTGAGATAGCTAATGTTCCGCTATCGACGCGATGCTTTAGAATGGCAGTTCCACGCCAACGATCAAACATATCGGTCGTCCGACCGAGCTGCATCTCCTAGTATGGAGTTACAGAATAAAGTTGTTATCTTGTCAACTTGCCTGTTTGAATCATCTCCTCTAGTCAAGGAAGAACCTCTCTACTAAGATATCCAAGGGAGATGAGAGGAACCAAAAAATACTTACGAATGACAGTCGTAAAGGAAATGAACAAAAAGTCTATCGCCAAGCGATAAGATATTAGAAGTGGTGGCAGCGTATAAACGAAGAACATAATTAACAAGACCCATATCAGCCGACCGAAGGTCTACAAGAACTAACTTCCACCTTCAACATCAAACTAAACAGAGGTAACGGGATCTTCAATCAACGCAACAGTTTATGAAGACGCAACTATGTCCTTCATCGAGAGGAATACAAGCATTTAACACTGACGTTTGAGCAACTGTTGTCAGCTTATCTTCGAGAATCTACACCGGACGAGGGCAGCATCGAACATCAACGGAAAGAAGAAAACAAAACACAGGGAACATTCACCCCGATCTTAGCTAGGACGGAGGCTGTGACGTCATCAATCTTGGACTTCCCCGCGCATCGTGCACCGAGAGAAGGCCGTGACGTCATCACGACTTCCGACGCGAGACGTGGACAGGAAAAACTGAGACGTCATCCCATGTCAACAATCCTTCGCAATATAATCTGGAGCTAAGTACCATTTTTATCTATTCAGGTCTTTTTCCTCAGTGAAGTGTTGTTCATCAAGAGTCGATCGTCCAGTATTCTGGGGGTGAGTTGTTCGCCATATTATCTTCCTTCATTACAGAACCAATCTTCAACTACGAGGTTCTCGCCCGCAGATTAATTTTTTTTTTTTTCTTTTCTCGTTGTCATTAACCGTTTCTTGCAGGAATTCTCCGTATAAATATTTTGATCATATTATCTGTATTTTTGTATCTTTTTGGGGGATTTTCCTATTATATAACACACTTATACAGTACATTGCTTATGCGTTTACGTAGTGGTCGAGTGTACTCTTATAGATATTTTGATAGGATTGCAAGGAATAGAAGTGATAAGAAAAAAGTGAAAGCCGAAATGGCAACTACTCCGGCTGGCAACCCCAACGTTTGGTGACTCTCGTTGCGCGAGGTCAGCGATTGTCCCTTTTCAAGGTCGGGTCAATGGGTTCCTGCCTCAAAATGTTGAGGCATGGATCTCATCTGTAGACGCTCATTTAAATGCAAAAAGCATCACAGACCCAGCAGTACAATTACAGGAGGCCAAGAGCTTCGTTGACTTTGCGAAAGGCGACGCAAGTGCGTATCTAAGGGGGGTTTCTTTCCAAGAAGCGCTTACATGGACGAGTTCAAAATTAGATTTACGTGCCGTGTATGGGGGTGAAGAGGCTTTAGATGTAGTATTGGCATTGAGAAATATCCTTAACCAAGCCTCCATGACTCAGCTCAATGTTGTCGAGCGGGCGGCGCTAATTGCCGACCGGCTAAATGATATCAGGATAGTTTAAGTAACTCCGGTGGGTTGCGGGTGCTAATATCAAAGTGAAAGATTTTATCCGTTTGATCTACCTTACGTCTATCACTGCAATGTTGCCTGAAGCGTTAGTAAGGTGTTTTGATAAAAAATTGCAGCCCGACAGTACGGAATTAGATGTGTATAAACAAATCAAAAAAACACATGTCTAAATGTACCGACCTAGATCCTTCGCTCATTCAAGTTTTTGCGAAAAATGACAAGCCACAACAAGTAAATGTGGTACATAATAATAATCAAGTTGCAGGGATGGTTTGTTATAACTGTAAACGACCCAGGGTCACATGATTTCAGACTGTCGACGCGTTTTTGTTCAATACACATAGTTCAACTCATTCATATAACCGTTTGCTACTCGAGGAATCAACAGCAAAATGCTACAAACACGCAACCAGTTGCCAGTGCAAATAAAAAAGCAAGGGTCCTCAGTACTATAAGAAGAAACAACCAACGGAAATTCTGCACAACAGCAGAAACAAACAAATCGTGCTTCAGGTACCTCTGTTCCTGGGCCGTCTAGCAGAACTCGCAAGGGCAAGCGAATTTTCAGGGTGTGATAAACAAAACAAATACCACGTAGTTCACTCCAAGGGGGGAGAGGGCGATGTTGGGTCATCAATATCAACATCTTTTGTATCAAATAATCAGTTTAATCATTTATCAGATCATTGTGAGAACAATTGATTTTCCTATGAAACACACGGCCGAATCAAAAAAATCTGTGCAGGTTCCCGTAGATTTGCAACAAATTCATGCAATTATTAGTCAAAACGAGTTGCGACCAACCTTACATGCAGTAAATTTGGACCATAAGTCATTCACTTTGTTCTTTGATTCTGGTAGTCCACGTAATATAATGGATTTAAGGACTCATCATTTACTCTTTTCAAATTTCCCTATAGAAAAGTCCGGAATAAGGCTCTCAGGCATTGGGAATAATGAATTAAATGTTGTGGGCGTAACTCATGTTACAGTACAAGGTCGGTAAGCGCACGTTAGCCGATACCTTTGTCGTTGTACAAAACATTAATATGTATCCCGCAGTAATTATCGGATACCCGTCTATGGGCACTCAAAATATTATCTTAGCACCTGCAAAACACGGCGTGTATATCAAAGGGAAATTCTATAGGTCTTCTAATACCCTAAAATCAGTTTTAGATAATAAAGCGACAGGCAGAGTTGTCACTTACATTACGGAACCAATCACCTGTCTCATGAACCAAGAAATAATACAGGCAACCCAACAGAACTCTCGCTCACCCCGTAATATCAGCTTGCACGCAAACTCTCGAGCCTAACGTAACTTCAAATATATTTAGTGCGTGTAAAGAGAACCTTGCCAGGATCTGAAACATTAATCCTTTCCGAAACTCTGAAAACACACGGATTATCCGTCACACAAGCCGTTTATACAGTCGGCTCACAACAACAATGTAACATCGAAGTCTGTAATCATTTGAATACCACTTTAGTAATCCACAAAAATAAACATATCTTGGATGCCGAAGTTTATAAACATCGCATTCTTACCGTAGCTGAGATAAATCACGCTCAATCAGTCGCGGATGAACCCCTGTTGCAATCTATAAAGAACAAAAATCAATCAGGACATTCAAGAAGAAGAAATTCAGCAGAAATTTTTGAATCTGTTAACTAAATATCATGATGTTTTTTCCACTACGGATGGAACCTTAGGAAAACGGGGATTGTCATCGAGCATCAAATCAGGCTCAAGGACAAACAGAAAGTAATCTATGTACCTTCGTACCGACTTCCTATGAAATTTCAGAATGAGATAACAGAGGAAGTAGGTAAAATGTTAAAGGAAGGAGTCATTAGGAAATCAAACAGCCCTTATAATTTTCCGTTAATAGTAGTTACCGAAAAAAGATCGAACTTGGCGGATATGCGTAGATTTTCGTCGTTTAAAACGAAGAAACAATCCCTGACAGATTCCCAGTACCATGTACCGATGATATCCTATCTTTACTAGGCCAGAATAAATATTTCACAAGCCTAGACTTACTAAAAGGATTTCATCAGATTCCGATGGAACAAGAAAGTATCCCATACACTGCCTTCAGCACAGCCAGGGGACATTATGAATTTTTGCGTATGCCTTTTGGTTTACGTTGTGCTCCTATAACTTTTTACTCGTATGATAAACGTCGTGTTTGGAGACTTGTTGGGAGATATCCTACATGCCTACATGGATGACTTAGTAATCTTTTCCAACACATTCGAAGAGCATTTACGTAAATTGGAGTTAGTGTTACAAAGATTAAGGCAGCATAATTTAAGGGTAAAGATAAGTAAGTGTTGAATTTTTTAAAACAGAACTAGTCTATCTAGGTTTCACGGTTTCTAGTGAAGGTCTTAAAGTCGTACACGATAAGGTGTCGGCTATCCGTAACTTTTCCGATACCTACTAACGTCAAGGGAATACAGCAATTTTTAGGATGCAGGCGGTTACTATCGCCGCTTCATCCGCAACTACTCAATCATAGCCGCTCCCCTAACCGATCTTATAAAAAAGGGCGTAGATTTCGTATGGTCTGAAAGTCATCAACAGGCGTTCGATAAATTGAAAGATGAACTGTGTAGTTCTCCTATCTTGAAATTTCCTGACTTCGGTAAGGAATTTTTCATAGCAACAGACGCCTCAGACCTAGGAGTAGGTGGGTATTGCTTCAACAATATGATAGACAGTTTTTCCCTATAGCTTTTTATTCACGTAAACTGAGACCTTCCGAAAGTAAATATGCAGTAATAGACCAAGGAAGGGCTCGCTATTGTTAATTCACCTCGTGCACTTTAAATTCATAATATACGGTTATCCCGTCAAGGTTCTCATCTGATCATAAGCCCCTAACCGACTTCTTTAAAGGCTTTAGTCACAGCCCCAAGCGAACTCGGTGGCACATGATCATTCAGGACTTTGGCGCGAGGATCGGGTATTTACCTGGGAAAGCAAATATCATTGCTGACGCATTATCACGCAACCCTCTTCATCTTGTACCGAGCCATTAGCTGAATTAATAGATATCTCAACCTCCATGCCCGTTGTTAAAACTATATCTGAACAGAAGATCTGGGCTGGAGTGCTGAACTATTACAGACGGAACAAAGAAAAGATCCGCAAATAGAAAAAATCATCATTGCGTTAAACGGAAATCCGAAGGAAAAAGAATACCTAAAGTATAAGCAGCAGAATTATATCCTACAGGACAATATCCTGTTAAGTATCCGTGACGAGGAAAACCCGCAACACACCGCAGTTGAATAACAACCAGGTGGTGGTGCCTATCTCACTCATACCCACTGTCTTGTTTAAGTGGTTGCATGAAAATCCACTGCATGGACACCCGGGCGGGTAATACCTTGATGTCACAGAAAGCCAAATCCTTATTTTATTGGCATACGATGCTTACAGATATAAAAAAGCACATAGCAAATTGTCGCACTTGTCAAGAATACAAAGGGCACACGAAGACCCCACCTGTCAGCCTAGGGGCTTACCCCGTGCCAAATCAACCCTTTGAAAGAGTACATTTAGATTTATTAACAGGGATTTTACGAGTCAGACAGAGGAAATAAGCACCTCCCTAGTAATTAATACGCTTTGACTCGATATACAGAACTTATAGAGCGCTTAAAACAAAAACCGCGGTCGAGTGCGCTAGGAAGTTTTACGAGTGCTACATTTGTAAACATGGAATTCCACACATCATTATCTCAGACTCGGGCGGGGAGTTCAATAATCATTTCCTTAACTCCTTGTGCGAATTCCTTAGTATAAAGAAAATCAATACCATGATCTATCACCCAGAGTCTAATGGGCTAGTGGAAAGGGCAAATCGTAAGGTTTTAAACATTTTAAGGGGTCACCTTAGGGGGGGCAGATCCCAACTGGGACATTGCCATACCTGCGGTACTAAGCACACTTAATCACTCGTATCATGTGTCTATTAAAATGACACCGCACGAGGCACTGTACGGTATCCCGGCCCGAACGCTTTCCACATCTTAAAGCCTACAACTAATTTATCAAATCCTCTAAAGGATGTTATGGATGCAAGCATAAGTCGATATAATATAATTCGTAAGAATTTAGAAGAAGCACAGATCATAATGAAAAAAATCATGATAAAATAGCTAAGCCAACTAGAAACATATGCGTGGGCGATCAGGTATACATTACAGTATACGTACGTAGAGGTTTAATTATAAACTGACACCTAAGTTTGAAGGCCCGTTTAACATTTTAGAAAATTTAACGGCCAATAGAGTTAGGGTTCAAAATGTATCCAAACCCACTGATGTGAGAATAGTCCCATTGGCACATATCAGAATCTAAAGAAGGGTAGATGGAGTGAGGGAAAAAATGGTTGTATTTATGAAACTTGTATAATAATTTATATATATATATATCTATTAATCATATTGTATGTAAACCTATTCTTTTACGCGAATATTACATATGTTTTATTTATTGCAGGTTTCAAAAATGAATCTGTTATTGTTAGGAGTGATATTGTGTATTCAGACATCTTTGTTGTATGGAAAGAGCGCTAGGACGAAAGAAATAGAATTTAATCATGGCTCGATTATCGAGAGAATCGATGATGTATTCATCGTGTCAAGTAATATTGTTATTGAAGTAGATATTGCATGCTTTTTTCTTACCTGAAGATGACGTCCTGAACTTAAAGAATGACCTGATGAGGTTTGGTATTTCCCTTAAGGAAATGCATGAACGTAATTTTCATGCTAACTCAGAGATTTCACTAGCTCAAACATTAACCGCGTCGCGGAAATGTTGTCTTATGACATACAAAATAAAACCGCCGAGGCAGAAGAGCTCGCTCGTGACCTGCTGATGTGGTCTGTGCGGCACAATACTCTTGAACGCCGCAACCCGCTTATTCTAGCTGGGACTAAACATCTTAGGATCAGTTGCGAATCTAGGCTTAGGAATCTCAATCGCCTCAAGATAAATAATCAAAATAAAAGAATTGAGTTTTTGCAACACAAACGGAACTGGCCTTATCAGAACTTCGCAGCCAGTTATCTTCGATCAATCAAATAATGAATATCGTTAATGAAACATTCAAATAATATCGATCAGGTCATGGAAGTTCACATTTGCTGGCTACTTTAGCTTACTATAGTTCGAAAATAGATCATATCCGTGTGAAAAATATCACATTTTATTGAAAAGTCAAAAGATTACGTAGAAAGCAATTACGTTAGCAACAAAGGGTGTGTTATCTCCTCACCTCATGCCTATTAAAGATCTGACGTTAACTTTTGAAAACGGACGGGAGAAGCTAGGTTATATTCCTTTATTAGATGCCCATAAAGTAGAATTCTATTATAGCCTAATATTCAGTTCAGCGTTGAAAATTATAGAATTATGATCACAATTCCTTTTGATTCTTCCGATGCTTGGCAATCATACAAAATAGCACCGTTTCCTACTTTTATGACGAATAACTCAAATCCAGTAATATCCAATTTAACGGGGCATGTACTGATTTCTTCTGATAAGAAATCATTTACAGTCATTAAAGACTTAGATAAAAAAAAACTCACTCACTGTTCAGAAGCCATGAATAATAAAATTTGTACAGCTGACTCTTTTGAATTCTATCCTATATCAACGGATTCATGTGAGTTGACATAGTGCTAAACGGCTCTCTCTCTCATACAAGCGAAGGTTGTCTGGGAAACTTTATCCCTTTTACTGTAATAAATTCAATTACAGGATGAATAATGGTTCCTGGATCCGTTATGATAAGGCCGGATTCGACGTCGTGTGTCCGGACACATCCACCGCCCATGCCCCTATCTTCGTAGCAGCCGATGGTTGTACGGGACATCTACAAACTATACCGTCAGAGGGGTCAACACGATAATACGTGAGAAGGCGTATTTCGCGAACTACACGTGGGCTACCACAATCATCCCATCACTACCTCTCCCATACAACGCGCGAGTAGCTCATCGTCTGACGCAACTGGGCTGAGATGACCCACGCGTCATCGACTTATGCAGTGGAGAAAATCTTCGCTACTACATTCTGCTAGCCGTGTTCAGCGTGACGGCCATATTGGTTATCGCCGTCAACATCTTTTGCTTGGCGTAGGCTAAGGCGTAAACAGAAGGATCTCCAAGGGAACGTACTGGCCCGTCTAGATGACGTACCCGTTAAACTCAAGTCGTTTGCGTTTAGGGCCGCCTGAACTTGGCCACTTCAGTTCGTGCCTAGGGAATTGTCTGGAATTGTGTTGTGTGTGAAAAGCGGTCCGTATGCTGGCAAAAAATGTAGGACAAGAAAGACTCACGCCTTTGCATTTGAACAGTTAAAGTATCTCCAGGGCGCCTAATAAAGCATTATAGCCCAATATTATACATTAATATATTCCTAAAGGTATTTTTCGGGCACCTAATAAAATATCAGCCCTATAGTATTGAATTCTGCAGAATTACATTGTTATACCATTGTACAATTATATTTATCTATTACAAAGAGTGTCAAGTACTCTTTAACAATTATCCATGATCATGCTATAATCATTATTTTAGTAACCATTATTCTTAATCAGGTTACCTGTTATCATATTAATCATGTATAACATGTTTTTGATTTTTACCTTTTTTATTATTTTTTGGGTACATAATCATTATTATTACCAAACATGGATCTATATTTTTCCATGCATTTATCTTTGTTTATGAAATATGTCAAACAAGGTATGTAACAGAACCTTTTTATGCATTTAATCACTTTAGTATGTTACGAGCACGCTCCTATGGACAATGTTTCAAGTAATTTTTTTTGTTATTCAAGGCTTGAATAGGTAGCAGTCCGAGCCTAATGTAATAATTACATTATTATATAATTTACAAGATCTGTAAATATAAACCAATGACCTGGGTCATGGCATTAGGAGGGTTCTACGTGACCAAAAGCAGACCTAGATTACGCTATGCGCTGTCTGCAGTAGCCTGATCTAGCTCAAAGCTTTTGTCAACATTTTTATGTTATGATAACTTTGCACAACAACTTCCATGGGAAGCGGTTGACCTGTTAACCTACGCCGGAAACTTGTAACTTCCGAGCCGGCAGACTACGTATGTGTTTTTATATGAATTGCTGAGATAGCTAATGTTCCGCTATCGACGCGATGCTTTAGAATGTCAGTTCCACGCCAACGATCAAACATATCGGTCGTCCGACCGAGCTGCATCTCCTAGTATGGAGTTACAGAATAAAGTTGTTATCTTGTCAACTTGCCTGTTTGAATCATCTCCTCTAGTCAAGGAAGAACCTCTCTACTAAGATATCCAAGGGAGATGAGAGGAACCAAAAATTACTTACGAATGACAGTCGTAAGGAATGAACAAAAAGTCTATCGCCAAGCGATAAGACATTAGATATAGAGAGAGAGAGAGAGAGAGAGAGAGAGAGAGAGAGAGAGAGAGAGAGAGAGCGCTTGAAAAACACATGTTATAAAGACGGTTATTATTACTCCAAAACTACTTTACTTCCCACAGCATATTAAATCAAGACTATCAAAGTGCTGCGATTCTTACTATCGTGAGGTTCCTTTTCATTCCTACCAGGTATCCATCTTATGTATCGTTAAAAATGAAACCCTTCCAATTACATTAGCATGCGTGAATGTCCTGCTCATTTGCATAATTTGTTCATAATAAGCACAGTGAAAAGACACGCAAGGGCTCTTGACGTAGAAGTGGGATGTTCTCTGACTCTGTGTTGGAATATCTCTTCACTTTTTGTCCTGGAACTATTGATAAAGTATTGTTTATGAACCAAACTCTTTCTTTTTTCATCAATGGGAAAATTGGTCAGGCCTCTAGTAATATGTACATACACACACACACACACACCATATATATATATATATATATATATATATATATATATCTATTATATATATACTATATTATATATATATATATATATATAAATAAATATATATATATATATATATATATATATATATATATATATATATATATATATATATATATATATATATATATATATATATATATATATATATATATATATATATATATATATATATATATATATATCTATATATATATATATATATATATATATATATATATATATATATATATATATATATATATATATATATATATATATATATATATATATATATATATATATAAACTGAATCACGAAAGTTTGGAACGTGATAAATCCATAGGTAAAGGTATAAGCCACGAAGGAAAAATAAACAACGGGGTTTCTGCAAGATCTTTCGATGTTCAAAACGTCCTTACTCAGCTGAGTAAAGGACGTTGAACGTCGAATGATCTTTGCAGACACTCCGTTGTTTATTTTTCCTTCGTGGGCTTATACCTTTATATATATATATATATATATATATATATATATATATATATATATATATATATATATATATATATATATATATATATATATGTGTGTGTGTGTGTGTGTGTGTGTGTGTGTGTGTGTGTATGCTCAGTGTTCAGTATTACCAGTTTCTTGTGTTGAAAAGTGTGCAGGTTAAAAATTAATAATCATTTACGTATACTTATATATATATATATATATATATATATATATATATATATATATATATATATATATATATATATATATATATATATATATATATATATATATATATTTATATAATGTGTGTGTGTGTAGCCTTGAATATATTGATGGTGAAATTGATAAGATTAGGAATATAGGCAAGATATTGGAATATCCTGATAGTGTCGAAGGCCTTGCATTAGAAGTGCTAAAAAAATATTGCATCAAAACAAAAAAGAACCTTACGAACGGGAAAAATTTGCTTGTACTACCGTATAATAATAATATGAAATATAACACCCGTCTTCATAGAAATGTTTGGTGTTAATGTATCATTTAAGAACAATAAAACAATGAAAAGTGTACTTATAATGAACTCTCCCCAGATACTGAAGGGAGTGTAAATAAAATTCCATAGAGATCTTGTGACAAGGAAAAAAGGACAGAACAACATCAAAATTGTAAGGTTTGCACAGTTGGACAGTGAAAATTTTGATACATGGCAGTGAGGACAATTATGCTATCAGCTGAGAAAGAGCAAAGCAGATAGCGTACTCTAATAATGCACTGGAAAGGAATATAATTGAATCTAGCTTTATAAAAGAAATTATGGTCATAGTATGAATACCAGTCAAGGTATGTATAAAATTGGATCCAATATTTTCAAACGAAATTTGCAAAATGTTAACATTTTATGATAGGCAGTAGTGATGAATGGAAAATGGTTATCATATCTGTAAACACAGTACGGAGGTAGTGGTACTGATGTGTTTTATCGCCCCTCCTCCCTGACACCTGTCCGTTGTGGATTTTTAGTTTGGTACGGTCTGTACGTTTTTCAGTACTGTCCCTTGAGATTACGTATATTGGGATTTCTAACGCTAGCCCAGTTGAATTTTGAAGCCACTTCTACTTCAACAACTGACGGTGGGGGATCTTTAGTCTCAAAAGGTTCTGTATGTTCGTCAGTATTGTCTCGGTAGAATATATGTAAGTGTTTACATAATAAAAATATGGAATGTTAGTCCATATATATAAAAGATTGCTTGCAGGAATGTGATCAGACTAGAGACGCTAAAGATGACGTATACAATAAGTATGTAGGCTAAGTTGACATGCCGTCATCTGTGGTCATTCATTTGTTTTGAAACAGTCCAAGCTCCTGCTTGAGACAACTACCCCGACCTATGATTCAACCGGCCTACGTGATTCTGTAGCGTGTCTCATTTGATTGTGTGTTCGTATTGAAAAAAAAACTATGTTTTTCATTTGTATGTATGTTCATATGTTCGAACTACTGTCTGCTCCTTCATAACTTGTAACAGAGATGGTAGACAAGGAGAACAGAGTTAGCTATCGTCATTAGAAGGACCTGTACCTCTTTAACCTAAGCTTTATCATGAGAGGAATAGGATTAGCCATCATCATTGGCAGAAGCGATCAAGCTATCGTTATTAGAAGACCTTGTACAATCATATCTGATCTTCACCATGTAAACTTCAGAAGAATACATATAGTTTTATATATCGTGTTTTCTACAAGAACCTCCTCACCATGAGTTAACACATCGTCGTAATAACAAACAAGATAATACCGACTTCGTAAATGATCTACAACCCCCAAAACGACACTCCATTGAAGATGGAAGTGCAATACCAACCGACTTAGCGTATAGATTATCGCAAGTCTAACATTACCTCATAGGGCGCCTTATCATACAAGACACAAGCCCTAATATTGGTGGCCAGCGTACCAGAAGAACTCTACAAACGTCCTACGAAGAAAAAAACCAGAATAATAAATTCATGTATCATAAGAAGTCAACGACGACGGAAGCAGCAGATTCTTCAAGCAACATAGTATCATCGTTTAGGTGAGCGACTTCAGAAAACAACAACAAACTCTTTAACGACGACGAAAGCAGAGATTCTTCAAGCAACTTATATCATCATTAGTGAATAACTTCAAGAAACAAAACCGACGTGTCCTTTTTCCTACGACAACGCAAGCTTCGTCTCTCATTAGAATCATTCAAGAAAACATCGTTAGTGAGCGTTTCCGGCACTCCAAGAAAACAAACCGAACGCGTCTGCAGCATCGGATTTTCAAGGGCTCGAATCATCGAAACAACGCGCACGGGGGAAACTGAAGCCAAACCAGGTCGTCCGCTAAATAGAGGAAGAGGACAAGGCCGTGTGTCGTTATCGGAACACCGTGACTTCCCACAAAAGCAAGCTAAGTACAATTTTTTATTCATTTGGAGTAACTTAGAGTGTTTCCTTTGCAGGTCGAATTTCGTTATTCCTGTGGCTGAAGTTACGAGACATTCTTAATCTTACTTTTTTACAGAAATTATCAAACATCATTGAGATTTCGCTACTGCGAGTTTTTATCTTTGAGTGTCTGTTTCCAGAAGTTCTACTGAAATATCATAATCATATACTATGTTTAATTTTATCATTTTGGTGATTATTAATCCCTTACGTAACAAATCATATTAAACAGTGAATATCGTTTACGCAGTGGACGTCTGTATTTATACAGATGCATGGATAGGGTCGTTAAGCACCGTAGTGATTAGAAAACACACAAAAACAAGTGGAACACCCGTACAAATCTAGATAAATTAGAGGTAACACTATTTCGGGTCATGACAATAAATGCTTTTTTTTTTCCTTTGCAAAGTCCCGATCGCAGTTTTTAGCCTTGAGTTTTTTTGAGTTATATAAAATATCGAACCTCAATGACTCAACTTAACTTTTAAAATATGGCTGAATTGCAAGGAATAAATGTCTGTAAAAACTTTCATCAGCTAAATGTGCTGACCAGGATCCCTCACTATTTCAAATTTTAGCAAAGAATGAAGTACAAACAGTTAATATTGAATGCAGTAAGTGATAACTTGTCTTAACAGTAATCGCTCAGTTCCTAATAGTTCGTCATTCATTGCTTTATACGTAACCAGCAACATAATGCTAAAAACACACATACGTTGCCGCCGATGGTAATAAAGAGAAGGATCTTAATCATTACAAAAAAAAAAAAAAAAAAAAAAAATAGAAACAGTAGCCCTGTTCAGAATCAAACAGCAACTCGGTGACTGTGTCACCTAGTCAAGCGGTCAAGGTCAGTCAAAAACTGCCGAAGTGTTCAAGCATAGCAAATTCCATACAATAAGCGACTCTAGCAGAGGGGGGAAAACAAAAGCGATGTTGGTTCATACATACCGAATATCTTTTTGAATTTAAAAAAGGATTTTTCCACTATGAAACACAAAAACGACCGTATAAGTAATCAGAGCAGGTTTTCGTTTTTTTTTTTTAATACGTAAGTTATTATAAGTAGTGGTGGATAAAAGCCCGACTGTACGCGCCGTAAAAATTAGAATATCTTGTTTTTTATTTCTTTAGTAAACGTAATATCCTGTATTTACGGACTCACTGTCTGTTGTTCGAACTTCCCTAATGAGAAGTCCGGATAAGCGAGCGCTTACAGATACCTCTATAGTTATAAAACATTGATCCTGTATCTAGCGTAATTGTAAGATTCATCTAGGGGTATACAAAATATTATCTTACATCCTGCAAAATAAGGCGTGTTTATCAAAGGGAAATCCTATAAACCTTCAAACATATTAAAAATCCGTTTGAACAAAAATGAGACAGTTAATCAAATAATAACTTTATATAAAGGAACTATACATTTGTCTCATAAATCGTAACATTGTTCAAATGACCCAACAGAATTCTCCCACAACCGCAGTCGCACTTTGCACGCAAAATTTCGAGAAGCATGCACCCTCGAATGTCTTAGTGCGTGTAAAAAGACTTTGCAGGGAAATGAAATTTTAATCCTTCCCGACACTCTGAAATATAACGATTTCCGCGAACAAAGCCCTAAAAGTATACATATCGTGGATACGGAAGTTATAAATATCGCATTTTTTTTTTTGTTTTTTTTTTTTGTTGCTAATTTTAATCCCGCCCAACCAGTCCGTAGATGAAATCTCTCTGATAATCTATCTAAAGTAATATCCGTAAAGTCATTCAAGCAGAGGTGATTCAGCAGAATTTTTTTTTTATCTTTTACCTGAATACCAGGAAGTTTCTCCACTAGCGAGTGATCTCTGGAAAAACGGATGTAATTTAACACAAACACGGTCTAAGGACAAAAACATAAGATATTTACTACCTTCGTATAGATTCTCAATGAAATTTCAAAATAGAGATAAATGACGAAGTTGAAAAATGTTTAGTAATAGGAGTCATTAGGAAATCAAATAAGCCCATATAATTTTTCCCTCAAATGTCATGCCATAAAATATTAACGGATTTCACGTATCTGCGTAGATTCTGGTCGCTTCAAAAAACAACGGAAACGACTCCCGATAGTTCCAGTGCGATGTACCGACGACATCTTATCTCTGTTAGGTTAGAATAAATTTTTTTTCACCAACTTGGACTTACTTAAATGCTTTTACCAGATACCATTACCTAAGTGATTGTACCTCATACTCCGTTTTCAGCACAGTCAGGGGACATTATCAATTTTTTACGTATGCCTCCGGCTTACGTTGCGCCCCAATTACAATATAGTGTTTGGAGACTTTTTAGGGATAACCTACCATGCCTATATGGATGATCTTGTAATCCTTTCTAATACTTAGAAGTACATCACATAAAACTAGAGCTAAGTGCTACAGAGACAAGACAAATAATCTCAGAGTAAAATATCTAAATGGTGAGTTTTTAAAAAAAAAAAAAAAAAAAAAAAACCGAACATGTTTATTTAGGTTTTTTAGGTTTTGTGTCTAGTCAAGGTCTTAAAGTAGTCCCATGGTAACGGTGTCGGCTATTCATAACTTTCCGGTACTTATTAACATAAAAGGGGGATACAGCACTTTTGCGCTGTAGTGGGTATTACAATCGTATGTAAATATTTAACTCTTCAACATGACAGCTCCTTTAACAGATCTTACGAAGAAGAGCGTAGATTTATTATGGTCTGAAAAGCATCAACAGGCGTTCGATATCTTAAAAGCGGAAAATGCAGCTCACCTAACTTAAAAATCCCTGATTTAAATAAAGAATTTTTTTATTGCAACAGACGCCTCAGACCAAGGGGTTAAGAGGGTATTACTTCAAGTAATATGATAAACAGTTCTTCCCTATAGCTTTTTATTCACGTAAACTAAAGCCCTCTGAAAGTAAATATGCAGTAATAGGCAAGGAAGGGCTAGGTATCTTTAACACTAGTACATTTTAAGTTCATAATCTATGGCTATCCTGATAAAGTCCTTACTGAACATGAGTCCTTTACCGAGTTTTTCAAAGGCTTTAATCACAGTCCAAAAGGAACTCGGTGACAAATGATCATTCAGGTTATTGGAGCCAAGATAAGATATCTACCTGGGAAAGCAAATATCATAGCTGACGCATTATCCCGCAATCCCCGCACCATACAGCAAAGAACCCTTAATTGGACTAAAAGATATAGAAACATCCGTGCCTATTGTTAAAACCGTATCTAAACAAGAAATTTCCTTAACCCAAGAGATCGCGAGCATTGAATATCTGGGTCGGAGCGCAGAACTGTTACAAACTGAACAAAGCAAGTGTCAACAGCGATAAGCAAAACAATAAACACCAAACAATAAACACTTCGAAACGGAAACAGGGTCAGTGGCTAGGCAAAAACAATAAACACTTCAAGCAGAAACCTAAAGCAAAAGTATATTTATAGTATGTGTATCAGAATAATGTAATCAAAATGTAATGTTCTATGTAGGTCTGTGAACGAGGAAAACCCGAAAAACACAGCAGAGGACTAACGACCAGGTAGTAGTAATAATCTCTCTCATACCAATCGTCATAAACTGGTTGCATTCCGTCATCCAGGGTTCCCTCCTATGTCACAGAAAGCCAAATCACTGTTTTACTGGCCTACAATGCTTACAGATATAAAAAGCACATAACTGATTGTACACGTGTCATGAAAACAAGGGACACACTAAGACACCTGTCAGTTAAGGGCCTATCCTGTGCCAAAATCAATCCTTGAAAGAATATACGTAGAATTATTAACAGAATTACGAGTCTGACAGAGGGAATAAACACTTCTTAGTGTCAATAGTTCCTTGACACGTTATATAGAATTAATAGCACTAAAAACAAAACACCGCAATTGAGTGCGTTAGGAATATTTATGAGTGCTAAATCAGTAAATATGGAATTCAACACATAATAATCTGTGACTCGGGTGGTGTAAATCAATAATAATCTCCTTAACACGTTGTGTGAATTCCTTTCCATTAAGAAAACCAATAATATATTTTATCACCCAGAGTCAATCGGTTTGGTAGAATAACTGATAATTAAATAGTAAGTGTCAATGTCTTACGAGTTACAACTCGTGATATTGGATCCGAACTGGATTATAGCGGTTCTCGCGGTTTTAAATACCTTTATATTTCTTTATATTTTGTATCTATAGAATTGATGCCGAAGTAGCCTTTATACGGTACGCCGCTAGAACACTTTTCCACATATTCCAAGCCAACCCATTAATTTATCAAATATATATAAAAAAAAATATATAAATAAATAAATAAAAAAAATAAAAAAAAAAAAAATAAAAATATGGATACAAGTGGAGTCAATATATAATATACTCCGTAAGAAGTCGGAAGGGTTACTTTAATAAAAAATAAAAAAAGGAATCACGATAAAATCAATAAGCAAAACGTAACCATAGATAATTAAATATCCAAATATATATGCGTAAAGATTTGAACTCTAACTTAACGCTTTAGTAATGACAAATAAGCTAAAAGTTCAAACACATATCAAAACCTACTGACATATTGTCTGTCCCGGTGATTTATATTCGTAGTCAATATATATAAAAAAAAAAAAAAAAATAAAAAAAATAATAATAATAATAATAATAATAAATAAATAAATAAATAAAATAAAATAAAGAGATTTTAAAGTCAGGAAGTCTAGAAGTGAAAATGTTATCTATGAAATAATCCTATATGAATCTTATACAGGGCTAATAATATATATAGAATTTGTATGGAAACCTTTTCATTAGTTTCAATAAGGAATATTTAATTTAAACATAATCATGCAGTTTTTCCAAACATGAAACTAATATATTGTTCAATTTTGGTACTGTTTTTTTTTTCAGACATTCTTCTCATGTGGGTCGAGTAAAAAATTACAAAAAATTATCCTAAAGTCGTATTTGTTACAGCAAGTAACGTAACTCTTAGCTGGCTGAGAGCAATTCTCCTGCCAAGTGACGACGTCATCATTGCAGTATCAGCATTTGTTCCTTTTAACCTCAATAATCTGCTTACACAGGCTTCATCTGTGTGTCGTCTCTGCTTGCAAAACAGATTGACTGGAGAAAGGAATGCTTAGCCCGAAACTTTCTCATGGGCAAGGCAGACGTTAGGTACAAGTGTCTATCGGTGTGCGCAATGCAACTTTAGCTAAGGAGTTGCAATCATTTTAAAATTAATAAACAAAATAAGGAAATAGAATTTCTATAACATCAAAATGAATTAATTTTTTCTGAACCTCATAGACATTTAGAAGTATCAAGATATATATGTGAAATATTTACTTGCAACATTAGCCTATTACAATTCAAGTAAAACATTCATGGGAAAATGTCACATTTTTCTTGAAAAACCCAAAGTTTATTTAGAAATTAGTTACATAGTGGGTTTTTTTTCATTGCATCTCCTACCTATTAATAATGTTTTAAAAGTTAACCTCAGAGGATGCGCACGAGAAAATTGAATATGAAACTTTTGTTAGGGCACATAGGATCAGATTTTATCACAACTTAATTTCAGTTAGCATAGAGAAATACAGAATCATGATTAATCTTCTCTTTGACTCATATGTTGCCTGCCAATCTTACAATTAGCTCCGTTTTCCACTTCTTTGTCTAGTAATTCACTACCAGTAATATCGAATTTTCTTTGGGATTTGTATTGATATCTGTTTATTTTTTATAATTATGGATATTTTTACAGTCCTCATAGACCTGGATAGGTTCACTCATTGTTAATGCCATGGATAAAAAAGTTTGTACAGCGGACTCTTTTGAATTCCAAAATATCAGCGAATTCATGTGGGTTAAGTCTGGTCTAAATGGCTCTCTTCCCTCCCCTGTATTTGGATGTCGTCTGAATTTACTTTGCCCTTGTGACAAGTATAATTTCACTTGCAGGCTGATTAATGGAACCTGGTTACAGTATCCTGCAGTACGAGAATTTCACATCGAAACTTCAAGAAATCGTCCGTCGCAGCGGACGACTACAGTCAAGTAACAACCGCCTACAATGTGAAAGGAATTTCATGGACTTCTTCGACCCCCCCGACACCGTATCTCGTCGTTAATCTCGTTTTAATGCGGAATGCTCTGGCGGCTGTCGGAATCGACTACGAATGGGACATACTTCCGACAATTACGACCGAAGGATATTCAACTCTACTTTGCTGGCGAAGGACTCGTGCTGGGATGATCTATTCATCGCGAACGTAATCGTGTAGCTTAGGATGCAGAGAATAAGTATGAGCGCAAAAAAAATAGAAACGTTGGACCCGCCCAGGCAAATTTTTCCCTTGTTTTTTTAACCCTGTGAAAATAGGCCGTTTCATTGGGCCATAGGTGGTTGTCTGGAACTGTGTAATGGACGAAAAGTTGTTCGAACGCTAGTTAAAAGTGAAGTAGTATAACCTCGGTCATGTATCCTATATATATATAAAGTATCATGTATCCTATATATAAATGATCATAAATAACAGAATCGAAAAATATATTTTTTGCGTGTACGCACTAGGAGTCTATATATAAATGATCATAAATAACGGAATCGAAATATATCTTTGCGTGTACGCAATAGGATCTATTTAAAGTGCACATATATTAATCATAATTATATGAATCCATATACATATGTATAAACAAATCAGGTAGCCTATCAATCAATCTGTTACCTTTTATCTTACCAATATCTGCAGTTATATGAGTTAGTATATTGATTAATGTATCAGATATATAACATTTTGCATAAAAATCAACGAATCAATCAGCATAAACATTAATAATTTTATCAATTCATATATGAAATTTTTTATCAGTTAAAATATGATTTTTATCATGTTAATCTTCATTCTATGCAATTATCAGAGTACATTAGTATTTTCTGTAGCATATGTATCTTAATGAGATGAAGTGAAAAACGTATCATTATATATCCGTGATCACTATTATTTACCAATATCATTGTTTTATATTTTATTACTTGAATCAATTCATGTACACCATGAATTTTTATTTACTAATATATATATATATATATATATATATATATATATATATATATATATATATATTATATATATATATATATATTATATTATTCACATAGTGTCTGTATCACACTCCTATAAGTCAAATGCAAGTCAAGTTTGAGTAATATTCAGTAGCTAGTTTTGGTAGCTGACCGAGCTAATTGTAAGTGTTTACATAATAAAAAATATGGAATGTTAGTCCATATATATAAAAGATTGCTTGCAGAATGTGATCAGACTAGAGACGCTAAAGATGACGTATACAATAAGTATGTAGGCTAAGTTGACATGCCGTCATCTGTGGTCATCATTTG
>NC_087202.1:16643104-16645604 GCF_015104395.2 Macrobrachium nipponense
ACTTGACTTTAAACAATACAACTGAATTGCAAGGAATAACATGTCTGTAAAGGATTTCATTAGGCTAACGTACTTAACATTCATAACAGTTATGTTACCAGAAGCCATGGAACGGTGTTTTGTTGACGAGCTATTGCCCAACAGCACGGACATAGATTTATATAAACAAATTAAGAAACATATGTCTAAATGTGCTGACCTGGATCCCTCACTATTTCAAATTTTAGCAAAGGATGAAAGTAAACCACAACAAGTACATATAGGTAATAATAACGCAGCAGGGATAACTTGTTTTAATAGTAAATGCATGGATCATATGATTTCAGGTTGCCGCACGCATTATATTCTGATTCAAAATGGCTCAAGTCATTCTTACGTTCGATGTTTTTTACGTCATCAGTGCCAAAGTAATACTAAAAACATACAAAACGTTGCCAATGTTAACAAGAAGTATCAACATTATCATAAAAAGAAACAAGTAAACAGTAGCTCTGTTCAGAAGCAGGAACAAGCAAATAGGGCTTCAGGGAACTTGGTTCCTGGGCCGTCTAGCCAAAACAGTCAGAGTCAGTCAAATTTCCCGTGTGTTGAAAGCAGAGAGTGATGTTGGGTCATTCATACCAACACCTGTTGAAGTAAAAAGGAATTTTCCTATGAATCACACGACCGTATCAAATAAATCAGAGCAGGTTCCCGTAGATTTTTATACAATAAGCTATTATAAGTAATGGTGGATTACGCCCGACTTTACACGCCGTAAATTTAGAATATAAGCCATTTACATTGTTTTTTTATTCCGGTGGTCCACGTAATATCATGGATTTACGGACTCACCATTTGTTGTTTTCGAACTTCCCTATTAAGAAGTCCGGAGTACAACTTTCAGGAATTGGCAATAACAAGTTAAGTGTCGTATGCGTAACTCAGATTCAGTACAGGGCAGGTAAGCGCAAGCTTACAGATACCTTTATAGCTGTAAAAAGCATTGATATGTATCTAGTTGTAATTGCAGGATACCCACTTATGGGCATACAAAACATTATCTTAGCTCCTGCCAAAAAGGGCGTGTTATCAAAGGAAAATTCTATAAATCTTCTAACACATTAAAATCCATTTTGGACAAAAAAAAAGAGACCGTTAATCAAACAATAACTTATATAGAGGAACCAATCCCTTGTCTCATAAATGCAGATATTGTTCAAGCAACCCAACAGAATTCTCGCACACCCGCAATCTCAGTTTGCACGCAAAATCTCGAGTCGAATGCACCCTCGAATATCTTAATGCATGTAAAAAGACTTTGCCGGGATCTGAAATTTTAATCCTTCCTGACTCTCTGAAAATTAACGGATTTTCAGCGACACAAGTACTATATACTGTTGTCTCACAGCAACAAGTTAATATTGAAGTCTGTAACCATTTGAATACCAATCTAGTAATCAACAAAAATCTATATATCTTGGATATGGAAGTTTAAAAATATCGCATTCTTACCGTTGCTGAAATTAATCACGCTCAACCTGTTGTCGACGAATCCCTCTTACTATCTATCAAAAGTAAAATCAATAAAGGCATTCAAGAAGAGGAGAGTCAGCAGAAATTTTTTGGTCTTTTATCTGAATATCATGATGTTTTCTCCACTAGCGAGTGATCTCTGGGGAAAATGGATGTCATTGAACATCAAATACGGTTAAAGGACAAGCATAAAGCTATATACGTACCTTTGTATAGACTCCCAATGAAATTTCAAAATGAAATAAATGACGAAGTCAAAAAATGTCAGTAATAAGAGTCATTAGAAAATCAAATAGCTCTTACAATTTTTACCTTAATCGTCGTGCCTAAAAAAGATCGGACTTGGCATATCTGCGTAGATTTCCGTCGCTTAAACGAGGGAACGATTTCTGATCGTTTTCCAGTGCCATGTACTTACGTTATCTTATCTTTGTTAGGTATTGTTTTCCAATGCCATGTACCGACGTTATCTTATCTTTGTTAGGTATTGTTTTCCAGTGCCATGTACCGACGTTATCTTATCTTTGTTCAGTAAAAAAAAAAATTTTCACCAGCTTGGAATTACTTAAAGACTTTCACCAGATACCATTAGCTAAGTGAGTGTACCTCATACACCGCCTTCAACACAGCCAGGGGACATTACGAATTTTTATGTATGCCTTTCGGTTTACGCTGCGCCCCAATTACATTCACCAGAATGATTAATATAGTGTTTGGAGACTTTTTAGGGGATACCCTTCATGCCTATATGGTTGGCCTTATAATCTTTTCTAATACCTTAGTAGTACATTTGCTAAACTATAGCTAGTGCTACAGAGATTACGACAACATAATCTCAGAGTAAACATATCTAAATGTTTTTTTTAAAAAACCGAACTTGTCTATTTAGGTTTTACATGTCTAGTCAAGGTCTTAAGGTGGTCCATGATAAGGTGTCGGCTATTCGTAACTTTCCGTTACCTATTAACGTAAAGGGGATACAAAA
>NC_087202.1:16655604-16668104 GCF_015104395.2 Macrobrachium nipponense
GTGCGATTGCTTATGTGTTGTAATGTATGACAGATAAGAAGAGACTGATATAGAGCTTGTATTTTGAATAAAGGGAACAACAAAGCCAATATAAATAATTACCTTCTGATGATGATAAGCCTAATCTTCATTATACTAATATTATTATTATCATCATCATTATTATTGACTTTATATTGAATGATGTAAGAAAATGCAATAGGAAAGACGAAATCGATTGTTAGAAAAAATAAGTTAAAGAATTAATAAAGTTAGCGATAAAATAAAAAGTTAATTATGAAAAAAAGGAGAAAACTTTACGACTTAGCATTCATTGTTTCTTCACTTGAACCTTGGGGATTCCAGCTGCATAACATCCTCAGTCTAAAGGTGTGAGGAATCAAACTTAGGCAAGAGATAATCAGCTTGAAATATCCGAAATCAACCTCCTGATATGTCAGTTGAATTCTTAAATAATCACTTCACATTACGTAAACATTTACCCAAGTCGTCCTAGTTACTGAATACGTACAGGTGTCTGTCCTGAATGGTTAGGAACATTTTTAACGTTTCCACGGTTAACAACTGATGGACGAAATGTACGTGGAATCGATTGACGTATCAGATAAGACACTGTTACTAACCAAACCAAAACACTCCTCTGTTATTATCATCGGGATAAAACCAATAAATGGGCAATTCAGTACGTCATTTGCTTGTTTCATGTCAAGTAAGATTAGTAAAGTACTTTCTACATGAAGCAAGTTTATTATACGAAAGCTGTCACATTGTTTTTGACTATCAGGTAACCCATGCAACAACATCCACCAAAGCCAATATCGGTAACAGTATACTATTTTTACTTCGATATCGTAAAAAATCTAATGATACACAAATCATATACGCTAAGTTTCCAGTGATTTTACCTTAAAAAATTAAGGAAATTCAATTGAAAACTTACTCTATCGCACATATATACATTGGAGAGAAAGAGAGAGAGAGAGAGAGAGAGAGAGAAGAGAGAGAGAGAGAGAGAGAGAAGCGTTTTCTCAATTCTGGGGATTGCATGTACCAAGATGGAATAAAATAAGGTGAGTTACCCCGCATGGTGCCGGGAGCTCAGCTGTGCTCTGTGACGTCACCTGGAGACTCCTGAGTGTATTATGTGATGCTGTCCTGTAGCTATGATCTGGACCATCAGCCTTATTGTTCATGCCTCTTTTTGGATTCCTAACATTGCATTTAAGAAAGTAGGCTAATATTAATGTCTTTATGGCTATATTTCCAAAATGCAAATACATATGATAGGGAAAATAATATCAATGGAAATAAAAATTTACGCATGATATAAGCTTTATTCCTAACATTTCATTGGAAATCTTATTGCAATTAACTCTCTCTCTCTCTCTCTCTCTCTCTCTCTCTCTCTCTCTCTCTCTCTCTCTCTCTCTCTCTCGTTTCAATCAAGCGATTTTTCAAGATTACTCAACAATTTGTTTTCATCTAATTATAGCTTTTCTATGGATTTCTGCATTCTGTCTCTCATTTCAATCAAATAAATTTTCAATATTACTGAACGATATATTTGATCTTTTTCACACATTTTCTACGAAATTTTTCCTTCTTAGAGTTTAATATTTTTATTCTAAAATGAAGCCTACATCTAATAAAAATGTTCATGACCTCCGGAACATCAGTATTTGCGGCCTTGAATATATCAGTAAGATTTGAAACTGCTCCGACTCTTGGTTTTAGAGCATCACCATGGAAAATTTTGAATAAATATTCCATTTCTTATAGATTTTCTCTAAAATGATTAGGCGGCCTATATAATACCTTTTTCTTTACATATGATATCCAGTCCTCGCCTGTTTCATCTACATCAGCTGAGCCTAATGATGTATACTTATTTCTAAATTTAAACGCTACGAACCCTCCCACATAACTTAAGGACTCATTTCCTATCAGTGCTTCAGGTTCTATCTCTATTAAATTTTCTACTTGATCTTCCAGAGTCTCAGTCTCATTGTTAACAGGTAGAAGGTGCTTCATGAGACACGCAGAGATACATAACTCGAAATCTAGATCACTGGGAGCAACATTTGAGCTTTGAGATGGACTACTTACATTTAAGCACTCTGTAGTGACACAAGATGTAGCTTCATCATTATTACGAACATTAAGACCCTGACTGGTTAAACTATTGTCTCTACCCACTGTGAATAACCGGAGTCTATATTTAAATTCCAAAGGTGACGGATGATCTTGACAATGACCAATTTGCCATATGAAAGAAAAGAGATGTTCGACTGTGTCTTGACATAGCCGAATTGCACAGGTTCTTCAAGTCAAATCCCTTTTCATCGCTCTGGCATTTCGATTTGGTGGAAATATAAACGCACATGTTTCAGTAATTTGTATGTATGTATGTATATATATATATATATATATATATATATATATATATATATATATATATATATATATATATATATATACATTTTCGTAGTTTATCAATATAATATCAGGACGTATTTCGAAGCAACCAAACCTTTTTAATATAATTTAAAGCTCAAGAAATAGTATTTAAACACACGAAAACATTTTTGCAAAATTCTCTCTCTCTCCATCCGATCTTCATTGACATTCTTCCGATCGTGGCTAAAGATTTACTTGCATGAGAAATATAATTGATATAGTCATGTAATCTCTTAATTTTCTAAGTGAGCCTATTCATATACAGTTCGCTTAGTTGACCAAAATGCTACATGAAACATTCATATGCCTAGTAAACCAAGCTAAAGTGACGAGATATTAGTGACAGGCTTACCTGAAGCAACAGTAACATTATTATAAAGATTCTGTGTCGGTATGGCATCTTCTTTTAGATTTCGGGCGGTTTTAGGGCAGTAATTGAGCAATTCGTGCCTAAGATTTCTGGCAAAATCATTGGGTTGGAAATTTGAGGAACAAATTCGTGCAGTTTTGGCATTGATACCATCACTGCTTTTGCATAAATCCACCCACTTCTTACATAGTTCTGCATCTTTTGGGAAACGGTAAAATCTAATTTTTTTTACTTCCATCAATTCTATCGGTCTTATAAGAATTGGAGCACCCATATATGGCACATATTACTATGATGAATCTGTCCTCGCAAATGAAAACATAAACATCTGTGAAAAAAACGCGTGATATTTCCCGCCTATGTGCCGCCTGGCTGAACTCTCCAAGTCTCCAGGTGACGTCATGCGCATGAGCGTTGAAAACGGGACCTCTAGGTAACTCATCTTATCTTATTCCATCTTGGCATGTACTGTAGTTTGGAACTGAACACTACTGAGCACAATTAAGCTGGGGGATTTTTGTCATGGAAATAATGTATCTTTTAGTAACTTAGGTAACGATTACATATAGATTACTACCTGTCTTTTTCTGATGATTCTTTATACTATTCTTAAAGAATACATCTCGAAAAGGAGTAAAATTAAACCATTTTACAGAAAAATGACGCCAAACCAAGAAATACTGGTATCATATCACCATAATAACATGGTCTGTGGAATTTAAAAATCATGTTCAAAAAATGGATCCTGCCATGCTCATGAAATATTCTTAATAGAACGGATCTTCGCTAATCATTATTGACATTTATTGTGATTTATTGGCTGGATCGGTCCATTGATGGCAGCTGTCACTGTGATTGTTATTTTATAGCAGACTTTTTAATGACGTACAACGTAATTTTGTCCGCGGTTGCATGATGAAAGCAAATAATCGGCATTCACGAGATGTTGTCAATTCCAATTATTTACATGTCGATTTTATATAATTTCATCAATATAGGCGCAAAACAAGTTTTTAACAGTCTTCGAATGTAATGTTTGTTGCTATGTAGATTTAACTGTTGTATGTCTACATATTACTGATGTAACGACCATGAACATCCTTATTAATCCTGTAACAAATTTAAATGAATAACGATGGGTAAAATGAATTTTTCAGATAAGCTTGGGCTGAAAAGCGTTTAAAAAGTCAAAATGATAGATATGAATCACTCTGACCTAGTCCAATATTCATATCCCTTTACTTTTCGTCTCGTAATGTGGAAACACTAATTCTTATCATAAGTAAATCTAAAATCAGACTTATCAGCTGGAGTTACCCATCAGAATCAGAATCATTTCATCTCCAGAGGCCGTAAATGATTTCAAGAATAGCTTCCTAATGCGTCATTTACAATTTCGATGGAGAATGCAATCAGTCTTAAATTCGCTGCGAGGCGCTGACGCCTGATAAAATTGCTCGCGACAAAATGAAAAGGAATCGAAAGTTTTACTCGGAAAATGAGAAGGTTGATGAAGGGCATTGAATGGAAATTTATCGCGGTTGTTTTAGTTGTAATTAAATCAGGAGATTTCATTCTTTCGTTAACAATTTATCATGGTTGCTTGTAAATAGCGACACAAATATAAAATATATTTCTCTCTCTCTCTCTCTCTCTCTCTCTCTCTCTCTCTCTACTCTCTCTCTCTCTATATATATATATATATATGTGTGTGTGTGTGTGTGTGTGTGTGTGTATGTATGTACATGAGTGCGTGCGTTGGTATTTATATATATATATATATATATATATATATATATATATCATACATTTCAAATGTACATATGTGTGTATTTGATTTATCACATTTTTCACACATTACCCCAGGTGAAAAATAAGAAACGGGGTGTATCCAGACTGGTTTCGCCTTTATTTGAAAACCATTACGAAGGACTGATACCTAGTATTAGAAGTCACAAATGTATAGTATATTACATAGATAGTGCTGAAGAACATACACAACCGTTTGATACTACAGATCCACTTGCCTGTCAAGGTAGGAGTGGTCATCAAAACTAATGTCACTAAAAATCACAATATACTCTCAAGGGACAAGGCCGATAAACCTACAGACCATAGGAGACTACAGACCCACACTGACAGGTGTCAGGGAGACGGGGTTGGAAATCTCATTTCCATACATCTCTGCTGCCTACCATAAAATTTGAACAATTCGCTCATTTGTTTTGGTATTATTGGATCAGGTTTATACATCCATTGACTGATAATCACATTATGTTTGTAACTTTCTTGTATAAAGCTAGATTCTATAGTATTCCTTCCCAGTGTATTATTAGATTATACAATCCTTTTTGCCCCTTCCCGGTTGATAGCATGATTGTTCTCACTAACACGTACAACAATACCACAATTCCCCTGTGCATATTCACTTATCCAGTGTTTTACCTATTTAGCCAATATAAATGTTGTCACAAGACTTACATGGAATTTTATAAACACATTTTTTAGTATTGTTGGGAGAGTTCTTGATAAGTACAGTTTCTTTGTTTTATTGTTCTTAAATTCGACATTAGCACAAAAATTCTTAAGACCATCTTAGGTAACAGTCGTATGCTCTTACACTAATTGCTGAATTAACTTATATTTTAACTAAAATATATTTTGAAAAACCACGTAGACGATGAGTACAAGCTCTCTTTTTCATCTCTGTCATGAACAAAAGTGAATATCTGAAAACTCATGTTACGCAGCAATGGAATTTTTCAACCGGACTCATGGAAAGGAATGAGAATTGCCACAATATTATCACTGTCTGCAAATGTTTACTCTCGCTGCGTGAAAGCTGTCGGCATTATGCGGCAATACAAAAGGAATCAGCGGTGAATTGATATTCATAATGAAAGCCGTCATCACAAGATACGAGAGAAGGGTTTTTCATTTGTCATTTATTAAACGTCAACAGCCATGATTCTCCTATCTTCTTATTTTCTCCCTGTTTGTGTGCACGTAAAGGCGTCATGTTGATGGATGTATTTGATTGATGCCTGGATTTTACGCATTTTGAATTACGTATTCATTTCAATTGATTTTATTTCAGAATCTGAAATGAAACAAAGATATACGTATATATATATATATATATATATATATATATATATATATATATATATATATATATATATATATATATATATGTGTGTGTGTGTGTGTGTGTGTGTGTGTGTGTGTGTGTGTATGTGTGTGTGTGTATACATATACTATATGAATTCCCCACTGCATGGAACATCCAAAACATTAGCTACTGGGTCGTGACACGTTAAAGTCTTTTATAGAAATAGTGAGATCTATTCCAGTACAATCTAGAAATGAGGATTTTATTTCACCTATACAGATTTTTCTGTGTTCATCACGTCCCTCCTGGTAACATTTCTGAACTATGCACTCATTTTTTACTAATGTACTTCCCTCCACTCTTCCCACATGTTTAGACCAACACTGAATTTTGATCTATTCTTTCCATAGTTCTTCTTAATCCTCATATCTATGCAAACATTTCATTTGTACATATATTAAAAAAACATTCAAAGTTACTAACAATTCATAAACGTTCACAGAACGCTCAGTTATAGCATGCTGACCTTTCAGACCCTTTGCGTCAGTCACCTGTACAATCTGGCTCTTTCATTTTTCGTTTCAAGACTTCCTCCATTTCCACGAAGTCATTTCCTTCATGGTCTCCCATTCTTCGACCCTTCTGAGGTTTCCTAAAACGCTAGCGTTCATATAATAGATTTCATTGTACGGACTATCAGCAAGGAAAAGACAGTAACTTTCATAAACCTGGCAAACAAATTGTTTTGGTTTTTACCTTACCGAATTATCAGATTACCCTTTTGAAAAAAGACCTAAGGAATAGGCAACAGCATAACAAACTAGAATCTATATAACGTAAGTTAACGCTCCTCTCAATTAATAATATTATCAGGTCAGAAATAAATCAGGAAAAAATTATCGAAAGTTATTACTTCTAACTTTATCGACCTTTGCACTTCCTGACATGACTTGCAGATTTAACCCAGCAAAGTAAGGGTGTGAGCCGGCATAATTGTGATAATATGGGGTACAATATAACTAAAGGAATAATAGAGAGATGAAACTAAATAAACAAAGTAAAAATTTGGCTAATGATAAAAAAGATTTCAATAAATTAAAAATAAATCATATAAGCATTTGATATTCTTTAAATGTCAGTCAGTCTCTCTCTCTCTCTCTCTCTCTCTCTCTCTCTCTCTCTCTCCTCTCTCTGCAGAGCAATAGATTCATGAGAAACCAACATTAAAAGAGAAAAATAAAAAGGTTTTATCATGTTTCCCTGTTCCCTGTCAACTTTTAAGTTGTCCAAAATTAATCTTCCCTGCTCTCACCCCGGGCCATGCCTCCGATGCATTAAAGCTAATTATCCGGGCATTTTGGGGACCGGAAAAAGCTCAAAGCATTTTTGTTCCCGAATGATTTAATTCTGATTTGTTGGTGGAAGAAAATTGAATCATCTTTTGATTCTCTGGCTGTGACTTCATTAATCTCCTGTGCGGAAATGGCCGGGTTCAATATTTTTGGTATATATATATATATATATATATATATATATATATATCTATATATATATATATATATATATCTATATATATATATATATATGTCGCGATATTTACAGTTATTTTCTGTTTCTCCCTAAAGTATCTTTGCGAGAAAATCAATCTATTCTGAATTGCAGAGTCTCGTTAATTGCCAAGAACTTATATACACACTCTTCCTTCTCTCTCTCTCTCTCTCTCTCTCTCTCTCTCTCTCTCTGGAAACCAGTTATTGACCTTTGCTCGTCTTTTAAAACCGAGCATTATTTCACCATGGCAACTTTTCCATTTCCCAAACCCAATTCTCCTTTTTCCCTCACAGAAGCCCAGCAAAGCTCGAGTGCATTAAAGCTCATTATCCAAGCATTGCGAGAACCCGAAAACCTTGTAGTATTTTTCACCCAGCCATTTCATGCTGATTTATAGGTAGAGCCCTCTCCGCTCCCCAAACCTCACCCCACCAAACCTCCCCGCCACCCCCTCCCCCCTAAACGCCCACACAAAAAAGAACGAAAGGACATTATCTTTCGATTTGCTGAATGCGAATACGTTTTATAATTTCACTTCACTAACCGGACTTTTGTGTTTACTAATATGAGATTTTTTTTAATGATGTATGCATTATTTGATATCAGATGTGAGAAATATTAATATTTATCATTGAAAGTATAATGTCCATTTTATAATATCTGTTAAAACTAATGGTTTTATCGAGATCAAAATCTTATAGAGAATTGTGACACGTTACCTTTACTTTCTACTGCGATACTATTTAAGATATTAGTAGGAAAAAAGGTGCAAATCTACATTTAATTTTTTTAGGGGTTCCATGACGCGTATGAATTTTGGGTATTTTGATAATGATTCCACGCTGACAAATGTTTTAGTACAAAATATAATCTACATCGTTATTAGTATCGTTATTAGTGAAATATGCCAGTTTACAGGCAGCAGAGTTCCTCAGGTTTCTGGAGTTGTGACTCTGTTACATGCATGTGGGGCCAACATTTCTCTGAATCCCTGTTAAGCATGGTAATGACTTCTGATTTGGCTATATCTGAAGTTCTCAAATTATATCAACAATACAGAAAATCTTGAATGGAAAATATATTTTATTCAAAATTGAAAACAGGCAGTTCTGAGTAATTAATTGAGCCCTTTAACTTCACAGGCTACCGACGCACGTGACACAATCTGACTCACTGCGCAGCTCAACTGAGCACGCTGTGGGGTTGCCAAGTGCATGGCGTGTGTCGTCCTGGATGCCGTAGTTCGCGATTGCTAGCTACAGCTTGTGTAATCAAATATCTTTAGTCGAGAGGCCATAACGATACAGTTGCGTGATGCGCATGACGTGGCGACTTCTGACAGTAGTCGTGGAACAACAGCGACTATGCTGGGCAGCCTTGCATAGTCGCCATCACTGGCACAAAGTCGTCAACTCGGCGACTTGGTTGCAATGAGATTTTAATAGAGGCGTAATAAGCAAAATTTTTGCCATTACGATTTGCGCGGTCTGAAATCGCCAATGTGTGACCCAGGCTTCACCTAGCTATACAATAAAGTTTGAGGAAAGGTTAAGATATTTTTAATTCACAAACCAACCCCTCATGACTGACTGATAAAGTTTCCTTTCCAGAACTTGATTGTCGACTGATGCATATCTTTCTGGTCCTCATCCCCAAAGTTCATCCTCAATTATTTATTCGTGGTGAAAAAATGTGACCATTATTTATGGACAAACTTAGATCTAAGTTTTCGTGACTTGTTTAGGCAAGTACTGTTGATGAAATGAATATAGACTCAATAATAATAATAATAATATAATAATAATAATAATAATAATAATAATAATAATAATAATAATATACTTTATTAAAATTAATGGCTACTTCAGCAGCGTTACACTTGTAGAGATTCATCTCTATTTTCCGAATAGCGGCTTTTTCCGTGCTACTTAGACAGGCTAGTAGAGAGCCTATGGAGGTCATGATCAAATGCAGAGTCAAAATTGGTGTATATTTTTGAATTTTACAGATTAACGATATCTCTCTCTCTCTCTCTCTCTCTCTCTCTCTCTCTCTCTCTTTCTTGAAGCAAGCGAGCTTTCGTCTGGAACTGCCAGACATCCTCGACCTGGCAGGACACTCATCAGGAACTCGACCGCGCCTCCCAAGTACTCGTAAATATCGGGCATTCAAATAAATTAATAAGCAGAGAAGTCCGTACAGCCCTGGAGAAATGGTACGGTAATGAGAGCCAGCAACCCCGCCCCCAGGATAATATCAAGCTGAATTATAGAGCCTTCATGAGTTCCCATTACCGTGAAGAAGAGGACTCAGTTAAGAAAATTATTTCTGAAAGTGTATCCCCGACCGACGACACCAAAAATATCGGACCTGATCATAAACTACCAGAATCAGAGGACGCGCGACCTTATTATGAAAAATAACCCCTCTCCACAGGTACGAGACCCCCTGAAGCAGACGCATGTGGTGTACCAGTCTACATGCCCAGTCCGCGGTTGCAGCGGCGCCTACGTTGGTATGACTACCATGCGCCTGTCGGAGAGACTCTCATGCCACGCCCAAGACGGGGCTATCAAGAATTACGCACGTACCACAAACATCAAGAGGCCATCTCCCGGGATGTGATCATCCAAAACACGTAGATCTTCGGGAAGGTCCCTGATGCCCGTCGGTTACGCCTGCTGGAGGCGCTTCTCATCCAGCAATGTAAAACTACACTAACGATCGCAATAAGAATTTCTCCTCCCTACGAGTATGAGAAGACCTGCCACCAACAATGACACCACCGAGCACGACAACTCTACAGAAGACAACGCCCCCGAACGAGATACTCCCGCAGCCAACCATAATCAAGTTAGCCGTGACGTCCCGCAACATAGCGAAACTCCCATCAACGTAACCGCGCCGCTAAGGAGGTTTATGACGGCTACAGGACCTACAGCATCGCAACCATCAACGCGGGGAAGGTGGCTTGAGACCTGGTTCAAGCCACCAATAAAAACGAAGACCTACCAGCCAATAGTAGATCAGCATGGGGCAGACCCCTTTGCCTGTCAACCCCAAAACCCAATAATAAATGAGGACGGACACCGCTACAAGATCAGTCCACCCTCAGCTTCCCAGCCCGAGGATGTCTGGCAGCTCCAGACGAAAGCTCGCTTGCTTTCAAGAAAGAGAGAGAGAGAGAGAGAGAGAGAGAGAGAGAGAGAGAGAGAGAGAGATATCGTTAATGACTTTGATGACGATGGTATCATAGTTTATCTGCAAAATATATACACCAATTTTGACTGCATTTGATCATGAACCTCCATAGGCGCTCTACTAGCCTGTCTAAGTAGCACGGAAAAGCCGCTATTCGGAAAATAGAGAAGAATCTCTACAAGTGTAACGCTGCTGAAGTAGCCATTACTTTTAATAAACAAGTATGCTTGAGAGAGGGTCTGCTTCCTAAGTCAATAATAATAATAATAATAATATAATAATAATAATAATAATAATAATAATAATAATTATATTATTATTGATATTATTATTATTATTCTATATTATTATTATTATTATTATTACCTTATTATACCTGATTATTATTATTATTATTATTAAAAAAACTCATTAGTAGCATGAGTCTGGAAAGGAAATTGAGATAACTGTATATGTACATAATATAAAGATAAGTCTGTACAGAAAGTTTTCAGAAAACTGCTCTATTCCCATTGTCAGTCTGAAAAGAGGAACCGAACAGTTTCACGAAAGCTTTCTGTATAGATTTATTTTTAAATATATGTTCATATATATATAACTTGCATTTGTTTCTCTAATAATAATAATAATAATAATAATAATAATAATAATAATAATAATAATAAGTTCATAATATCTGATATTAGCATGAGTCACTAAAATGATGAAGAAATCCACAGTGCCGTAACTATTGCTATTTATTATAACTTCAATTCCATACACAGAACAGTCCTACTTGCCTATTCATACTTCTCTTCGTCTACTCTCTCTCTCTCTCTCTCTCTCTCTCTCTTCTCTCTCTCTCTCTATGGCTGGCACTCAATAAATGGGTATTTTCATTTATCTGAAATTTCTTCGTCTATTCTCTGCCTGCATTTTTCCAGATCATATTTAACATTTACCTCCCCCCCCCCCCCCTTACCCCCCCCCCCCCCTTTATTTTTCGTCTTTGATTTTTCCTTTATTACCTAATCTAATTCTCTTTCTTTTTTTCTTTACTGTTTCTTTTCATCCTAACTTGCATAACCTGCATCTATATAAGCTATCTTTTAATAAAAGAACTATATTCTCACAGACAAAAGAAGTATTTTAGATTCATTGATACAGTAATGAAAGCCTGTCAAAAATAATCATTTACAAGTATAAACCGTATGAAATTGGGGTTTTAAACTATTAAGGAACGATATTTAATGTTTTAATTCTCAAATATAAAGGAAAGTACAATATTGCAAAGATATAAAATTCATGAAAATAGATTTCCTTATCACATACAAAATCCCCGTAGCATATCTTGCTCCAGTACTAATTTATACATATTCAAGAACAACCCTCACTCATTTCCTTTTCTCATCCACTTCAGCGAAATCCTGTTACCGTAATCTCTGTTCACTAAAGTTCCTCTGATTTTCAAAACCCAAGTAAATTTCACTCGGTGATTATTTTATGAGACTAATCAACTTTTAAAGTTATTCAATCTGTGTGTTCGTTTCAGTTGATGATTTTATTTAGTACCCATCCTTCATTTTTCAAATATTGTTCTTTGTCCAGTTAACTTCAATTCAGTTAGTCATATCTCCACGTGTTTCCATAGTAACAAGTTTCAGTGTGTTTTTATCATCAATAATTTCTTTTTCACTCTTCCCTTAAATTCTTATTCGTTCATAGAATTTCAACAGAGTTCCTGTTTATTTATGCTCTCAAGCAGTATGCCATTCATAATACAGACTGATTCTACATACTCTATGAAAACTCACGACATAACATTTCCAT
>NC_087202.1:16688104-16718104 GCF_015104395.2 Macrobrachium nipponense
TAGTGGAGTAGACGAAGGCTGAACCCAAGAGCATATACTAACAGACTATAAATAACACGAAAGGAAGGAGGGAGAGGACTACTAAGCATACAGGACTGCATCAACATCGATAGCAGAGCACTAGTGCAATATCTGAAAACCAGTAAAAACGAGTGGCTCAAGGGTGCATGGGAAGAAGTATTGATAAAAGTAGACGAATACCCAGAAATATGCAGAGACAGGAGAATGAAAAACAAAACGGAAGAATGACACGACAAACCAATGCACGAACAGTACATATGCCAGACTAAAGAACTGGCCAGCGATGAAACATGGCAATAGCTACAGAGGGAAGAACTCAAGAAGAAAACAGAAGGAATGCTAACAACGGCACAAGATCAGGCCCTAAAAACCAGATATATCCAAAGAAGGGTAGATGAAAATGACATCTCACCCATATGCGGGAAGTGCAATGTGAAAAAGAGACCATAAATTACATAGGAAGCGAATGCCCAGCACTTACACAGAACCAGTATAAAAAGAGGCATGATTTATTAGCAAAAGCCCTTCACTGGAGCCTGTGCACTAATAAGTGGTACGAGCACCAACCTCAGGGAGTGATCAGGCAAAGATCTTCTGGGGCTATGGGTGATGAACAAATTTGGTGATATGTACCAATGGACGAGACGTGACGTTTATTGACAAAACCAAGAAGAAGGTATCACTAATCGATGTCGCAATACCATGGGACTCCAGAGTAGATGAGAAAGAAAGAGAGAAAATTGATAAGTATCAAGACCTGAAAACAGAAGTAAGAAGAATACGGGATATGACAGTGGAAATTGTAACCATAATCAAAAGGACACTGGGCACAATCCAAAGATCCCTGAAAAGGAACCTGAAAAAACGAGATACTGAAGTAGCTCCAGGAGCATGCAGAAGAGTGTTCCCCTGGAAACAGCGCATATAGTAAGAGAAGCGAAAGATTCTTAAGGAGGCAGGATGCAACCCGGAACAACACAGCATAAAACCACCCAGTCAATTGGACGACTGTCATAGACAAAATAATAATAATAATATAATAATATAAAATATAATAATAATAAATAATAAAAATAAAATAATAATAATAAAAATAATAATAATAACTTAGAGAAAGATATCTAATATATTCCTTCCTCTTGACTAGTTCCCAAATATAAATAAATAATGAGATTCGTGAACACAGAAAACAACGAGACTTTAAACAAAGAAAAATCACTTGGGTAAATCCTTCGGTTAAGTATATGATGAAACGGAGTTTTATATATACTGTCATCAACCTGCGAGCTATTCATAAAATTTGAGTATGACTTTAAATGTGTTTTAATAAGTTGCATGGCCGACGGCTGCTTGACGTCATGGCTGGAATTATTCCAGGTTTCTTCTTCTGATTGTTATCGTCGGTGGTGCTGTCTTGCATTGGCGTGGTACTACTACCAACAAGCATAAGAAGAAATACCTCAGATGCAGATAATAGCACCATGCTGCAGCAAAACACCACCCCAATGCAAGACAGCACCACCGACGATGACAATCCCGAAGAAGAAACCTGGAATAATACAGCCGTGACGTCAAGCATAGGTGTGTTACTCACCAGTTTAAGTAACAACGAAAAGGCCGCTATTAGAAAAAATAGAGAAGGACCTTAAATTATTATTATTATTATTATTATTATTATTATTATTATTATTATTATTATTATTATTATTATTATTAATCAGAAAAATAATTGATAAAATAACCGAAAGGCTGTTGACTTCGTGATGAATCTAAGCACATAAAACATAATGACAGACATTGATAATTTATTAACACTCGTATCACGCTGTGAATTTTAAGGATGCTGTTTAAAGAAAGGGTCAAGAAATATAAGATAAATTATGTATATATATATATATATATATATATATATATATATATATATGTGTGTGTGTGTGTGTGTGTGTGTATGTATGTATGTATTGTTCCTATTGCCTTGTCTCCCTAACAGCTTAAATAACAATTCATAAGCAATAATAAGAATTCTTTTTTAGGAAGCTCTCTAAAAAGTATGCTTTTGTGAGATAGGGGAAATTTGTCCTCCAACCTCCCCCGCCCCTTCCTTCCTCTTCTTTTTTAGAAATTAACCAGTAAGATTAATAGGTACTATATGATATTTTTCCTTTAAACTGAATATTATAATTAAAAAACAAAAACAAATTATGCTATGCAAAAAAACACACAACTTCTGCAATATTATGAATTTTTTTAATATCTATAAAAGTCCTATCTTCTTGGAATTCTCTGAATATTCTAACTTAGATTTTGTTCCTGTCCTCGCCTAAATAAAATACTTTTCTGTTTAACATAGATAACCGTCTCTCTAATTTGCACTTTGGAAAATAAAATCCATATCTAACTATTCGGAATATTTTTTTAATTTGTAATATGCAAGTATAATACGAATAATCGCCAAAGATTATTCGTATTATATGTTGTATGCGACTGAAAAAAACTTAATGACGAAAAATTCGATTAAAAATTGTTTCCTCTGATATTGTTTCTGAGCTTATATTTCCAAGAGAAACGATATGATGATGTAAATAAATCAGGAGTTTTGACATAAAATTACGCAAACGAACATCAAGGAAAACGATAAATAGATAGAGAGATAGAGTAAAGAGAGAGAGAAAGAGGAAGAAGCGGATAGATAAATAGTGCGAATGTATAAAACGATAACATTCCTTATCTTAAACTTAAAGAACATTAACTCACGGTTCCATAAAAACGTCCAGTTTTTTGTGAGCTATGAAGCAACTTTTTTCAAGCCGATTGTAATTACTGCATTGCAACGGGCAGGTATATGTGATTTATGTCGTTAATGTAGTTTTATAATATCCTATTTTTCTTCCCCTTCCCGCTATAACCGCTAATGGGGCATAATTATAATTTAGGTCCGAAGAACAATTATTTCTATTTTAGGTCAGAAGTAGGGGTGACGGGGAGAGAGGTTCCGAACAGCTCGGAAAGAGGCGACGCAACAGGGTTCCAAAAGAGCGGCTTTTCGTCGCTGTATTTCTCCGGGTTAATTCAATTAATTCGTGTGCTGGTGTGGATTCAGTTTTTAAATGAACAGAAGCCCTGAAGGAAAAAATAATACAATGTTCTTTATCAATTTGGACAAATAATTTCTTTAGATTGTAACTCATATTGTTTGCTGTCTAGGGAGGGGGGTTGAACATTACAATTATTTGCTCTAGTAACTTAACTAACTTTTTTCTTTTATGCTAGAATATCTATGGAAGTTGTTGCTACATACATAAAATGGACAATTAGGATGAATGAACAATCATTCCTACCAGGAGATTACAATAGAACTTATTATAAAATAAGACATAAGTAGGTTTATCAAAGGACACACACTACATACACACACACACACGCGCGCGCGCGCACACACACACACACAAACACACACACACACACACACACACACACACACACACATATATATATATATATATATATATATATATATATATATATATATATATATATATATAAATGCCAAATGATTATGTACACTCTTGATATGAAAATGATATCGTATTCAAATCCATTCTCATATATAATTTCATTCAAGGATCTTTTTGTTATATTTGAAAAACACAACGATGAAGCGGATGCATATGTAATTATGTTCTTGTTTGTTCTGCAAATAACTCCGTTGATAATTTACTGTATTTGAATGACTACTTTTTCATATATCAATTTTACTCCATTCTCCATTAATTATGTGTTACGCTCACATGACCTAGTTTTCAATGTGTTTATGACCATTTTCATCCTGGTTTTCATACATATCCACGTTTTCTTCTCGACCGTTTTTCACCTGACCTGGTGTCGCTTCTCTGCTATAGTTTATGACGTCTTTATTGACTTTTAAACTGAATTCTCGCCGTATAGTATATTGTGATAGTGATAAGAAAAATGCAAAGGGAAAATTCTGACATTTACTGAATGATTTGCCAGAAAAGGCTGATATTACGCACTTTCCAAAAGTTGCTAAATTTAAATTAATTATCATATTTCGGATGACTGACAAGAAACTGAATAAATCAGTAGGGAAAGTTGATAGACAAATACATACTGAAATCTTCCTCAGAGTTAATGTTGGATCTCTGCTGCATGAATATGAGAGTTATATTGGAAATATTATGTTATATTGTATGTATATATATACATTTGTATATATATATATATATATATATATATATATATTATATATATGTGTGTGTGTGTGTGTGTATATGTATATATATATATATATATATATATATATATATATATATATATATATATATATATACAAATGAAAGAGAGGTAATGAAAGAGAGAGAGACAGAGAGAGAGACAGAGAGAGAGAGAGAGAGAGAAGAGAGAGGACGAGAGAGAGAGAGAGCGAACGCTAATTATTGCTTTATATTTCTCCACGAGAGAGCACCATTTTTAATGTGCTACAAGAATATTAAATATTCTGTGACTTGTGATTCACTAATTCAGGTGTGCCGATACAATCACCATTTCACCCAGCCTAAACGATTTACTGCTTCAGAATGCAATTTATTTTCCCTTTGCATGAATATGGTTCTAATCCATATTCATGCTTTTCCTCATTTATACGATTTCAACTAGTTCATTTATTCAATAAATGAAGAGTATATCAAGTATTACGATAATAAGAATAGGATTGTATTCTATATTTGATATTATCGAGGACGCCTAAGAAACATAAAATATCAAAATCTGGAAGATAAAACTCATCTGTGACTGGTTACGCATTAGTACAATAAGCATCATAATAGAATTTTTAAATGTTTTGTTTTAACTATAAAATTTTAACTTGACTGTCATCTGTAGGTTATAAACTGCTAAGCGGATAATGAGCGATTTGATAAAGAATATTGATAATCTAGTTCGATTTATTTCATGAAAAGGGAAAAGGGAAAATTGTAATAAGGATATTCTCAGCGGTGTCCTTCCGTTAGGTAGCTAGGTTGCTTTCTGGCTTGTTTTGTCTGTTTTAATGTCTTTTTATAATGATTATGCAAAATGTTTGCATAGATTTTTTGCAGAAATTCAACTAAACGACGAACTAGCAACTAATAAAAAATAAGCAGTTTTTGGGAAAGATGAATATAAGTTATCTTGAGAGAGGCATTCAGGGAGTTGATTCATAGCTTTGACGATGGCTTGGTGTCTGAAGGGTTTTGGATTCATGTGTGTATCTTGTTGTTTGGTCTCGTGTGTATCTTGTTCTCTTTCAACTAAGCTGTCTAACTAAGTCCGATTCCAACAACTAAACTTTTAAAACAGTATTCGATATATATATATATATATATATATATATATATATATAATATATAATATATATATATATATATATATATTATATATAGTGATATTTGGACAGGGTAACAGAGTGGAAAACATCTGAGCAGACATGAGAGAAATGTGTGGGGGAAGCAGAGTAACTGGTGGGAAGAACTAGCAGATATGGAAGGTCGAGAGGACAAAAGTGGTGGTGGAATGGAGAGGGAGAGATGCAAGAATCAATTAAAAGAAAATCAAAAACATTTAAGGACTGGAAAGTAAGCATGCACAGGGTGCAGAGGTAAGGTACAGAGAAGAGGAAAGAGAGGCGAGGATGAGGGTAGGTATGACTATTGGAAGGGCGGCAGAGCAGTGGAATGAAAGGCCGGGAACAAGAGAAGGGGAAAAGGATGTCTATGAAGAGATGGCGAGAATATTTTGAACAATTGTTAAATACTGAAAATGTGAGAAAGGAGATGGGAGAAGCACAGAGGGTGGAGGGACCAGTGATGGGGATACAGGATACAGAAGTGAAAAGAGCATTAAGGAAATGGTAAATCACCAGGTCCATCAGTTTCAAATTGAATTGATCAAATGACTAGGTACAGAGGGGGAGAAATTGATGCTGGATTTATTAAAAGCTATATGCGAAGAGGAAGAAATGTCAAGGGACCGGGGGGAGTGTCTAATGGTATAAATATACAAGCAAAAGGAGATGTCATGGATTGTAGTAACTACAGGGGAATTACACTTACAGAGCATGGATTGAAAGTTTTACAGAGAATACTGGATGAGAGATTAAGAGAGATTGTAAAGATCAGTAAACAGCAGTAAGTATGCATGAGAGGAAGAGGGACTGTGGATGCCATCTTTGGCGAAGCACTCTACTGTCCATTGACTACCATCAAATCTTGCCATAAAATTTTTATCTGCAATTGAAATAACACTGGAATTATCAGTTATCACTGAACATCTTACCCTACCAAACAGAACTTTTTCCTTAGCCACTGTAACACCTCCAACCCATGGATTGCATTCATACCCAAAATTGAATCAATATAATCAATTAGATACTCAGCCACTAAAGCAGATGTAATAATTGCAACATCATCAATAATCAATTATACACAAGTTTCACCTTGACACAAGATCACTCTCCCATCCAAGACAATACTGACCCTTCCTCCACTAACTTTATCCACCAAATGTGATCAGAACTGTAGTAGAACAACCTGTGTCCAAACAAGCCAACCACAAAATACCCATTCACCTCCAATTTAACAAATGGTAACCTCGACTAGGGCGCCCTTACCAGTGATGGGGAAGCTGTTAGCACACCGATCCCCATTTTCTCGTTTCCCGAATCACATTGAGTTGAAATAGGACCCAGCTAAGTACACTGGATACACGCAACTGGTTTTCGGTCCTTAATGTAATGCAGCATATGGGGTCCCCGCCACCCACATATTACACTGACCCCTGAATTCTATACTTTGGGACAGATGTACTCACAGCAGCAACATCAGTGAATGTATTATAAGTCAATACCCTCGCTCATACAATAATTTAATTCATTGCCTTTCCTTGTATTCCTGGTAGCTGCTGTAATGATGCTCTGACGTGACTAGGCATAGCATTCTTCCCAAATGATAACCTCACTAAGCATTCAACCCATCCCCCTTGCACCCAGCTAACCGAGCCAACCTTCTTAATTTATTTGCAAAAACATCTACCTGCTCCCCTGTCCATCTTGAATGAGTTGACTTCCCAAATGCTACAAAAGTTCCATCTGAAAAGGCTTCTTTCAGTAATTCTTTAATCATTTCACTATCATTTTGGTCACCTTTCATTTCCAACTACAAAGCCAATGCATCACCTAGCGACCAATTTTACCTTTTTTAACCAAGCAGTCAGGTCTCCTTCGCCCTTAAATGGGTTAATCATATCAGTTGAGATTTTCGTTGCCATATTCTTAAGCAAAACTGCCTAGATCTTGTAAGTTAAAGTAACATGGAAAAAGTATAACCAAAAACTCACCTTACATTTCAGTAAAGGTCACTAATTCCAACTAATTCCAAAGTAATTTACAACCTTAAAAGAAAAACCCTCAAAACAATAGACTGGAACATCCAACAACCACAACCTCTTTTACCAAACCACCATGCTCTCTGTTCTCGCTAGCCATGCTTTCCTTGCCTTTACTAACCCCCTCCCAATTCCCAAGAACACAAATATGTTACTCTCTGATTCCAGTTAGCAAATAGTAATGTTTTGTCAAGTTTAGTATAACTATCTTGGGTAAATTAATCTCCTTCATTAAACAAAGATATAAGATAAAGCTATATTTTAAAGATACTGAGCGGGGCAGAATGGTGCGTGTTCACTGTATTTTAAATTAATTTCCATCGATATTTTATAAAATAAACCTTATATATACAGTTGACTATATAGCTAAGCACATACCTGAACTTAAACAGACGAATTAAAGGGATTCGAATCATAGGAAGTCCACAAAGATGTAGAAATAGGAATTGTCGTATAAGCTTGGTTTTAGAGAACCCTAGAAAAAAAAAAAAATCAAATTAATAAATCTAGTCAACAGGGATAAGGGAAAGACTGGAAAGATAAAAATAAAAAAAAAAAAGGTTTTGGTTGTGAAGAATATGTAAAATGAGGACATATTGACTGTTTTAATTAAAAAAACAAATAAAAAAGACATAAGTTATTGGTAGTAACTATATGCAAATTTGATTACATAAAAACTTATGAGGTACTGAAGAAAACCAATTTTATTCAATCGGCTATCGATCAATGAAATTACTATAAGGAAAGCCTTAGATATACATAATGAGATAATATATACGGATAATAAGAAAGTTGGACTGATTTAAAAGCCATATTAGGAATATTAGATATCAATGGAGAATAAGATTTAACATTAGTAGCAAAGAAAGCAGATAATTAGGTATTACAGAAAATATGCTCTAAATGATAAGGTAAACTGATTTAACAGAAAGCCTAATTATGAATGCCAGTCGTTTGCACGGAATAAAAACTAAAATTAGAAAAGAAATTAAGGGGAAACCCCTGATAATGAGGAACTAACAAAAGAAGAGTGGAGTGGTTTAAATAAGAGTAATATCAAAAGATATAATTATGGGGGTGGGAAATATTAATAGCAAAAATGAGGTAAACGACGTAACCGAACAAACAAGTAACGAGGCAATGCACGAAACGACCTTTTAGCGGGAAAGAAAAGTAATCGAGCGCTCGAAAGAAAATATGAGTCAATGAAAAAATGGACGGGATGCAATTACGTGACGTGCAGGCAGAGCTCACTAATGGTCTCATGGTGTGGAAGGTAATGAAAAAAATAATCTGCAGTATTTCACACGTGTTTTTTATCTATCCCGTAACAAGATCAAATATAAAAGGCGAATGTTGAATTTTTACAGTGTATCCAAGGAATTCTTTCATTGGGAGGTTTTTGAAATTTGTATCTTCAATCTTATTTCTTTGGCTGTGATCGGAAATTTTCTTGGTGGAAAAATGAGATTGGTGATCTAGCAGGAAAAAAAGGGACACATGCTAAATGCTGTCACCTGTTTCACTTTGGTATCTACTCTACTTTTATTTACTTATTATTATTATTGTATTATTATTATTATTATTATTATTATTATTATTATTGTTATTATTATTACCAGTAAGACGTTCTTAAAGGCGATAACTCGAGAAGCTCTAAGTTAAACCATCAAAGGGTTAACGTCATTTAAATGTGAATTTATGATATTTAAAAAGTAAATCTTATATAGAATGAAATTTAAAGATGTAAGGTTTTCTCTGCCGAAAGAAATTTTCTTTTATCTTCAATACTTTTGGAGATATTACTATTTGAATAGCGTTAGAGCCGGGCAGTGCCGGGCCACCAGAAATGCAATAATAAAAAAATTCTTAAAAGGAGAATTTATGATATTTTGGAAAAAAAATTATACGGGATGAACTTTAAAGATGAAGATTTTTTCTGCCGGAAGAAGGTTTCTTTTATCTTCAATACTTTTGGACATATTAGCATTTTAATAGCGTTAGGGCCGGGCCGCCAGAAATGAGGCCGTTTCCAGTAAGACATGGCTTCGCTCGTAATCATTTTATTATTATTATTATTATTATTATTATTATTATTATTATTATTATTATTATTATTATTATTATTACAAACTAATTAAATTTCACAGGTTTTTGTGTGTGTGTGCATGATTTGGTGATTTAACCAAGCTGTCAATTTCGATGAACTAAATTGGGATGCATAAAATTTCAGATAATTATCAAAGCAGTTCACGCAACATCATAATATAGTGCATTTTTATATCACAATCAATCAACATTCATATGACAAAAACACAGGTAATCCGATAATTAGAATTTTTCTGAAAGAGCTTTAAAAATATAGCAAAATATGGAAAAATGGATACAATCACTTGACTAAAAACACCTAAAACCTGTTTGTAATACATCCTCCTGGTCTTCAACGAATGTTCGCTTTTCCATATCAGTTTCTTGACTCTGAAAACAGGTAATAAAAATAGTTGCAGTAATCTGCATTCATGCATTAGTAAACAATATTGAAGGATACCCTTGACTCTATGGTAATCAAAATATTGTATATACAAATCTGTATACATTTGTATATATATATGTATATATATATATATATATATATATAAACTCTATAATAAATGTATTCAGACTTGTAATGTCTTGTGTGGTGCATGTTTATGTAATGTATGTATACGTATAAGTATATATATATATATATATATATATATATATATATATATATATATGTGTGTGTGTGTGTGTGTGTGTGTGTATGTGTGTGTGTACGCGCATGTTATGAATGTATAGTATTTGGGCCGGCACTTAGACGGTGCCACCATCTTTAATGCTCTCGTGGAGAATGAGCAAAATGATCTCGCTTTAGTCCGGGCAGCGATAGTGGAAGCTTTTGAGATAACCCCGGACCGATGGAGGCAGAGATGGAGGGGTTTATCTAAGTCCAGAACTTCGCAGGTGGCTTGACACCTCCAAGGCCTCTTCCTCTTCCACGGAGGAGATCCTCGGACTATTCCAGCTTGAGGATTTCCTCTCCTATGCCCCCCTGTCCTTGACACCCACCGGGTAGACAAGGCACCCAAGACCATTGCAGACTGCTGTCGGTGAGCCGACACTTAAGATACCCACCATCCGCAGCTCAGTTCCTTCGGTGAGAAAATCCGTCCTAGGTCCCCCTCTACTGCCCACTTCCAACCACACCAGCATCCAAATCATCCTCCAAAGAAGCCTGTGTTTGTGCACTGCCATAAACACAGGCACTCAACGATGCAGTGCCACCTCAAGGTGGAACCTCAGCAGAGGGCTCCAATTAAATCCCAGAATAGGAACTCTTCGAGCCACAACGCCTCTGGACCTTGGACAAGGAATAATATGGACACACCCCTTCATGTACAAAATGCCCTAATAAGATAGCTACTCCCGCCATTGCTATGACAGTTATATGCCCAATTTCAAACTCCAATTTACAAAATTCTGTTGATTTCTGTTCTAGACTGCCCGTATTGAATTATCCAATACAAATAAACTGACTAGCTTTGAAGTGACATCTTTATTCACTAAAGTACCTATTGATGACTTACTTCTATATCTGTCACAACATTTAGATTTGTATAATTTAGAATTATCTACCAATGTCACTATTAAATTGATAAACCCTTGTATAAAAAAAAGTTCTAAACTCCCCTTTAATGGTAACTTCTATGAACAAATATTTGGCATGACTATATGAAAACCTCTTTCACCCCTTCTTTCTAATATCTACATGAAATATTTTGAGACTAGACTTATTCCAAGGAATCTCTTCTCTAAGGTTTTTTGGGTAAGATATGTAGATGATTGTTTTTGCACTGTAAAAGACGATGTAAATGTACCTGATTTCCTTAATTCAATTAATAATCTTGTACCTTCCATGAAACTGACAATAGAATATGAAGAAAATAATTATATCCCATTTCTAGATGCCTTAGTTATCAGAAATAACACTAATTATTTTTAAGTACACAAGAAACCAACAAATAATTTGCCATATATTCCATTTTTATTCAAATCATGTTAAACAAATTAAGAATTCAATATTTACCATTATGTATCTTAGAGCTCTTAGAATTTGTAGTCTTGAATTCTTGGACGATGTGTATAAAATTATTGACAAAATAGGAGTTCATTATGTAATCCTTCATAACTTTTGAGTTATATAAGTATAAAGCAGAGGATATATCATAATCCAACCAGAGTTAAAACAGAACTTAAGAATATTCTCTGTTTACCTGTTCATTTCTGCAATATCGATACTAAAAACTACTGATATTAATTTAGTATTTGAATATAATAATACTTTAAGAAATATGTTAATTAAGAATAGTCCGTCTCATTCAAACAATATTGTATACAAAATCCCTTGTAACGATTGTAATAAGATTTATATCGACAAATCATAAAAAAAAAAAAGATGTTCCTAACACAAATATGCTCTTTCAAGAACCCTAACAAACAATGGCATTTCAGATCACTGGTTTAAGACAGGCCATGCCATTAACTGGGATAAGTCATCTGTAATCTGCAAGGCCAACGACTATCAAAAAAAATCTTCTGGGGAACTCTGTTCATTGAAATCACGTGCACCAGGAATTTTATTCTTCACCCTGGAATATCCTTTGATCTTCTTTCCCTGCCCTTTCTGTCTGGAGAACATGCCGCATTCATCAAGAAACTGTAATCCCTCCCACCACTTCTCAGTTTGGTATATAAAGCTCTGTAAACTATTTTTTGCTCAGCGTGAACTTGAAAATGTAGAACAAACTATGAAAGTACTTGTTCCAAGTCCTGGGTTATACTCACCTTCTTATATGGATTTTTTTATATTCTCAAGCACGTAAGGACTTTCATGCTACACTGTATATATATATGTATATATATATATGTATATATATATATATATATATATATATATATATATATATATATATATATATATATAGTATACATGCAGGACCTACTGGTGACTTTTTACCATATATATATATATATATATATATATATATATATATATATATATATATATATATATATGTAATGGTAAGCCACAATACCTCTTCAACTTCTCGAATTCCTCGCGCTTTTTTAAATCGCTTGTTACTATAAAGTCTGAAGCAGTTATGATGTCCGGTAGCGACAAACGAACCCGCACCCTTTAATCATAAAGGAGGCGTCACGTAACCGACCTGACCACGAGAAGCATAAAAGTGTAATGCCTCTTGTATATACATAATACCCTCTCGTGGTCAGGTCGGCAACGTGACCTCGCTGTGATTAAGGGACGCGGGTTGCTTCCGGCTAGCAGGCAAATCATAATTAATTCTTAAATTTCTTGCACTTGGATCTAACGCTTTTAGCGACAAGTACATAAAAAGTGTAGAATACGAGAAGTTAAGACGGCATTGTGGCTATAACAATAATTACACACATTTACACACACACACACACACACACACACACACACACATATATATATATATATATATATATATATATATATATATATATATATATATATATATATGTTATAAACCCATATTTAAGGGGAAGTGACAAAGCTTAAGATCGCTAATCTTCCACAGAGAAAGATAACCGTGTATGTCAAAGGTCACTATTTAATGACGGTTATTTTTATGATCTTGTTTATGGTTTTATTCATATATAAAAAAATTATTGTATAAAACAAACAATCTAACGGGTTTTTCAGGGTTAATGCCTATTCGAAGAGCGATATGCATAAGTTCCAGAAAACTATTGCTATTTTGTTTGAACATTTTTACTCCTTTTTGAGGTAAGCAGATCTTTTAAACTTCATAAATTTATACTATGATTTAATATTATTTTTTATTAAGCAGGTTCATATGAGACTCATTCCATAATAATAATAATAATAATAATAATAATAATAATAATAATAATAATAATAATAATAATAATAATATTCGACTCTAATAACTGACCTATATTTTGCTATGCCTTCACTAAGACAACACAGTCACAACAACAACAACAACAACAACAACAATAATAATAATAATAATAATAATAATATAATAATAATAATAATAACCAAAATCTTTCTAAAAACGATACTTTGCTTGTACTGAGCAATTACAAACAGATGAACCCGTTTTTCTAGTTGCTACTTTTGTGTGGGCATAATGAACCAGAGGCGTCCAATCCATTTAATCCTATTGGTGTTGATGATACTGCACGAAATATTGAACAAAATTCGATTCAATTAAATTTAAGCGCCAGTTCATGTCCCAGGAAATATGATAAGGAAAACTTTATGCAATGTAAGCAGAGACAAAATAAATAGTTCTACTTAATGAATATAAAAGATCAAGATTGTTGATACTTCTGAAAAATAAAAATAAAATTAGATGTGAAAATGTTTCTATCATTTGTTCTCTTTATATAACAATACAGAGAAAAGTGCAAAGATTGTTTAAAACGTTTGCTCAATGAATTTGGAAGCTTTGATGAATAAGCAATACCTGTAACCTGTATCCTGTAACGTACTGTAATGCTCAAAGCTGACGGCAGAAAGACCACTTTCCAATAAGTCGATAAGGTTAGCCCGAAGGTATAGTCTACTATGGTATTATTCTAATAAATAACTGTAATAAAGGTGAGTGGGGGTTATCCATCTTATGTAATTACATATGTTCTCGCATGAGAGAGAGAGAGAGAGAGAGAGAGAGAGAGAGAGAGAGAGAGAGAGAGAGAGAGAGTTATTCATGCGTTCCTCTTTCAAGCTTTTAATATTCTGTTCACTACTATATTATTATAATTATTAGTTCTCATTCTATGCCCTACACGTCAATAGCTTTTTAATCAGTAGGAGATTGGTCGATCTATAATTAAAAGTCTAGCAATTAATTTGCGCATTGAATAAAACTCCTTAGAGGTTTTGCATAATTTTCCACACAATGAAATTATATAGGATATATTGTAAATAAAGTTTAATTATATCTCATTCGAAAATTAATATTTTTCGACGTACTAAATCTTAATTGATAGTTGATTTTTGTAGGTGAAATTTCTTTAAGCCATCGATACATTTGGAGCTTTTATGTTAAAATTATTTCTTTGAAATTAATGCAGACAATTTTTCTCACAGATAAATTTCTAGTCTTGAATGGTTAAATAAGTAACGCTACCCTTGGGAAAACAAGTCAGCCTCATGTATATGTAGCATTAATGCAATGTTATAATGAATGAAATTAGTTACCATAGCGATTTAGTAGTTTTAAAATCTTATCTTTCATTAACAAAATTGGTTCTGTTTGTAACGTTAGTCGGAGAGTTAAAAAACTGATAGGTTGTTCTTTCCCTTGCATTCCATAATGAGTTCTTCTGTATGTTTTTTTTTTTAGATGAGCAAATTTCGGAGTAATAACATAAACTATCAACGTACATTCATAAGAAGAATTTAAAATTTCTCTCATAATGCAGTGGAGTTTCTGCTTTGTTTACTGTTCCCGTTGTTGTAAACACTGAAATTTATAAATTATTTTTATATCTGTATTAAAAGAGCCATTGGAAGAGGGAATCCCATACTCACAGTAGAGTTTAACGATCTATACGTAAATCTACAACAAATGTTGTGTTTCTTGTTGCTATGAGCATTCTCTTACACAAGATTTTTCAATGACCACTTATTCGCTTAATATTTCCGATAAATATTACACTTAAGAGCAATATAATATTATAATAAGGTAACGTTTTCCAAAGCAATCCATGTAAAAGCACTGGAATCAATATCCTGTTTGTATCAACACTTTGCAAATAATCGATGTTGGGTTATGTGAGTTGGAAAAGTCAGACATTTTGTAGAGTTCATGTATACTTCAGGTAAGACCTTAGAATTGATGGAATTTACGAATAACTCGACATAAAAGTTTTGAAGAATACAACTTTCATTTCAGAATTAACATGATACCTATTGCCTCGTACTTAAGATGTTTCCAGTTTACTTGCTTTTACATAATGTTATTGAGATAAATAATCTTTATATGCCTCACCATATAACAATTAGATGTGGATACAAGTCTGAAAATATATATAGTAGCGAGACGATCATACTAAGCTTCTATAAGCCTAGATTTACATGCACTATGAGGGTTATAAATCATGATAAATAACAGTCTACTTTTAATCATAAAATAAAGTCACCAGCAACTTAAAATAATCTTCCTATAACACACCTGGATATAAAGATTAGAGAACCGCCATATCCAAGCAAGGTATCCCCCCACTCCCCACCGCCTTCCTCGACACTATACATCTTATACTCAGGAACCGTTACATTAATAGTAGCATCCCAAAAGATTCCCAGAGCCATTACTGCACTCGTTCATTGGGCCACCGTTTAACCGAGGCTAACGACACGAAAAGCCAAACTAACCTTTTTTTTCTACTACTATTAATCTTGACTTACGTCTGCTTTTATAGCTTCTTGGGATAGATATCTCCCTTCGTCACAGTGAATTATACTTTCGTCTAAATAACCCATGGGTTTAATGGTCTTCTCCGTCTGTTTTGTTTTTTCTTTTTAAAGTGAATAAAAGTCTTTTCGACAGAGTTTTTGTATGCAATTGGCTTGTCTTAACTAGAACGTGAGCAGGCAGCTGCACGTTACATAGTATAAAATCATTGCTACATCCGTGTACTTTATATACATACATACATACATACATACATATATGATATATATATATAGTATATATATATACATACATATTATAATATATACATATATATATTATATCTATATATATATATATATATATATATATATATATATATATATATATATATATATATATATATATATATATATATATATATATATATATATATAATATATATATATATATATATATATACATACTATATATATATATATATATATATATATATATATATATATATATATTACATATATATATATATATATATATATATATATATATATATATATATATATATATATATATACTAATATATTACATACATATATGTTATCTTATATATATATATTATATATATATATATAATATATATATATATATACATACATATATATACATACATAATATATACATACATATATATATATTATACATATATACATACATACATACTATCATATATAGATACATACATATATTTATTTGTTATATATATAATATATATATAATTATATAATACATACCAGATAAATATATATACATACATATATATTATATATACATACATATATATACCTATACATAAAAATATATATCATACATACATACATACATACATACATACATACCTATATACATAACATACATATACATACATATATACATACATATATACATACATCCTATCTATATATATATCTATATATATATATATATATATATATATAATATATATATATATATAAATATTAGTATCTATATATATATATATATATATATATATATATATATATATATATATATATATAATCTATCTTATATATATATATATATATATATATATATATAATATATATATATATATATATATATATATATATATATATATAATAAGGTAGATATTATATAGATATATATATAACTATATATATATAATATATATATATATATATATATATATCATATATTATATATATATATATATATGACTGGTCAAAGTGTTTCTGTAACAACAGAATTCCATCTAATAAAAGGAGCCCATAAAAACACCAAAATGTAGAGAGAAAAGTACTATATTTCAGAGACTGCGTCTCTCTCTTCAGGTATTATGAATGAGAAAAGTTTACAGAAAAGGTGGTATTTATACCAAGAGATTCGTCCACAAGTAAGGCCAATTTAGGTCACCCCCACTGATAATCTTCCTTTAATCTTCTTAAGCGTTGGTGAATGAACACTGCGTCGACAATGTCGATGTCCAATTTCCCTTTTGAGATGTTCATTAACTGCTTCTCTTTTTTCTACCGACCCCCTAAAGACAAGACCAAGAGACACACCCAACAATAAAATAAAAATTCCCCACCTGGAGACGATTAAGAGAGTAACTCACACCCTTGGGAAATCCAACCCCTTTTTGCATTTACCTACCCAAATACCTTAGCCAAATCCCTGATTAACGTCCAACAAAAGAACATCGCCCAAAGACTCCTGGGTATATGAGATCCCATGCCAGGACTGTGACCAATCTTACATCGGATTTACAGGTAAATCACTTTCCCAGAGATTAATACAACACAAACGGTCAGTTAGGTATGGACAACAGAACTCGGCTATTTTCAATCATATAAATGAACATAACCATAGAATAAACTGGAATATGTCACGTGTAATTTATAGCAGCAACTGCCGGTACAAGAGTCAAATGATGGAATCGGCCTTAATAAAGAGAAGCAGGTAATGAACATCTCAAAAGGGAAGTTGGACATCGGACATCGTCGACGCAGTGTTCATTCAACCAACGCTTTAAGAAGATTAAAGGAAGATATCAGCGGGGGGTGTGACCTAAATTGGTCTTACTTGTGGACGAATCTCTTGGTATAAATACCTCCTTTTCTGTAAACTTTTCTCATTCATATACCTGAAGAGAGAGACAGCAGTCTCTGAAATATAGTACTTTTCTCTCTACAATTTGGTGTTTTTATGGGCTCCTTTTATTAGATATATATATATATATATATATATATATATATATATATATTATATATATATATATTATATATAGATATATATTTATCTATATATTATATATATATCATATATATATATATATGATATATATAGATATATAATTTATATATATATATATATATATATATATATATATATATATATATATATTTTATATATATATATATATATATATATATATATAGATATATATATCGATATATATTTATATATATATATATATATATATATATATATATATATATATATATATATATATATATATATATATATATATATATATAGGGCTTGTGCCTTGTATGATAAGGCGCCCTATGAGGTAATGTTAGACTAGCGATAATCTATACGCTAAGTCGGTTGGTATTGCACTTCCATCTTCAATGGAGTGTCTGGGGTTTTGTAGATCAACTTACGAAGTCGGTATTATCTTTACGACGATGTGTTAAACTCATGGTTCGGTGAGAGGTTCTTGTAGAAAACACTAAGTATAAAAAAATTATATATTCTTCTGAAGTTTTACATGGTGAAGATCAGGTATGATTGTACAAGTCTTCTAATAACGATAGCTTGATCGCTTCTGCCAATGATGATGGCTAATCCTATTCCTCTACATGATAAAGCTTAGGTAAAGAGGTACAGGTCTTCTAAAGACGATAGCTCACTCTGTTTCTGCTTGTCTACCATCTCTGTTACAAGTTATGAAGGAACAGACAGTAGTTCTCGAACATATGAAAACATACTATCAAATGACATAGTTACATACGAACACACAATCGAATGAGACACTACAGATCAGTAGGCGGTAGTTGTCTCAAGCAGGGAGCTTGGACTAATGTTTATAAACAATTGAATGACTACAGGTGACGGCATGTCAACATAGCCTACATACTTATTGTATACGTCATCTTTAGCGTCTCTAGGTCTGATCACATTCCTGCAAGCAATCTGGTTGACCTCTTTAGTTTTAGACTTTTAATATATATGGACTAACATTCCATATTTTTATTATGTAAACACTTACATATATATATATATATATATATATATATATATATATATATATATATATATGGTATGTGTGTGTGTGTGTGTGTGTGTGTGTATTTATATATATATATATATATATATATATATATATATATATATATATATATATATAATATATGTTATATATTGTATGTATGTATGTATATATGATGTATAACTGAATCACGAAAGTTTGGAACGCGATAAATCCATAAATAAAGGTATAAACCACGAAGGAAAAAATAAACGAAGTTGTTTATTTTTCCTTCGTGGCTTATACCTTTATATATATATATATATATATGTATATATATATATATATATATATATATATATATATATATATATATATATATATATACATATTACACACACAAGTAAAAACGAGGTTTTGTTTATAAGCTGACGCGACTAGGAAAGTTAAAAATGAAAAGACAGATTGCCAAGTACTTTCGTGTATTTAACACATCTTCGAGGCACAAAGTAATACAGAACAAAAAACGAGTGAGCAATAAAGCTCTCACATAAGCAAAGTGAAGAAAACGAAAATATTAAAAATATGTATATTAAGGTCATTACAAAGACAAACAATAGTCGTCCAGATCACTTAACTACTCAACACCCCAAGTCTAAAGAAGGAAAGCAATTGCCCAATGACCCCATTACTTAAAGAAATGAAATACTGACTACTTGTCAACCAGTTTATAAAACAACTGAATTCACAATTATGAATAGTAATAATATTAACGTCAATAACAAAATAACTAAAAAGACATCTCCAATAAATGAAAACGACAAGTAATACTGAAATATCTGAATGAACAGTAATATCAATAAGATATATATAAAAAGGAATTTGACTGGTACAAAAAATTAAAGGATAATGATAAAACTCTTCACTATTTTATCTGTCCAATCAATCACATGGTGAAGATTACCAAGGTGAATAAAAATGTTGTGATAAGAAATATACTGGCCGAACTAGGAAAGAGTTGGCTCCTAGATTAAATCAACATAAATATTCGGTTACAACAAAACAGACTTCTAGTGCCTTTTTAATTCATCTTAGTGATCCTCACCATGCGATTGATTGGACAGAAGCAAAATGAATTTATTTTGTTATGATTATATTAGTAAGAATATAACTGAATCTGCCTTTATAAAGACGTATTCCAGAAAACTTTTAAATTTGAGCCCTGGTATGTACAAATTAGACAATCGTATATATAAAATAGTGAAGAGTTATAACATTATCCTTTAATTTTGTGTGCTAGTCAAATTCCTTTTTATGTATTTCTTATTGACATTACTGTTCATTCAGTTTTTATATTAATTGTCGTTTTCGTTTATTGCGATGTCTTTTTAGGTATGTTGTTATTGACGTTATTGTGAATTCAGTGGTTTTGGAAACCAGTTGACAAGTAGTCAGTTTTTAATTTATGTAAGTAATGGGATCACTGGGCAACTGCTTTCCTGCTTTTGACTTGTTGGGATGTTGAGTAGTTCAGTGATCTGGACGAATATTGTTTCTATGTGTGATGACCTTAATATAAATATTTTTAATATTTTTGTTTTCTTCACTTTTCTTAAGTGAGAGCTTTATTGCTCACTCGTTTTGTGTCCTGTATTACCTTGTGCCCCGAAGATGTGTTAAATACACGAAAGTACTTGGCACTGTCTTTTCATTTTTAACTTCCCTATGGCTTTTATATATATATATATATATATATATATATATATATATATATATATATATATATATATATATATATATATATATATATATATATATATATATATATAGAGAGAGAGAGAGAGAGAGAGAGAGAGAGAGAGAGAGAGAGAGAGCTTTTTCCAAGTACATTATATTAGCAGTATGTTTGATACCATACTGTTAAGAATGCAAGTAAATGAGTCTTAATTATATTAGTGTTTAAATATCTATTTATGTTATGATAAAAAAGCTCAAGTATCACTAACCTGTGTGGATTATATAGATACGTACTTCCCCTCTTTCCATATTCACCTGCGTCCTGAGCAGATGTAGTAGTATTAGCCGAAATATGTTAAGATTGGAAGGTCAGTATACACATACAAACATCTATATATATAATATATTATTATATTATATATATATATATATAATATTTTATATATATATATATATATATATATATATGTGTGTGTGTGTGTGTGTGTGTGTGTGTGTGTGTGTGTGTGTGTGTGTGTCACGCATTTGCACGTACACACACACACACACTCACTCAAGTAAAGCTGGAACTCTCCCCCACGTACCTAGCTATATGAAGAGGAGCCAACGGAAGTTGAATATTGAATCTAAGAACCCGTGTCATCTGTGTGGACAATCGCCAGCTGATTTATGCCGCACAATGTCCTTGTACAACAGACGATTGGTTGCAGGACATTTGTTATGGTCATAATGGAAGGATTTTTTTTTCTAGTTCTTCCTGTTACTTTGTGGTAAAGAGGTTTAATATTTAGAAGAGAGGGAGCGGGATGGGGACTGGGTTTGGTTTGCAAAGAGAAGCTATTATTATTATTATTATTATTATTTTTTTTTTTTTTTTTTTTTTTTTTTTTTTTTTTTTTTTTTTTTTGCTCTATCACAGTCCTCTAATTCGACTGGGTGGTATTTATAGTGTGGGGTTCCGGGTTGCATCCTGCCTCCTTAGGAGTCCATCACTTTTCTTACTATGTGTGCCGTTTTCTAGGATCACACACTTCTGCATGAGACCTGGAGCTACTTCAGCCTCTAGTTTTTCTAGATTCCTTTTCAGGGATCTTTGGGATCGTGCCTAGTGCTCCTATGATTATGGGTACGATTTCCACTGGCATATCCCATTATCCCTTCTTATTTCTATTTTCAGATCTTGATACTTATCCATTTTTTCCCTCTCTTTCTCTTCAACTCTGGTGTCCCATGGTATTGCGACATCAATGAGTGATACTTTCTTCTTGATTTTGTCAATCAACGTCACGTCTGGTCTATTTGCACGTATCACCCTATCCGTTCTGATACCATAGTCCCAGAGGATCTTTGCCTGATCGTTTTCTATCACTCCTTCAGGTTGGTGCTCGTACCACTTATTACTGCAAGGTAGCTGATGTTTCTTGCACAGGCTCCAGTGGAGGGCTTTTGCCACTGAATCATGCCTCTTTTTGTTATTATTATATTATTATTATTATTATTATTATTATTATTATTATTATTATTATTATTATTGTTGTTGTTGTTGTTGCTGTTTTTGCTGCAGCTACTGAATTAGTTATTACTATTGTATATTATTATTAAAGTTTCTATTGCTTGTATAGCTATTATGAACATTTCCTTCGCGTGATGTGAACATCGCTCACTAAAAAATGTTTGTTTAATTCATTCAACTGCAAGGCCACGACAAAATACAACGTCTAAATCATAGAAGAGAAAAAAAATGACTTCTCCAAATACAGCTTTCGATATTCCAAAAGGCCAGCTCTAATGAATTTGAAACAAACCCCGAGGACAGCGAAATGTTAACACGATGTTCCGTCAGGTGCGTGTACTCGTATTTATGCCATTCACAATTCACAGCCTTGTTGCTCCACCATTCTACCTCGCCGTTTTTTTTTTATGTGTCGACGAATTCTGAACGGAAGCGAACAAGATCAGTTTATCTATTTATTTTGTTTTGTGAACTGCCAAGGGAAACGCATTTCTGGTTATAAAGCTTTGAGATAATGTGGTTTTCCCTTTGCGTTTTCACTTCGTAGACAACTGTCGTGAATATCGAAAAGTCAAATTAAATTAAGATTTTCTCATTTCTTTAGCGTCATCTCACACTATCAGAAGGAATTTCATAGATGAAAAACGTTATCTAGTCTATCTTATTCCCCAGTAATTCCCATTGGTTGTAATTATTTTAAAAAATCTCGAAATGTACTCAATTCAGAGAATGAAGTAAAAACTCGTTTGGTAAATCTATGAAATTTAGTATTTTTTCCTGCCTGCTTCTGTTTCGTCACGGTAATTATACATGGGTACGTGATGTTTAAAATAATTTATATGTAATAATTATCTTTATAACTGATAAACAGGCAAGTGATGTAATTGATCTATTACAAAAATTAATATCAAGTACTTATGCAATAGTTTTAAAAATTACAATAATCTAAGAAACAATTACTGATATGTCAATAAAGATGATATGGCAATCTACTTTTACACTGACTGAAAACTAACTTGTAAAAAATCTATTTGTAAAATAACTGGTTTTACGTTAGTCAGGAGTCTAAATATCCAAGCTTTAGTGATTAATTCAAGAATTTCTATATTTATATAATATACATTATATGTGTGTGCGTCTACGTATGTTTCACAAGTACCAAATGATAAACTCTGATGCATTATTCTTGGTTATTTTGGCACTGCTTTTACACAGAAAATATCATATGAACATTACATTTAGAAGCTCATAGATTAATGCTGTTTTTCATTAAGTAAATATTTTATAAGTGACACTTAACGGCAATACATTCCACCAGTGCATGAGACCTGGCACTTGAAAATATTGCATCGGTAGGATAGATCTGAAAAGGGTTAGATTTAATGCTTGACGTTAAGGCCATTAATCTGATAATGCATTAAATGCTATTTCATTTTCTGTTTCCTCATATTTATTCATTTATCAACTTTTCCCTTATCTTGTGTCTCTCTTCAGGCTGATTTCTTTGGTTTACAAAAGTCTGTTCTCAGTAGAATATTTCATGAAAGAAGAAAGAAAAAAGCAATGCGAGATTCTTTCCCTTTGCGAGAACTATAATGACTACTTACACTCCAGAAGAACAACTATAACAATCACTAAGATTATGTACCCACGATTTTACGGATATGAAAGAGAGAGAGAGAGAGAGAGAGAGAGAGAGAGAGAGAGAGAGAGAGAGAGAGAGAGAGAGACTATTCCTTCTTGACATTAAGTTTTTGTCAAGCGTAATATAAAAAGTCTTCTAAATGTAAAAATAAAAATGAAATAAGGAGGATACTTGTAGCTAGAAGTGGAATAAAAAAAAAAAAGTTAAATTAGTCCAGCTTTGTCTATGATGGAACAAGGATACACCAACCTGGAACACCATGGTAGTACAAAGGTTAGAAACATGCAAAATGTAAGAGAGCCGGAATCTAGAGACGATAAAGTGTAAAGCAAGTAATAAATGATGGATGCTGGATGGTAGAAATACGGAGTAGAATGAATAAATGAACTTACTGGCCAATCATTCATTAGAAGAACCCCTATTCATTAATGAGGAGACGAGAGTGTAAGCGATCGTCACGCTTTAAGCCTGGAATGGTTCCAGAAATATTCAGGACGAGGCAAAGAGAACATGATTCCAGAATCTGAAGAGAAAGGATTGTGCAGACCACCATTGACATTAATATGTGATGATTGAAGATGACAGTGATGCTAAAGACGTGGATACTTTTAATGAGGGAAAGAGATAGGGAATAATATAATTAAGAATGAAAACAATTATACAGATTTTCAAACTTAGAAAGCAAGACATATTGAAAGACAGGGAGTTAAAAAGTCTATAAATATGTCAATTACTTTGTGTTTTCTTAAAAGTTAATTCCTTTTTTAGAAATTACAGCTCCATTCAGATCAGTTCTATATAAATATACTAATTACATGAAATAAAACAATTCATTATTGAGTAACTTTTTTATCAATTACTAATTCTTCATATATATATTGAGTATCTTGAATACACTCCCAGATAAATCCTATTTTCAAGAATCCTAAGTCCGTAACAATATCAAGCGTTATAAATAGCAGACTTAGGATATTACTTTCCCAAGATTATAAATTTTGAAAGAAGGACATCTGTGTCTGAAATGAAATTAATCCTGGATTATCGGAAACCCAGCTATTGTCTTTGTTGTTGTATGTCAGGAACTGGAACTCGGAAAAATGCCTGTGAAAAAAACGCTCATAAGCACAAACATGCACACACACACACACACACACACACACACACACATATATATATATATATATATATATATATATATATATACATATATATATATATATATATATATATATATATATATATATAATGAAAACTATATTGGTAAACAATTACTCTCAAATTTACGTAATATTCCCAGAAGCCCCCGTACGAGCAAGCACAGGCAGAAGGCAACCATGGAAATTAACATAATAGAAAGATTCTTGGAGACGTCATCACAGCTCCAGGATCCTTCGAAGCAGTCTTCAGCCCCTGAAGCATTCCTGCAGAAAAGCCCATTGCATTATAAAGTCTTCTTAAATTCTTGAGAACTTGAGGATCATGTGTGGGTGTCTTCAGCTCCTAAACGGATTCCTATCGGAACTATTTCCCTCAAGAGAAGAAATCCAGAATCTGTTTTTAAAGCATTTCTTGCACCTGCAGAAACGCCCATTAGATTATAAGATGTTCTTAAATCTTGGAGACTTCAGGATCATGGAGGCTCCGGATACACTCAGGAATAGAAAGGCAGCTACACACAAGCATACACAGACACACACACACACACACACACACACACACACACACACACACACACATATATATATATATATATATATATATATATATATATATATATATATATATATATATATATATATATATATATATATATATATATATATTAAGGCAAAAGCCACGAAAGTCAAACGAAGGAGTTCTGCAAGGCTTTCGGCTCAATGTCCTTTACGTAGCAGTAAAGCACACGGTGACGAAAGACCTCGCAGACTCGAAGTACTCCTTCGTTTCACTTTCCTTCGTGACTTTTGCCTTTATCTGTACATACGTATATTCATCACATTCCAAATGTTTGTGATTCATTTTATATATATATATATATATATATATATATATATATATATATATATATATATATATATATATATATATATATATATATATATATATATATATATATATATATATATATATATATAAGTCATATCACTTTTCCGTGATTCATATACATATATCGAGCTACAATGTCCTTTAATATCTTTTTCTTTTTTTGCTCTACCTCGGAATTAATATATTTTCATATATGCTTAACCGAAGGGGAATTTTTTTTCCCTTTCCCGATAATAGACTTGCCGGGAAAAAAAGTCCCCTTCGGTTAAGCATATATGAAAATATATTAATTCTGAGGTAGAGCGAATTATATATTAAAGGACATTGTAGCTCGATAAATATATAATCTATATATATATATATATATATATATATATATATATATATATATATATATATATATATTATATATATATATATATATATATTATATGTATGTATGTATGTGAGAGGTGGACAAAGAGGCAGGTAGAAGTGTACTGACTTTTATTACAGTCAAAGGAAATATAAATATACAGCATGCGGACGGAAATGTGGTCACCGACAAGCGAGAGAGAAAAAGTGGGTCGGCGAGACCCGATTTGTGTTTCTTGAGAGACATAAAATACAAAATATAAAAGTACACAATATATGGTTATACAAGCCTTTATACACTGGCGGAAACCCAAAGCCCGCTGAACGCTCTCTCGGAGGGAAGTAAGAACAACGCGAATGATGAATTATATACAGAGAAAATTATGAATAAGCGTTGTCCTTACAAATACTCCCCCCTTAAGACAATAATTAGGTATAATTGTTGGCTGACTTCTTTGTACTTCGGGTAGTCACTCCCGGAAGCGACCTGGGCGGCAGAGGCGCCCTCGGGTGCGCGATATCAGTTGCTGTGGTAGATCCTCGGGAGTTTCCGGGGACGGGATGCCTCCCCTGAGGTGATCCTCGTGGGGTTCGACCGTCTTCCGAGGGCGGCCGCGGCTACGGCCGGGAGGTTTGGCGATCGAAGGAGTCCCTTTTTTCCGAGGAAGATTGAGGCGGCCCTGTGGAATCCGCGTCTGCGAGGTCCTCGTCCATGATGAAGGCTGGTTTCAGACGATCGATTGTGACCCAGTCCTCGCGACCGTTGATGGATAAGAGATATGCCTTGTCAGTGGCGTCGTAGGACGCGGAAGGGAGGCCGACCGCGTAGGGTCTCGTTAGAGGCGGGTGGCGGGCGTCGTCCCTGACGAAGACGCGCTTGCACGATGATAGGGCCTTCGGGAGGAAACGTTTGGTTCTGTCGGAGAAGGTTTTGATGCAGGGCGTGAACTTCCCGGCAGATTCCCGAAGCCTGGCGATGGAGACGTCAGCGTCGTCGGCATTGGTCGGGAAGAACTCGCCAGGGACTGTTAATGGCTCCCTGTATACCTTCTCCGCGGGTGATGCCTCGCTGTTCGCCCGCGGGGCAGTCCTGAGACCGAGGAGGACCCACGGTAGTTGGCTCTTCCAATTTTCATCGGTGCAGCGCGCCATCAGGGAAGCCTTGATCGAACGGTGGACTATCTCCACCATGCCATTAGCTGCTGGGTTGTAGGCGGTGGTGGCATGTAGTGACGTCCCCATTAGGCGGGCCAGGGCAGTCCACAACTCCGACAGGAAAACTGGTCCGCGGTCTGTCGTGATTTCGTCTGGCACTCCAAATCGACTGACCCAGCTGGCGAGGAGTGCTTCGGCACATGCTTTCGTGGTCGCCTCCGACATCGGCGTTGCCTCGGGCCATCTGGTGGAGCAATCGATTACCGTCAGGAGGTATCTGGCGCCTTCCAACGGGGGCAGGGGGCCAACGACGTCTATGTGGATTGTGGGCCGAATCTTCGTTTTGCGGCTGCGGAAATTCCCCCACGCCTGATTCTGTGTGCCGACTGATTTTGCTAGTTTGGCAAGGCACGCAGGTCCTGGCCCACTCGAGGGAGTCCTTCCAAATTCCATGCCAGACGAACTTCTCCGTCAGGAGGCGCATCGTCGTCCGGCCCGAGGGGTGCGAGAGTCCGTGTATGACGTCGAACACGGCTTTCCTTCGGGAGGCTGGGATCAGCGGGCGCGGGCGGCCCGTGCTGATGTCGCAGAGCGTCGTGCGTGCAGGTCTGAAGGGCACGTCTTCCCACTTGAGGGCGGTGATAGCAGTGTGGTATGCGGCGGTCTCCGGGGGGTCGGCGGCCTGTTCCCGGGCGAGGTCTTCGTAGTCGACCCCGAGATGCACGGCGTTGATTTCTATCCTCGATAGGGCGTCTGCCGCGGGGTCTTCTCGCCAGGCACGTACTGGATGGTGCAAACCGAACTCCATTATGGCTGCCAGGTGCCTCTGCTGTCTCGCTGACCAAGGTGCGCGCCCGCCTTGGTAAAGGCGTGTACCAAAGGGAGGTGGTCTGTCCTGATCGTGAAGGGGAGCCCTCGAGGAGGTAGCGGAAATGGCGCACTGCTTGGTACACCACCTGGAGTTCGCTGTTGAACGTGCTGTACCTCGTCTCGGCGGCTGACAGTTTTTCACTTTAGAAGGCGAGTGGCTGGGGCTCGCCCTGGACCATCTGCTCGAGGACAGCCCCGCAGGCGACGTTGCTGGCGTCGGTGGTGAGGCGTAAAGGTGCAGCAGGGTCTTGGTGGAATAATGTCGCCGCTCTGGCGAGGGCCCTCTTCGTCTCGTTGAAAGCCTTCTCTTGTTCGGCCTCCCACGTTAGGGCCTTTGGTTTCCCCTTCAGGACCTGTGTTAGAGGAGACATGGTGCGGGCGCACGCCCGCCGCGGAGATCTCGTGCCCGAGGAAGTCCACCTTCTCGGCGCCGAAGGTGCATTTGTCGAAACAGACGACCAGCCCGTTTTCTTGCAGGCGCTTCAGGACCGCTCGGACGTGATGTAGGTGCTCCTCCAAGGACCTGGAAAAAATTAAGATATCGTCGACGTAGCAGACGCAGAAGGGCAGGTCCCCCAGGATGCTGTCCATCAGGCGCTGGAAGGTGGCCCCTGCATTTCTCAGGCCGAAGGTTGAGTAATGGAAGACGAAGGAGCCAAAAGGCGAGATGATGGCAGTCTTGGGGACATCCTCAGGGTGCACTGGAACCTGGAAATAGGATTTTAAGAGGTCCATTTTTGTGAAGACCTTCGCCCCATGGAGGGCCCCTGTCAAATCCTGCATGTTTGGCAAGGGGTATTGGTCGGGGATTGTAGCGAGGTTGAGTATCCTGTAGTCTCCGCAGGGCCTCCAGGTGCCGTCAGGTATCTGTACCATGTGCAGGGGCGACGCCCAAGGGCTCGACACTTTCTTGCAGATGCCCATTCGTTCCATCGCCGAGAACGCCTGCTTCGCCTCCTGGAGGCGGCCTGGAGGGAGTCGTCGGAACTTCGCGTGTGTCGGGGGGCCTGTGGTCATTATGTGGTGGAATATTCCATGCTTGGGCGGCGTCCCTGCCGCCTGACGAAGATCCGGCTTGAAGACTTCGGGGAACTCCTGCAGGAGGTTGCCCGTATTTGTGGGGGGTTCAGATGGTAAAAATTGTAGGGTGGGGCGCCCGGGCCTGCTGCCAGTGGAAGGGAAAGGCATGTCCCCGTGTCGAGGAGGCGTTTGCGGCCCACGTCCACCAGGAGGCCGTTCTACGCCAGGAAATCTGCCCCCAGTAACGGGATCCTGACGTCCGCGATTGTGAATTCCCAGACGTAGTTTCGCCCCAAGATGGATATCTCGAGGGGCTTCGTGCGGCGACGAGGGCGGTTTTTTTGTCGGGCTCGCGGCTACGGTCTTTTCCTGACGGCGGGAATATCGAATGCATCGCCCCCGTGTCCACCAACAT
>NC_087202.1:16723104-16733104 GCF_015104395.2 Macrobrachium nipponense
ATATAAGAAATTGACGCTTAGGCGTAATCTCTCAATGATATTAACATTTGACATGCAGGATTATAATGAATTAATACCCTAATATCGGAAACTGGTTGCATAAGTCTATGCTTCATTTCAATTAATGTGGTCTATGTCGGACCGCTAATGTAAACCAACACCAATGTAAAAGGAAAAAAAAAAAGCCAAAGATGGAATGTATATTTAGGCAGCGCATGATAAAAAAAAAAAGACCCACAGGCAAAATGATCCAAGATCTTCATAATATGTAACTTTATATATCTTTTATCGGAAATCGCAATTGCATAATTCACAACTCCGGGGACTCAAATCTGTGGTGTTATGATTCATGCACGAAACCTAACATCACTGAACGGGTAATCACTTGGACTGTTAATTAGTGTGACGTCATTTCCCCTTCGAGAGCTAGCCAATCACCGGCGTGCAGCAGGCGGGGCTTAGCTGCAAAGCCATATATTACTTAATGTTTGTATGTTTCAGCTGATGATGAAGCTTGGCCTCGAAACGTTGCCTAATATGTAGATGAAATGCTGCAAGACTTCTTCTTCTCTGCCAATGGCTCTCTCTCTCTCTAGAAGAGTGAATATACTTTTGACTTTTTGTTAATGTTACACTTGATAGAATGTTACAACGTAATCACACTAATGATTCTTATTAGCATAACTATTCGTGTATCCAACTTCATTTTTTCCCTTTATCTCTATATCCGAGTGCGCGTGTATGTATTTGCCACAGAAGTGGAATCAATACCACTCTCATCTCATCCGCCATCCATATAAGGGAAAAAAAATCCATGTTATCGAAAGGCAGCGTCACGTGGTCTCCAAAAATAGATGTGTATTTGGGGTCAAAAAAAACAAAAAAAGTTAAAATCTACATCAAATTGATTTTCGTTTCCCATAACTAAATCTTGTTATTATCAATATTTTATTTTACAAGTCACCGACTTTGGCAGGTGAATATTTTTTGTATAATAATCCTGTGCCAAAGTAAGTGGATTCATGCCTAATTACCGCTGATATAAGTTGTGTAAGACACGTGCTTTGTCAAGTTTCCTGGGATTTTGGGAGAACTCTTTATTATAGTTAATCATTACAAATTAAATTATAAATATCACATATAGATTTTTTATAAAAGTATGTACGACATTACATGATACTCTTTTTCTATATATATATATATATATATATATATATCTATATATATATATATATATATATATATTATATATATATATGCTTGACTGATATTATTCATTTATCCATTTAGAGAGAGAGAAGAGAGGGGTACTATGATAGCCAAACCTTATCTTCAACAGAGTAATTTCAATAAGACGTATCCTATTACCCTTAGTATGGCCATTTATTCGGAAGGATGCATAGGACCAATCAGACCCATCCGGCTCTTTATTCAAACCAGGTAAATAGAGATGGCTCTCCAGTCCTCTATTCCATTTGTCCTCGTCTTGAAGCCTCTCCATAGAGAGTTAAAGGGTGATTGGCTGTTCTACGGGTCATCCATGCTCTAATTAGATTCACGGGTGTTGACGTTCGATTTTGATCGATTTTCTACATGACACTTTTCGTTTGATTCAGACACTTCCCTTTGATTTCAGTAGAACATAAGTCCCTTGATCTGCCTGGAAATATTTTAGACTACGGTGATTTCAAGTTTATACATCAGAAATTTCTGTAGCTTTCTATAAAGCAAAAGAATAACGGTAAAATCGTCAAAATGTTTCAAGAGCAAACTCACTTAACTCTCTACTTTTGGTACGGCACTATGCTAAAGTAAATTGCATGTGAGGATAAGAATCTGCCAAAATATTATATACTGATCTGACAATTCTTTAAGAAGTTATTAAAAAAAAACGATGAATTAAGGCAAGGGAAATGCACAGAAGGTTGAAATTATAGTAAACAACGGGGCCGGAAAGCAAAAATAGCTGACTTCAAACTATGGACAGAAAAAATGAATAATGGAGCGTAAGTTTTAATGATAATAAAAAATCCTGAAAATATTGTAATGCTACCGTCCTTATATATATACATAATTATATTATTTTCTATATATATATATACTATATATATATATATAATATATATTTCTATTATATATAGATATATATAAAAGGACGGTTGTATTATATTATTTTCAAGATTTTATTATCATTAAAACTTGCACTCCATTATTCATTTTAATGTCCATGGTTTGAAGTCAGCTGTTTTTGCTTCCCGTTGTCACTATATTTGCAACCTTTTATGCATTTCATTCGCCTTAAGTCATCATTTTTTTTTTTAACTGTTTAAAGAAATATCGGATCAGTTTGAGATTTTGGCAGATTCTTATCCAAAACATGCCGTAATTTTTTTCAGCATAGTGGAGTACCAAATTAAATAGTTAAGTCAGTTTGCTCTAGAAAATGATGTCAAATTCCAACTTCGATGATAGCAATTCGGACGAAATTCTTTGTGACGCAACAATGACGTTTCTATAGGTTCCCCCCACCCAACTCTCTCTCTCTCTCTCTTCTCTCTCTCTCTCTCTCTCCCACACACAAACACACACACACACACACACAGAAAATACAGTGCCTTGAGCCTTAAATTATACTTCAAAATGTGTGTATGTTGTATTGTATATTTTCCTTTGAGAGTAACAGATAGATAACCGGAAAGTATAGGAAGGCAATTGGTGATACGTATACAACACGGAGAAATGAATGATTCACAATCAATCAGTGACTGAAAGAAGTTACAGTGGCGCAGCATTCACTTCAGTCACTGACATCAAATAAAGAGAATAAAGTAGCCGATAAAAGAAGAATGGCCAGATTAAAAATAGTTGTGACAGCACCTGAAGTGGAAGGTCCCCGAGGGTATCACTGTCTACCATTATCAACCTTTCAATCTATGTTCAAGGATCTGAAGTGGATTGAAATTCAAGTGGAAAAAAAAAGAGAGAGAGAGAACTGAGATTAGTGGGTGGGGCTTAATAGTGACGTTTTCGTGACTGCCTTAACTGTTTACTTGTAGTAACGCACTATGCTAACGAAAATTACGGCGAAGTGTGAACAAGACTGCCAAAATCTCATACTGAACCCACTATTGTTTAAGAGGTTATTTAACAAAACAATGACTTGAAGGAGAGTGAATGCCCCCCCCCCATTGGTAGTCCATTTCATTTCGAAGTCTGGTGTATTTGTTTCTCCCCTTTTCACACTCGAACCTTATTCAATTCAGTTTGACGTCTGTTGCTTTCATATTCCTTTGCCCAAAAAAACTTTGTTTATTTCGGTTTGAAGTCAGCTGTTTTTTGTTTCCGTCTGTCACTTTCATCCATGTTTATTCTTGTTTGAATTCATTTTTTTTCCTCTGTCGCTTTCAATCCTTTTCAATTTGGTTTGGAAGTCAGATGTTTTTTGTTTCCACTCGCATCTTCCTCATGGGGCAACGTACTTGAATCCCCGGAGTCGAATCTCCTGGAGAGAGAGAGTCAAGAAATTAACATCTGTCCTTCTCCCCAGAATCTCTGGCAATGACTCCATCATTACTTTCCCCTCTGCATAAATACAGAGGGACGCAGGGAAAGAGACGAAATACAGGTTTGTCAGCTTCCCTTCAATTGTGAGTAATTTGCGTTCTGCTCTTGCTTTGTTTTTTTTTATTTCATTTAGATGATTGGTGTATTTTTTTTTGTTTTTTTAATTCCAATCTCCTGCTTGTTTTTTTTTTCATTTCATCGGCTATTTTCTTTTAATTTTGAGCAAAGACATATAGACTCTTATTTTCTATGTTCCTTGAGTTAGCAGTTACTTTATATCCACTGTATAAAACCAATGGTAATCGTTAGCCTTGTAAATATTAATAAATAATGTCATATTTAATGCCAGTGAAAGAATTTATTTTCTCACTTATGCATAAAATGTATAAATATATTTACTGCTTAAATATCCATTAATGTAATGCTTCTGTTGACATCTAATTTTTATATATACACTTCAGGGATTGGACGTTTTAGAGCTTAAGCCCTAACCCTAAAGCTTCTCTTCCCCTCCCAACACCCCGCCCCCCCCCCACCCCCCTTTCTCTCTCTCTCTCTCTCTCTCTCTCTCTCTCTCTCTCTCTCTCTCTGTCAAAAATATACAAGGACTGAGAGGGTGTGAGATACCAATTTCTTAGCTTTAATCCTACATGCATAGGAACGTAACTGATACAAAAAGAACATATAAATATATAACGAAAAATTCAAACACTTTGTCATAACAGGTAATACTTCGATAAATTTAATAACACTGGCTTTCATCTGATTCAAAGTAAATTTGCTTTAACTTCCCATAAGAAAGAACTATATATTGCACCGATCTTCACATACAAATAAAAACTACCATAATAAGCTAGTCCTTAAGTTAAACCGTACACAGTAGTGTGTTTTTGTCGCAGGTATTTGTTAAGCAAATATCATGAATCTGTGATCACGACGTCAAAACAGAACCTGGTATTTGCAGATGAGCATTCCAAGTTAATTGCATTAGTTACGCCTTTTGCTAAATATGAATAGGCAAGCGGTGTTTCTTCCAAGCGGGACGTTTCAACTCATTTGGAATTGAAACTGGATTAATAAAGAAAAAACAGTGGCATCTCTCCAACATGGTTTCCACTTTCCTGTGTGTGAAATCCCGATTAGCACATCAACTCACAGACAGATATTTCATTAGTAAATAATCGTATGCTCTGTGCTCAAAATATAGTAATTAACGAATTGTATGTGGCCATGGTATAATTTCTTTCAGTTGAACAAAATACAATGCTCTAAAGGTTTACATATTTATACATATGACTGGTAAAAATGTTCTGTTACAATAGAGTTTCCATCTAATAAAAGGAGCCCATAAAAATGCCAAAATATAGAAAGTAAGCACTGTATTTCAGAGGCTGCGATCTCTCTTCAGGTAGGTAATGAATGAGAAAAATCACAGAAAAGACAGTATTTATACCAAGCGATACATCCACAGGTGAGCCATTTAACGAGATCACTCCAGTTGATAATTTCTCTTCAACCTTCTTAAGAGCTGGTTGAAGGAATTTTTTATCAAGAATATCCGAATCCCATGCGCCCTTTGAGATGATCATTACTTGTATTTGTTTAATCAAGGCTGACTCTATCACATGGCTTTTGTACCGACATTTGCTGCAATAAAACGTGGCAAATTCCAGTTTATTCTGTGATTATGACTATTTATATGGTGAAAAATAGCTGGGCTCTGTTGACCATACCTAACTGAACGTTTATGTTGTATTAATTAAGCTCTGGGGAAGTGTTTTTCCTGTGAAACCTTCGTTAGATTACTCACAGTCCAGGCATGGGACTTCACATATGAATTTATCTTTGGGGATTGGGCTTTTTTCCTTCTTCAGTCCACTTCTTAAACATTTAGAAGATTTTTTAGGAAAAAAATTCCCCTTCCCCAAAAGAATACAACCATAAATTGGCCGTTAATTAATATGGAGAACAGGCGCTCGACTATTTTTAACCATATAAGTAACCATAACTACAGAATAAACAGGAATTTGTCACATATAATTTACAGCAGCAAATGTCAGTACAAAAGCCAGATGATAGAGTCAGCCTTGATTAAAGAAAGAGAGGTAATGAACATCTCAAAGGGTGCCTGGGATTCAGATATCATAGATAAAAATCTTCCTTCAACCAATGCTTTAGAAGATTAAAGAAAAATTATCCTCTGGGGTGACTTAGTTAAACGGCCTACCTGTGGATGGATCTCTTTGGTATACATACCACCTTTTCTCCCCTAACTTTTCTCATTCATTATCTACCTGAAGAGAGAGACAGCAGTCTCTGAAGTATAGTTCTTACTTTCTATATTTTTTTTTTTTGTTTTCAGGGGCTCTTTTTATTATTATTATTATTATTATTATTATTATTATTATTATTATTATTATTATTATTATTATTATTATTATTATTATTATTATATACTATAATTATATATATATATATATATATATATATATATATATATATATATATATATATATATATATATATATATATAGAAGCAAGAATCAAGCACAAGCTTACACTTACTAAAGAAACTGATGATGATATCTAACCAGAGATGTAATTCTTTCTCCTGTTATCAGATACCAAAAGAGAGAGAGAGAGAGAGAGAGACCTTACAGACCTTACATTTTGTTCGGGTTGCCCCAGGTCCCTCAGTGTGAGGCACCTCTAATGTCTACCAGAGAGTTGCTAGTACATCTTCCAGTATATTTTGCATCTTCCAATCTTGGATGGTCTGGGATGCAGCTTAAATATTTGTCGAGCTTATTCTTAAACACGTCTACGCTCACTCCTGATATATTCCTCAGATGAGCTAGCAATGCATTGAATAGACGCTGCATTATCGATGCTGGTACGTAGTGGATTATGTCCTGTGTGCTTTCCTTATTTTTCCTTGTATAGTTTTGGGCACTATTAATCTACCTCTGCTTGCTCTTTCTGATATTTTTAGCTCCATGATGTTTTCGGCTATTCCTTCTATCTGTTTCCATGCCTGAATTATCATGTAGCGTTCTCTTCTCCTTTCTAGACTATATAATTTTAAGGATTGTAGTCTTTCCCAGTAGTCAAGGTCCTTAACTTCTATTCTAGCTGTAAAGGACCTTTGTACACTCTCTATTTGTGCAATATCCTTTTGATAGTGTGGGTACCATATTATATTGCAATATTCAAGTGGGCTACGAACATATGTTTTATAAAGCATAATCATGTGTTCAGCTTTTCTTGTTTTGAAGTGCCGTAACAACATTCCCATTTTTACTTTACATTTTGTCAATAGAATTGCTATCTAATCATTGCATAACATGTTCCTATTCATCATAACACCAAGGTCTTTAACTGCTTCCTTATTTGTGATTGTCTCATTACTAGGTCCCCTAAATGCATATAGCTTTCTTTCTCTGTCTCCATAATTTATTGATTCAAATTTATCAGAGTTAAATACCATCCTATTTACCTCTGCCCAATCATATACTTAGTTAAGGTCTCTTTGTAGAGCGTTCCTATCTTCATCACAAGTAATTTCTCTACTTATTCTTGTGTCATCTGCGAAACTACTCACTACCGAGTCCTTAACATTACTGTCTATGTCTGCCATCATAATAACAAATAGCAATGCAGCTAGCACTGTACCTTGTGGCACACCGGATATTACCTTAGCTTCATCCGATTTCTCATCGTTTGCAATAACTATCTGTTTTTTGTTGTGTAAAAATTCTTTTAACCAGCTTCCTACTTTATCCACTATATTGTGTTTTCTAATTTTCTTCGCTAATATATTATGACTTACCTTGTCAAAAGCTTTTGCAAAGTCTAGATAAACCACATCTGTTTCATTTCCACTTTTCATATTTTTGTATATGTTCTCACAGTGGACTAACAGTTGGGTTTGTGTACTTTTTCCGGGTATGAAACCATGTTGTCCTATATTAAACAAATTATTTTTTATTAAATGTTTCATAATATTTTTCTTCATTACCCTTTCATACACTTTCATAATATGTGATGTTAGACTCACAGGCCTATAATTACTTGCCTCTTTTCTTGATCCACTTTTGAAAGTAGGGGTAATATATGCTTATTTGTGCTCATCATAAATCTTGCCTGTATCTACACTTTGTTTTAATAATATTGCAAGTGGCTTTGCGATAGAATGAACTACTTTCTTTAACAAAATAGTAGGGACACCATCAGGCCCAGCAGCAGCTCCATTTTTAATTTCATTAATAGCCTGCCCAATATCAGCTTCATTAATATCTATGTCTGCTAGATATTCACTATTTTCGTCCCTTACTTCAATATAATTATCCTCATTATCAATTCTAGGGGTGAATTCTCTCTTATATCGTTCTGCTAATATGTTGCATATTTCCTTTTTTTCATTCGTTAATCTCCCTTCAGAGAGAGAGAGAGAGAGAGAGAGAGAGAGAGAGAGAGAGAGAGAGAATATATGATACCTTTAACGGCATACCCCAAATTCTATACTCTAACTTAGTGAAAATACTGCAGAAGAGGGAGATTTCACTTATTATCGTAATTTTTTAACAAAACTCAAATTTCTCATCTTGGACGAAATTTAGCTTTTAATTCTTAAACAGAGTATTCGAAGTACTAAGAATATTTTCTAGTTATCATAAATTAGTTAGGCATAGGAGAGAGAGAGAGAGAGAGAGAGAGAGAGAGAGAGAGAGAGAGAGAGATATTATACATTTTCGATATATCCTTTAGCATCTTTCGCTTATAGGAGAAGCATCATTAAAAATTCTTATTAGGGCATTTAGATTATTCATACGATGTAAAAATATTGGTCGGTGTTCTTTTTCAATTTATCCAGCTAAACTCCTTATTCCACTGCAAATTATGCAGAAAGTTAGTTATCAAGGCCAATCTACTTTGTATCTATTGAATCATGATTTTTTAAAGAATCAAGAAGTCAGACGAAAATTATATATAATATATACACACACATACAAATATATATATATATACTATATATATATATATATATATATATATATATATATATATATATATATATATATATATATATATACATATATATACTATATATACATATATATATTTGTGTGCGTGTGCATATCTGTTTTTATGTGTGAAAGTGTGAGTGAGTATATATCGCAAAACATTCTAATTCAAATTAAACAAATGTAAGCAAGAATTTAAGAAAAATAATTTGTTTAGAATTCTTAAATTGGAGGCAATAAAAATGAAATACCTAATTACAATACCATTCAGATTCCTAATTTGAAAAGAACATTTTGAAATTTCAAATCTCTCTCTCTCTCTCTCTCTCTCTCTCTCTCTCTCTCTCTCTCTCTCTCTTTAGTGGGATTAGTTGGGACTTACATGTTTTTGGTAATTCATTAAATTCAACATCTACGGTTGAGTGCTGTAGTACAGTTCTTCTATTTACGGTTTTCTTTCTTTAAACCTTACTGGAGAACATTTCGATTTTTCGTGCACCACTTGAAAAAGTTATTTGCTTTTTTTCCTTGTCAGAAAGCTTTTTATTTTGAAAAAAAATTTTCAAAAAAGGTCTCCGTTTTCTCATTCATGTCTTCTTAATATGCAATCGAATAAAGCATTTAATTCTATTTTTTCACATTAGAGAAGCATTGATTTTTAGATGATAGCCATCACAATAATGAACGGAGACAGAATGATATCTTTATCATTAGAACTAGGTTTATTTAACAGAACCCAAACTTTAATTTCGGGAAATACTAAAATATCGTAGTACTAATTTGTAGAGGTACCAGCTGAGGAACTCTACGATATCTCTTTCTATTGGTTGTAACGGGTAAATGCTCCAGGCCCATTATTATGCTGGCATTTTCTGACACACGAAACCTTTCCCATTTTATAGAATCCCTGAATATGGATGACGGGTAATTGCAATTTCTCAGAAAACTAAACAAAAGCTCTCTGTGTTTACGGACAGCAAATCTTACCTATCATTACTTTTGAATCCAGAGCCCATCATATTCATTGTTAACGTCATTCAATTACTGAGCCCTTTACAACAAGGAATCTCTAATGAATTGGGAACTCTTTAACCGTCCGGAGTCATCGAAGCTAATCAGATCACCAGAAGACCTGCTTCTTACAAAATGAATCAGTTTTCTTCAAAATCTTCGTTTTTGATCACAGTCTACTCATTTTTCCAGTGAAAACAGTCTTAATTGGTAGCAGAACGCCCTGATCTAAATGTATTTGTAACACCCTACATAAAAGGTAAAAGTTATCAGCATATAGGGAATAAGAAAAAGAATTCCAATTATAGGTGGAAGGAGAGGCAAGAAAGCTATTAATTGTTGAATTCCTGACATTTCATCAGTAAACTAGGGAACTGATATTACTGGTAGGCCGCAAGCAG
>NC_087202.1:16740604-16748104 GCF_015104395.2 Macrobrachium nipponense
AAAACAATAAAGATTAAGCAACAAGCTAGTTTACTATTATGAATGATCAGGCGGTTGAGCCCTCGTCCTTTCCAGAATTCGTCATGATCTTCATGGTGGAATGTTTCTATTGTCAACTGCTTGTTCAAGACGAATTCTGGAAAGGACGAGGGCTCAACCGCCTGATCAATTCATAATAATAAACTAGCTTGTTCGTAATCTTTATTGTTTTTTCAAATTGTTATAAAAAAAAGTATATTTTTGCTCCTACTTGTCAGTTCCTTGAGGTGACATATCACCTTTAGTGAACAAGACCACAGCTGATGGTCGAAAACTTTAATCCTGTACAAGAAATATATGTTCTAAACTACAGAAGAATTTTACTTCATTGTGGATTGTATCCCCATTTACTTAGAGCTACGACATAGTACCTGGCTTCTGCATATATATTATATATATATATATATATATATATATATATATATATATATATATATATATATATAGTATATATATATATATATATATATATATATATATATATATATATATATTATATTATATATATTATATTATATTATATTATATTATATTATATTATTATTATATTATACTATATTATTATATTATTATATATTATATAATATATATTCTATATATATATATAATATATATATATATATATATATATATCAATAGAGGGTACGAAGCTATGGCAACATACAAACCTTTTGGTGGATATTCAACCAAATGGATATACTCATTTCAAATGAATATGTAAGAGTTAGGTTGAAATTATTTGTATTTTTATTTTTTGTAGCTGCAAACTTGTCAGCTATAATTTTTAGTAGCTACTTACCTTTACATCTGATTAGGAATTAACGAATTCTGCCCAAAATATGAATTTTTTATTTCATTTAACAGATAACTTATATAAACCTTTGCAACGGCTTGTGATGTACATGTGATTTATAACATAATGTATAATGAAAAATAAGTTTCTTCTTCTTTGTTTTCCCATGACTAGATTTACATCAGGATTACACACACACACACACACACACACACACACAAACACACACACACACACACACACACACACACACACATATATATATATATATATATATATATATATATATATATATATATATATATATATATATATAATCAAATTCCACGAACAAAAAGAGAAAGGCGGTACTGGTATGCCTTTCAAGTTTTTGTACTTAGCAGTATGAAAAAATAAAAATTTAAGTTTACAAAGAAATCTCTTATAAATGACACAAGGGGATTAAAACGAAAAAAAAATATGTACCTGAATCCAACACAATTGAAGAATTGATAGACCTACTAAAACAGGGTTAAGTATTTAAGAGGATTTACAGAGGATTAGGCCCAACAGCTCAGAAGCAGAGAGAAGACAATTAAAAGATCATACAAGGAATGCGACTGACCAGCAAAAAAAAAAAAAAATTAAAAAATAGCCTCAATAAATTCCTCCTTTGGTATGCAATAGCAATTTTCTGCAAGGTGGAAAACTTTAAAAAGATATTAAACATACGAATTAAGTCAGTGCTTTTATCTTTTAGGTCATTCTTGAACATTTTAACTAATACAGGGGACCAAATAATACATGCCAGGGCTAAAGTTAAAATTACAATTGGAAGAAAGATGTATGATATCAGAGTCTAAAAGAGTTCTTGAAGAGAAATCCTTCGATCTGGCAATCACTGAACTTTCACTCCAATTTATTATGCAAGAGTTTTCACTATAATTAATGATATACCATTGGATGTTTGCCCAGTTTTACCAAAATACTTATGCTGTTTAATTTATACTTCTAAATCCTTGCTAAATTGGCCTAATCTTTTGAAAAACTAACTAAAGTAATAGATAATATTATTCAACGACCGTTTACTGGAAAAGCTGGTTATGCAAAGATATTATATATATATATATATATATATATATATATATATATATATATATATATATATAATATATATATATATATGTGTGTGTGTGTGTGTGTGTGTGTGTGTGTGTCTGTGTGTGTGTGTATGTGTGTGTGTGTGTGTGTATTACACACACAAACATATGTACACAAATATATATGAATTTGTTTGTATAATAACGAAGTTATAGAACGTGATGACTTTATAAACAAAAGCAATAGCCACTAAGGGACAAGTTAAACACGGATTTTTTTGTTACTTACTGTCCTTTACGTAGCAGACTGACAAGAAATATAAAAAATAAGTTTACAAGAAGGATCATATAGTTGAGAGATGGGGATCATAAAGGAACAGATGTACCTGGAATCAAACACAGTTGAAGAATTGGTGGACCTACCAAAACTAAGGTAAATATCTGTTGGAAAATATATCCTTCTGAGCGGTAGGGCAATGAATTTACAATAATTATCATCATATCATTGAACTCAATCAACTGGGATAAGTGTGAAAAATATGAGTTTGTTTAGATTATTAAAATTCAAGAGCCCCCAAAAATTAAGTTCTTAGGGAGCCCAAATTTAAGTTTTCTTAATTGTTTGGGTCCGATTTACCTAGTACATATAATATATGAGGAAAAGGCGTGAGGTGTTTAATAAAAATCAGTATTGGCCTTTGAAACCTGAAAAAAACATAAATTGGTTTTTCATATCTCCATGCTGAAGAAAGGGAATGACGCTCCCAAACTATATGTTTCTAAACAAATATGTCCTCAAAGTGTGGTTTGTTTTTCAGATGAATAAAAATTCTTATACCTATCAGTGAGTATGAAACTTTAGTTACCAAATTTTGAGCTTTTAAAAAGTATTTCCCATTTTTAAAAGCAGTGTATGTTCGTCATCATTTAATCTATCGCAATGCGTACACATTTTTCATGAGAGAGAGAGAGAGAGAGAGAGAGAGAGAGAGAGAGAGAGAGAGAGAGAGAGTGATTAAAAGACCGATGCTTTCGTTTTTTTATTTCAGTGCAAGGAAAATGAAAAGTTGTTTTAAAACTACTGTTTCTGAAAGATGTGTTTCTAACAATAGATTTTTCCGAAAGGTCTACCTTTAGTGATATAGCGCATAGACTGATTGTGTAACTTCCATATAACATATTTAAATTGTAAATTGTTAAACGACTCGTATGAGAGAGCAAATATCTGCTGTATACAAAGAAAAGTACAGAGCAGACATCCTCTTCTACATTCAAAAGCACGGTAATAAAATATTTCTATCACAGGAGTAGCATAGGCCTGTTTAATAGAAGACAGCAACAAAATAAAATATAAAAAAATATCTTAACTCTACCATAGTCAAATGCAATCGAATAAAGAATGTAGCAGTATAGACCAAGGGATATTGTAATCGTACATACTTCCAAACAATAGAATTTGAATAAGTGAATAAAATTAGAAGTGCAATCTATGTGTATAAAATTAAGGTATCTTGAGTTTTTCTTCTTACGTCCTCAAATAAATAACGGGAAATATGAAAACATACAGTAAAAGCAGTTTTCACAGCCTCCAAACTTGGATAACTCTAGGGTATGCAATAGCCGTATTTCACTTGATAATCTCGGCAACCCTATGGAGAGATTGATAACCCTTATCTCACTTGCCACACCACAATATTGACAATCTACTCTCTCTCTCTCTCTTTATATATGTATATATATACTAAATATGACAAAGTTTGATAAAGATTTACATTTCTTTTATGATTATAATGTTGCTGTTTACACATTAAAAGACTATTTTTACTTAAACACATTCGTCATAAAAGGAATATAATGAATATCTTTATTGGGACTTTAAGGAAACTTTCAATCCTAAGGACTAATAACAAGGTTCCATACGCAACTGTGAATTTTACAGTAGTAATTAATTACAAAATTTTTAGATTGTTATGCGAGTCTTAATTTATATATATATATATATATATATATATATATATATATATATATATATATATATATATATATAATATATAGGTATATATATATACTATAGGTATATGATCTTTAATAGGCCTTATCATTTTGCGATCCCATCGCTTTAGGAATAAACATTGAACTTAAACATGGTGTACTGTGATCATTCTACCAGGAGTTAAAAAAAAAATACATTTAAATTCAATTAAAATCCCTACCTGAAAATAAAATTAGACTTATTCTTTTGGAAAGGGCATGAAAGTTAAATGTTCATGCCTGGAAAAATTCAGGGATATCAATCACATAACTTTTGAATAGATTCTTTTGAGATTTTTTACTTGAATCTTTTGGAAGATTTTTTACTTGACAAAGTGCAAAATATGTCAAAGGTAAACATTTTTTCATCTTCTGATGAAAAGAGCCCCTCCAGCCTCTTAAATTAGTTTTCAGCAGAGGCGTTCTCTCCGAATTCAAATTTTTTGTATTTCTGTCTTTCTACTCTTCTTTTTTATTATGTCTTATATACTATCTTGCGTGCGGTGATATTCACTAATTCCTTATGTGGCATAGCTCATGTTGCATGCTGCAATATTTAAATACTGGTCACTAAAGTACTTCATCTCTTTAAGGAATATATCACCAAGTTCATATACGCACATTTTATGAATAGCAAAGTCCGTTAGTTATATACTATTAAATTCATTGGTTTTAACCAATATCTTCTTCATGCCCTTATTTGATTTACTACGCATTTTTTTATCCAATTCATGTAATGTATGAACAGCGACTACGGTAATAATAATAATAATAATAATAATAATAATAATAATAATAATAATAATAATAATAATAATAATAATAATAATAATAATGAACCCCTTATTTTCAAAACCCCATATTCAAAGATCGCAACAGGCATTACAAACGTAAACTTCATATTTTCCTTGACCTTTGACCTTACAAGCCTCGTTCCTGCATTATCGATTCATTTCGAGATCTTACCCAAATGACAGTCATTCCTTGTTGCATGTTAGATTATCCAGAGAGTGAAATGATACCAGACTCCCCCGTGTTCCGGAAAAGTCCCGTCCCTCACCCCTCCCTTCTCCCAAATTATTAAAATGTCTATACATTTGCGAATTTCATTCCGCTGTCTCGGCAACGAATTCCAGATGAAAAGATTTGCTTATCATCTCCATTCTCCTGTTTCGGTGAATTTTTATCGTTCCCCCCAGAGGTACACACGTGAGTGAGATAAAGGATTAGTTTTGCACCCCCGACAGCCCTTGGCGATCTCTTTGACGTTACGTTCGAACTTTGAAGGGTGTTCGAGCGATGGCTATAGATTTTACGCCTCTTCAAGTTGACGTGGATTCATGTTTGTTCCCCTTCTCAAGGGTCGTCTAGTTCGTAATGCTACCTTTTCAAGATACACGGGTTTTTGAAAGATTTATCACAATACTCTACAAGATAAAAGAATACGTACTTTTCCGGTAAATTTATGTTGTGAATTTATCGGCAAGACTTCTAAAGACAATTTGAATTATTTTTATTATCTTCCTTACAGAGAAATTACAATTAAATACATCAGTTCCAGCGGTTTAAGGAAATGATTTCTCCAAGCACAAATTGACAGATGTTAATGACATCATACTATTTATTAAGTTACAAGGGTTAAATTTGCCGTTTCTCGCGATGCCCTTGAAATTGCACGGATATATCATTTTATATATTAAAAGCTAAGCTTAAAACGCAAGGATTTACCCTTTACAGAGTCCCAGCAGAAATCTCGCTTAGCTTACGGTCATCATATGTCTAATACATTTTATAAACAAAATTATGTAAATTAAAATTATAAAAGAGAGAGGCTATTCACATATAAATACTAAGAGCATAAAAATAGTCATTGTTTACTGAATTAAATTTCGTAAAGTGCTCAACTAATAAATAAATATCAACCATATGAGAAATGTAAGAAATGTATACACACACACACACACACACACACACACACACACACACATCTATATATATATATATATATATATATATATATATATATATATATATAACGTATATATATATATATATATATATATATATATATATATATATATATATATATATATATATATATATATATATATATATATATATATATATATATATATATATATATATATATATATATATATATATATATACATATAAGAAATAAACTGTCTTGTACTGTAGACGTTTACTTACATACCTGTTGATATATTGAAATTAATGTCAAATAGAATGAGAATTACATAAATATACACACATACTCCAAATACACTTTCCTCTGACTGTCAAATCATTTAATGAATTGATCTAACAACTAAGAACGAACTTATACATCTATCCATTTCTGTATTTTATGGTACGAACGCATTATCGTGTGTATGTATATATGTATTCATACACACATTTATATATATATATATATATATATATATATATATATATATATATATATATATATATATATATATATATATATATATATATATATATATATATATATATATATATATATATATATATATATATATATATATATATATATATATATAAATGTGTGTGCGTGTGTGGTATAGATTCTCAATCATGCGTTCATAGACTGGCCAAAATAGCTACACGAAAAAACTAAAGCCTTGGGATACATGACTATATCTTTACTTGGGACTAAGTGGTTGTCAAGAATAAAGCGTCGTTACGTGTGTTACCAATTGTTGCCCGGCGATAAAAGTTTGAATTCTTGGGATATAACTTCGCTTTCTTGGCTAAGTTCATCATTTTAGGGTTGGGGAATGGTAATGCGAAGTAGGAAGGTTACGTGATGTAAGGGAATTCTTCCCTAACAATTGGGAAACTGGTGCGTAGTTAGAATTATACGTTTGTTTTTCCCATCGCTCGTAGATGGCGCCCCTTGAACGCTTCTGGTTGCGACTGAAACCAGATACGTAAATCTTAACTATTTTTATTTAATACCATTCTTATATTGATTGTTATTTCGTAAACTGTTGTTTTGAATAATTATACCTTTTATCTCATATGCTTAATTTCGAATACAACGCTATTACTAATATTCTATTTTCCTTGTTCCTACTAATCTATTCTCCTTGCCGTCGCTACTTTACCCTCGCTACTTTATCCTCCTTGCCAGTTCTTGAAGCTTTCTTCGGCGCCTCTTGATGACATTTTTTTTTAGACAATTAGTTTCTTCTGCTTCTCCTTCATCAAGTAACACCTACTGACGTTGGTGTCTTGATCGATGCAAGCCTGCATCACACTCGGATGACATTCAAGACAGCTGCTTCGAATCACCGTAAGGGCCTAACGGACTCGTGTGAACGTTTACAGCAGTTGATGACCGTCCCTAGTGAAACACTGAAACTAGTCTTGTCGCCACAAACATACGCCAGTTTACAGCAGGAGCCCAACGGCGTATCCACGTCAGTTATCCGGAAAACTTCTGTGATATCAACTACTAGAAATGCATACAAATTAAGTATTGTGTACTGCTACAGTAAATCAGAATCTTTTAAGTTTATTTTGTAATTATAT
>NC_087202.1:16753104-16775604 GCF_015104395.2 Macrobrachium nipponense
CTCAGCCAAAGCTAACCCTCTCCGTGGTAATTGTTTATTGGTGCATAAACCAGGGCACAGGCAGGCGCAATGTAATGCCAGGAGGAGATATTTACTTAGGAATAGAAATGACAATAATAGGGCTCCTGTATCTTTGATTGGTAAGGTGAGTGAGGTTCCACCCAACAATAATCCAGTTAGTGACAAAAAAGTCTCTGAGCGGGGGGCTAACTACCCTGTTGATTGCTCAAATCCTAATTTGTGACTTTTCAATAAATATGTGTGGGAAGGTAAAATAAAGACCCCTTCAGGTTATCTGGATGTGAAATTTTTGAGAGATACTGGGTCAGCTAGATCCCTGGTATTAGCAGATTCAATAAAGAACTTTGTTCCTTTTTCAGGTGAATATGTAGTCCTGGGTGGGTTTCCAGACACCTTAGTATCTGCCCCTTTAATACAGGTGGAAGTAGCTTTCCCGGGCTACCATAAATTTGTTGAATTAGCCGTGGTAGAGAGTCTGCCGGTGCCTAGGATTGACGGTATCCTAGGTAACGATCTAGGTAATAATGAGAAGGGTCATGAAGTTTTCCCAATAGTTTCGATCACTGCTTGCCCAGTGGCAGTTACTACTCGGGCTGCTGCAAAAATTGCAGATGCTACTGATGATGAATCTGATTTTAATCTTAGTAGTTTAGATGTAGATGTAGAAAGGCCCAGGCTAGTAGATAGTAGCAGTAGTATTGGAATTTTCAAAGTTTTGAAACCTCACTGTGACAGAGTAACTTTCATCATCCAGGCTCAGAAGGATGAATTTTAATTTTTGAGTTGGGTGTGATACTGGCGACCTAACAAAGCCCAGGTTTTGTGTTATTAAGGGGCTTTTGTATAGAGTTAGCAGACCTGCGACCCATCAATTAAATATGACCTCCCGAATTGAGCAGATTGTGGTGCCCTCTAAATTTAGAGATGGCAGTGTTGAGGTTGGCTCATGAAGACTCTTTCGCTGGTCACTTTGGCATAGGTAAAACTTTTCATAATTTGATTAAAATATTTTGGTGGCCAGGAATAAAGTCTTCGGTTAAAAAGTTTGTGAGGGCATGTGAAATTTGTCAAGTAATGGGTAAGCCCAACCAACCTGTTCCTAAAGCTCCCTTACATCCTATTCCTGCTATTGGGGAACCCTTTTCAGAGTTAGTGATAGATGTAGTGGGGCCTTTGCCAAGAACAAAGTCTGGGTTTACCTATTTGTTAACAGTGATGGACCGAGCTTCTCGATATCCAGAGGCTTTTCCTATGGCGTAAGGTAACTTCCAAAGCCTATTTGACAAGCTGGTGGAATTCTTTTCTAGATTTGGGTGCTTCCTTGTAAAATTCAATCCGACTGTGGAACGAATTTTTACAAGTAAGGTATTTAAAGGTAAGTGTGCTGAACTGGCCATTCAGCACATTACTAGTGTGCCTTATCATCCAGAGAGCCAGGGTGTGGTAGAAAGGTTCCACCAGATTCTTAAGTCAATATTAAAGAAATATTGTTGAGCAGGGAGAGGATTGGGATAAGGGGCTTCCCTTTGCTCTATTTGCCATCCGAAATCGTCCCAACTCTTCCACGGGGCGCGTCGCTCCGTTTGACTTGGTTTTTGGACACAAGATCCGGGGTCCTCCTTTGGAAATTTTCCATGAATTATTGGAAACCGGTCAAAAGGGGGAGAAGAGTGTGGGAGAGGTGGTGGATGAATTAAAACAAATTTATACCGTTGCTTGGAAGTTTGCCCAAGATAATTTGTCCTCTTCACAATGTAAAATGAAATTAAAATTTGATAGAAAGAGTAAGGTACGTTTTCCTTTGAACCAGGAGAATTGGTATTAGTCTTGAGTACAGACTCCGATAACTTCCTTGAGCCTAGGTTTAAGGGGCCCTGGAAGGTCTTAAGAAAGTTATCGGATGTCAATTATGAAATTGAAGCTCCTGTACTCAGAGGAAGTGCCGTATTTTTCATATAAATCGGTTGAAATCATATGTAACTGGTAGACCCGACCCCTTGTCTATAGTCTATGAACCGTTACTAGTGTTGTAGAATGTGTTAGTGACATTAAAGATGACTTATTGGATCAGGTGTCCTCAGATGCTCTTGGTAATAACCTTCAGAATTTGGAAATTTTAAGAACTGGGTTAGAGCATCTGGAGGCATCTCAGAGAGATGAAATAATGAAATTAATAATATCCTTTCCCGACTTATTTCAGGACTCTCCGGGGCGGACGAGCTTACTCCAGCATGATGTTGATGTGGGCAGTGCTTTGCCAGTTAAGCAGAGTCCATATCGATTGAACCCTGAAAAACGTGCAATAGTCGAAGAGGAAATTAAATACATGCTGGAGCATGATCTCGTCCAACCTTCAGTCAGTCCTTGGAGTTCCCCTATAGTCCTAGTAAAAAAACCTGACGGTAAGTTCCGGATGTGTGTGGGATATAGGAGGGTAAATGCCAGTACAAAAGATGACTCTTTTCCACTTCCTCGTATTGAGGATTGTCTCGATCAGATAGGTACCTTCAAAATTTATTACTAAATTAGATTTATTAAAGGGTTATTGGCAGGTTCCCCCAACTGATCGAGCTCGTGAAATATCTGCTTTTGTAACACCATTTGGACTTTATGAGTGTAAAGTTATGCCTTTCGGGTTGAAAAATGCTGCCTGTACCTTCCAGCGTTTAATGAACAGGGTTATTTGTGGGCTGGATGGTACTGAGATTTATATTGATGACCTTGTGGTTCATAGCAATGATTGGCGAACCCATGTGTATGTTAGGAAGGTGTTTGAGGCATTGCGAGCTGCAGCCTAGTGGTGAATCTCGGGAAATGTGAATTTGGCAAGGCTAAGGTTGTTTATTTAGGTCATGAGATTGGCTTGGGTCAAGTAGCCCTGAAACAAGCTAATCTTGAAGCCATTATTGCTTTGAAGAGACCGTGTAATGTTAGAGAAGTGCGTAGAGTATTGGGTATGATGGGTTACTACCGTAGGTTTGTTCGCAACTTCTCTGACATTGCACAGCCTCTTACTGGTTTACTGAAGAAAGGACAAAAGGTTTGTTGCCTGGTCTTCTGAATGTGAAGAATCCTTTCTGAGGTTGAAAATGTTGTTGGTGTTCAATCCTATATTGATTTCGCCTAATTTTCAAAAGCCTTTTATTATTGCTGTAGATGCCAGTGATGTTGGGATGGGCGGAGTTCTTTTTCAACGTGGTGAGGATGATATTGTACGCCCAGTCTCTTACTACAGTCGTAAGTTGCTGGCGGCGGAAAGAAAGAATATTCCACCATTGAAAAGGAAGCCCTCGCCTTGGTTCGGACACTTGACCATTTTAAGCCTTATGTCACAAACTTTTCATTCCCTGTGGAGATCTGGACTGATCATAACCCCTTGATATTCATAGAGCGGATGAAGGGCTCCAATCAAAGACTCTTGCGTTGGGCCCTACAGTTGCAGGAGTTTAACCTCCAATTATTAAACATATTAAGGGCGCGAGATAACTGCATTCCGGACACCCTTTTCCCGGATGTAGGAGCCAGCCCCTCCTCTCTGTTGCCCTGGCCTCTGAAATTTTCCTCAAGTTTGTGTATATATATATGTTTACTAATTGCTAATTTGATCTGTCCCATTTTCTTTGGACTATGATTGGTTGTTTCCAGGTATGAAACAAATTTGACTCTTAATTTGTTTGTTTATACCTTCTTTTTCAGGTGTTGAGGTATAATTTAACTTTAATATAGGTCTGAGTTTGAATTGTTTTGTTGATTCAGTTGACTAAGTGTATTTACCTTATGGGTTAATTCAAGTTTGTTGGTTTTCTCTTGGTTAAAAAAAAAAATTTCTATTCAATGAATAAATTTTTTTGTTTAGGGAGGAGGAAGGTGTCATGTAAGTGTAAATAATTGTTTTTATTTTTCAGATCAACCTTGGTCGAGTGAATAATATTTTCTTTATTTTTATGTTTAAGTATTAAGGTACATAGTTCGTTGTGCATTACTTTTAATATTGTGATAGTGATGCTGTTGCTTCTTCCTCTAGTAGATAATTATCAAACCACCCTATTAACGCTTTGTTATTGTTTACTTTCATTGGAGAGTGAGTGATGGTGCGAGTGTTGCGCTGGAAAAGTACGTCGCCTTTCCCAGAAACAGTTCGGGCCGTATCGTCATCCCAGAAGGACTAGTGCAGCAGCCACCTCGGAATATTCTTTGTTGGAGGATTTACTTCATAATATTCCTCGTTTTGACCCGCCGGTGTATGAAGAGCCACCTGCGGCGGATTTACTGATCACGGCTTATATCTCTGCCTCGCAAGGACTTGTGTCACTTGCGACCCTGCCCCCTTGCTTTTTCCCCCGTCGGAGGAGTCCCCGGTAGACAGGGCTGGCGCTGGATCCCAGCTCTGTAGGCGAGGCTTCTGCCGTGCCCCGGTGTACTGAGGGTCTTGGTGTGCTCTGCACGTTCTGGGCTGTCGAGGCTCGTGAGGAGTTACGTAGGGAGGCTAACGCTAGGTAAGGTGTCGACCTTTGTATTTTCCTTCGGAAACGTCTGCTGCTTATCGGTCTGACCTAGTGTTCAGTAGCTCCCTGATGTAGCAGACTGGTGGTCCCCAGCGACTCCGTGGACACCTATCTACATCCTCCAAAAGGAATGAGTAAATTGGTTATTCCTTAACATAAGCGTATAGGATCTATATATCCTTATCTAATATTGATATATTGTTATAATTTTTGATGGTATACCTTGTTATGATTGATTTTGTTGTTGTGCGTAAATTTTAGATTTATTAATTAGGTAGGTAATTTTTAAGGTTTTCACTTTTATTGAACTCTTATTACTTCTTTCTAGCTTTCTTTAGTTTTAGGCTAGTGTATTCATTTTGGGCCCGCTCTATTAGAGCTGTTTATTTGCTAATTACCGTGTTTTCTATTTATATTACTGGTTTAGGGTTTAGCTTTTTAGTTTTAGGGAAACCTTGTGTTGAGGACATGTTAATCTGTCTTCTGGGCATATAATTGCCATATAGCAATTATATGGATACTTGGTTCATTTGTACTTGCACAAGGTTGATTTAGTATTAAGTTTTGTTTTATAATAAATATTGTTGTTTTTTCTTGGTGTTTGTTTACCACATTCCCATTCATTGTGTTGCATTACTACTGCCTACGATCCCTAAATAACATCTTTAAAAGATTCTGCAGAACGGCCTCCTAGGGGTCGTAACAGGCCCCCTTTTTTAATAAGAATGATTACGAAATCCTCAAAACTCTGTCCAAGCGTGATGATTTGATTATTACGAAGCCTGATAAGGGGAGGGGAACTGTCATCTTAGACAAATCGGAATACGTCAACAAAATGACCCAAATCTTAAATGACCCTACTAAATTTGAAGAAATTGGTCTCCCTAATTATCAAATCATCTTTAGAATAGAAGACAAGATCAATAAATTTCTCCGCAGCCTTAAGAATGAGAACATCCTTAACGAGAACACATACCATGATCTTTTTGTTACAGGTTCCTCTTTTGGAATTTTGTATGGTCTACCCAAAGTCCACAAACCCAACGTCCCCCTTCGCCCTATCTTAGCCTCCTTCAGAACTCCAAATTACAAATTGGCTAAATTTCTGGTTCCCCTATTGGAGCCCTCGACCACTAATAAGTATACTGTATCTAACTCTGAACAGTTTAAACAACGCATTCTTCCACAAGATTCGGACCTTTTCATGGCAAGCTTCGATGTGGAGTCGTTATTCACTAATATACCGGTTAGAGAAACGATAGATATAATTTTGGACAAACTTTTTCCCACCTCCGATTCTTTGTATCATAGTTTTAGCCGCTCCCTTTTAAAGATGTTTTTAGAACTGGCCATGCTGGACACGGCTTTATTTTTAATGGTGTACTTTTCAGACAAATAGAGGGCATGGCCATGGGTTCTCCTCTCGGACCTACGTTCGCCAACATCTTCATGTGCTCCCTGGAGGAGCGAATACTCGATGAGTGCCCCTTAGCCTATCGCCCCCTATTCTATGCTAGATATGTTGATGATGACACTTTTATTCTGTTTAAACAAGACCACGATGCTGAACGCTTCTTAGAATTTTGTAATTCCTATCATCACAACATCACTTTCACAATAGAAAAAGAACACGAGTCCAAGCGAGCATTTTTGGATATACTCGTAACTAAAGGTAATGACAAGTTTAATACATCTATATTCAGAAAGAAAACATTTACTGGTCTGGGGTCTAATTTTTATAGCTTTTGTTTCATCAATTTTAAACTGAACTCTATATACACTCTTATACATCGTGCTTTATCTTTAACATCGGACTGGAACCTCTTTCACCAAGAAATTGTCTTCTTACAACAATACTTTACCAATCCATGTTTTTCACACGATTCTCAAAACACTTCTAAATAGAAAATTCTCCAATAGGCCAAAGAGTTTTGACGTTCCTAAACTCCCATTCTATGCAACATTTCCTTTCTTATATGAAGATAAATTTCGAAGGGATTTCTTGAAAACCGTCCAAAAATACATTGGGGCCATCGATCTAAAATTAATACCCAAGAACCCTAAAAATATTGGCTCTCTTTTCAGATTCAAGGATCGGCTACGCCTTTGATGTCGTCTGATGTTGTCTACGAGTACAACTGTCCTAAATGTAATTTGGGAAAATATATTGGATCCCACAGGCGGCCTTCTCAGGGTGAGGGCCGATTCCCATAGAGGAATAAGTTATAGAACTGGATGTCGATTGACAAATCCAGAATCCTCTAATATACGTAGCCATAAAATTAAATGCAAAACCCAAATCATCTATGAAGATTTTAGGATCATTGGTTTATACAAACAACCCACAAGAACTACTTATCCTTGAAACATTAAATATTAAACAACGACTTCCTTCTCTGAACTGCCAAACAACCGCTGTTCCCTTGTATCTTTCTTGACTCTTTGCCTCTCGAAAAAATTTGTGTATGTTTTGTTCTTAGTGCGTCTTTATCCTCTGTATTGGTAGGTTAACCTTCAGTGTTTTATTCATTTATTATTAGTAATTTTTTTTAAGTGTGTCTGTATTTAAGTATGTGTTCTGAATTTTACTATTTTGTTTCCAAGTGCGTCTTTGTTCACGTGTGTTTTCTGCTCATAACAATTTTATTTTTTATTTCGTTTTTATCAGTTTCCTTCGTCCGCTTTTAAAAGTAAAGTCTTGTATATAGCTCTTTTAATTTTATATTGATATATTGTATTTTATTGTTGTAGATATCCCTGATGATGTGATTATGAATCACGAAAGCTTGGAATAAATGGATACTGTGTCTTCTGCTTCTGATTTCCGTGCCCTTGATCTGGATGATAATATATATATATATAATATATATATATATATATATATATATATATATATATATATATATATTATGTACACGTGTATGTGTGTTCCTCATGTACTTTGAAATGCATCAAGCCATTTCAATTTCAAACAAACTTGGTATATGAACTTTCTTCCAATGAGGGGTTAAGGCATCACTGCAATTAAAGGAAATAGGATTTTTGGGAAGGGGAGAAATGTAAAAAATTACAGAAAATGACAGATATCAGCATATAATCCATAGTTTTTGAAGTTGCTGAGAAGAATAGTTACACTCCCGATGCCCTTTAAGTCCAATTTCAGCCTTGATTGGGAAGGGGGGTAAGATGGGGGTTGGGAAGAAAGGGGGGGTGAAATGGAAAAATAACCTAAATGACATCTATTAGTGTGTAATCCATAGTTTTCAAAATCACTGAGAGGGATATTGACTTCCGATGCCCTTTAAATAAAGTCGTACTTCAGTCCCAACTGGGAGGGGGGTGGGAAGGGATGAGAAGGAGGTGAAATGTAAAAATAACCAAAATGACAAATATTTGTGTCTAAACCGTAGTTTTCGTGGTAGCTGAGAGTAGCGACACTTCCGATGCCCTTCGAGTCCAAGTTTAGCCACAATTAGGATGAAAGTGAGGAGTGGGAAGAGGTGACATGTAAAAATAATAGAGAGAGAGAGAGAGAAAGAGAGAGAGAGAGAGAGAGAGAGAGAGAGGTTTTCTCAGTTGTAATCAGAGACTTTTCCGGTAGTGCCGTGTTGGTCAGCTAATTGGAGGATAAGGCAAATAAAAAGCTAAACTCAGGGGAATCAGAGCACATTTAAAAGGCTTTGCATTTAAGGGATAAAAAATGAAGTAAATTAAACACAAAAAATTTTAATAAGTGAATCCATTTTAGCTGTACCAATTAAAGTAGAAACCTCATAAGGATGAAGTATAAGGAAATATGCAGATATTTCAAGCCCATTGTATTAAATTCTTTCCCTCGATAATGTGATAAATAGAAAGAAGTAAGTTTATATATATATTGCAGACAAAGGACAATTACTAGACAACCGAGAAGTAATTGTAAAAGAAACTCTGAAGAAACGTGAGAGAAGCGAAAAGTGATTACAATTGTAAATGCTACCTACATAAATTCATATAATGTAGTATATATATATATATATATATATATATATATATATATATATATATATATATATATATATATATATATATATATATATATATATGTATGTGTGTGTATATATATATATATATATATATATATATATATATATATATATATATATATATATATCATACATAAATTCCTGTATCCTAAAATTAAAAATTCCTGTATCTCAACTCAACGCGAAAAAAAAACAAAAAAGTTTTTGACCTTTTTAATAAGCTCTTCCTTGGGCCCTTCCTATCCCACAACAACAATAACTGCAACAACAAAGTAGTTTGCAGCCTTACTTCGAGTAAGCGAAAAATGATAGATAAAAAGAAAAAAAGAACAATAAGGTGACGAAGCAGAGGAGGCCAGCCGCCTCGCGTGATTACAGAAACGCCATATACATTTGTGATAACTGGGGGACGCAAAGCATAAATTAAAGTAAAATCTATTTCCCCACAGGCGTATGACTAGTTGGATTAGAGGTCAGGTAAGGCTGAATTTTGGGGACGTTGATGCTATATGAGAGAGAGAGAGAGAGAGAGAGAGAGAGAGAGAGAGAGAGAGAGAGAGAGAGAGAGTTTTCAAAATAAATGCCATGAGGTTTCACTTCGACCTCGTATTTAGATTAGTAATAATAGGTATGAATTTAGATTGAAAGTGGACGATCGTGTGTTGAAATGCATATATATATATATATATATATCTATATATATATATATATATATATATATATATATATATATATATATATATATATACACGTGTGAGAGAGAAGAGAAACAAAAAAAACAGCCAATGTAAAAAAATTAAATTCACAAAAAAGACACTTTATTTAAGGAAATTAGGCCAAAATTTTCGAAATCAATACTTGTTTTAGAATTCTGCTTCATCTTAGTACACAGTAAGCTTTCATGATGTGCAATCGTTTTCCATTCCCTGAAAACCATACAAAAATGCAGGATGTCCTTCCAACATTTCATGGTGTATATATATATATATATATATATATATATATATATATATATATATATATATATATATATATATATATATATATATATATATATAAGCGAATTCACAGGAAAATGATAGTCAGAAATCCAAGCGCTTTCGTCTTTACTCAGACATTGTCAAGGAATTAATGAGGTACAATTGGAGAGAAAGGTCTCAGGTACAACACAAGATCAAGAATACCAGATGGTTAATTGTCAAAAGGGTAAAAATTAAAAGAGATATCCAGTATTATCGGATATCACACGGTCACAAACCTAAACAGATTGACCCTAACCGAAATGAAAAAATTCTTTACAGTCCAAAACATGTAAAAACTGAATATATTAATTTTGTTGCTTATATTTATCTACAGCTTTTTTCATTATGAAAGCATCAAGTTTAAATAAACCAAGACTTAAATTTAGAACATTTTTATTATTTGACTTGATGAAACAAGATTCAATGATATTCCTTTTAACTGTGTCATTACATGGGATTAAGGCTCTTGCTTGACTCCAGTTAATAGGATGATCTAAATCTCTCATATGTACGAATAATGCATTCGATATTTGCCCAGTTCTCACAGAATACTGATGCTGTTTGAGACGTTGTGAAAGAGATTTACCGGTTTGTCCGTAATAGACTTTATCACACTTTTTGCAAGGAATTTCATATATGCAGCCTGGAAGATCTTTAGGAGAATTTTTTATTATTAAACTCTTGACATTAATATTACTGAAAACAACATTTATGTTAAAAAGCTTTAAAATTCTAGGAATATCTAAAAACCTTTCATTATAGGGTAATTTTAGAATGTTATTCTTACTAAATTGGCAAGTTTTGCCATTAGTTGAATAAAATGTTTTTCTAGCTCTTTTCCATGCCACTTCTACAAAAGTCCTTGGGTATTTAAGTTTCATTGCAATATCATAAATAGTTTTAATTTCAGCGTCAATAAACTGCGGGTTACAGACACATAAAGTCCTTAGAAACATCCCAGAAAAAACAGAGAATTTAACATTTTGATGGTGATTGGAGTAGTAATGAACAAAAGAGGCAATGTTAGTTGATTTTCGAAAGACTGAAAAGGTGAAATTTCTATCAATTCTATGGACAGTTACATCAAGAAAATTCAAATTACAATTTCTTTCTTCCTCTACGGTAAATTTTATAGAAGGGACTAAATTATTGAGATTATTAAGGAATTCCTGGAGATTTTCGTGAACTGGCCAAATACAGAAGATATCATCCACATATCTAAACCAAATAACTTTTTGGGGCAAAATTCCATGTAAATATTGCTAAGGACAGGAGATAAGGGATTACCCATAGCCATGCCAAACTTTTGTACAAAAAATTCCCCATTAAGACAAAATTTACTATCTTTGATACATAACCTTATGAGACTAATGAGGTTTGCCACACTTAAGGGAATGTCATGGCGTTATAATTCCTCCTCCAAATGTTCAAGTAAGTCATCTACAGGCACTTTTGTAAATAAAGAGACAACATCAAAACTAACCATATTAAAATCAAAATTCAAATTTAAACTATTTTTTAAATTTGTTTTATAAAAATCAGCATTGTTTATAACATTCGTGTTAGAAATGTTTCTACCAAAGGAGTAAGAATTTTTACAAGTCATTTAGATAAAATTATACGTAACTGAGCCCACCTGAACTAATGATTGGTCTGATAGGGTTATTGATTTTATGTGTCTTGACTAAACCATACATATAAGGTAGGGAGGCGCAATTGCGGTGTAAACTGTTTAATTAAATGGTCCAAGCCCTTCAAAATTGATTTAATTTGTTTACTGTCTGTGTAGGGTCAGACCTCATTATTTTACTTATATAGTCACTTTTATTCATTATTACCACTGCATTAGATTTATCTGCTTTAGTCACTTTTACTGTATCGTCTTCTTTAATTTTCTTAAAAGCCTGGAGAAATCTCACGGGTACATTAGGGGGAGAATGCTTACACATAGCACCATACACAATACCTTTACAAATATTGATATCATCAGGGCATAGGTTTTGATTAAATTTTTCTAAATAACAAAAGGATTTTGAGATGTCGACACAGTCCAGGTTACCATTAAATACACCAAAGCTTAACCCTTTTCCCAAAGCCGCTGTCGTAGCACATCCACTGGTTTGGTCTGATAAATTAATCATGAAGTCCCACGTAGGCATGCTAGTCCAGTCGCTTTCAGCAATAAGATTCTTCAGCTTGACTTGAAGCTTCCTTTCAAGACGGTTGCAGCACTTTCTCAATTTTCCGTAGCAATAATCCAGCATCCGATTCTTCCAGTCGACAGGAACCGTCTGATTAAAGCCATACCGTCTGCTTCTAAGTATACGAAACGCATAATCTACTTCCACTTTTGTGATGTCGATGTGTTTCTGAAGTATGATGCGTTGAAACTCGTCGAAAGGTCGCTCTGCTAGACGAAGAATTCTCACTGGTAAAATCGTCTTGGGCATCACTTGCTCGTTCATACACTTCCGTAGAAAGTTAAGTCGGAGTTTCAGTTTGTGAGCGATGATAAGAGCATTACAGAAGGATGTCACAAATAGAACAAGGCTCTGAAAATTCAAAGAAAAGGCGTAGAAGTTACGTGTGGCTTCCATTATGCTTAAAAAATCACAGTAGATGCACGTGACTTCATAAATAAGCGAATTCCACAGGAAAATGATAGTCAGAAATCCAAGCGCTTTCGTCTTTACTCAGACATTGCCAAGGAATTAATGGGGTACAATTGGAAAGAAATTGTAATTTGAATGTTTTTGATGTAACTGTCCATAGAAATGATAGAAATTTCAACTTTTCAGTCTTTCGAAAATCAACTAACATTGCCTCTTTTGTTCATTACTACTCCAATCACCATCAAAATGTTAAATTCTCTGGGTTTTTTTCTGGGATGTTTCTAAGGGCTTTACGTGTCTGTAGCCCGCAGTTTATTGACGCTGAAATTAAAACTATTTATGATATTGCAATGAAATTTAAATACCCAAGGACTTTAGTAGAAGTGGCATGAAAAAGAGCTAGAAAAACATTTTATTCAACTAATGACAAACTTGAATTTAGTAAGAATAATATTCTAAAATTACCCTATGATGAAAGGTTTTTAGATATTCCTAGAATTTTAAAGCTTTTTAACATAAATGCTGTTTTCAGTAATATTAATGTCAAGAGTTTAATAATAAAAAATTCTCCTAAAGATCTTCCAGGCTGCATATATGAAATTTCTTGCAAAAAGTGTGATAAAGTCTATGACGGACAAACCGGTAAAGTAAATCTCTTCACAAACGTCTCAAAACAGCATCAGTATTCTGTGAGAACTGGGCAAATATCGAATGCATTATTCGTACATAGAGAGATTTAGACCATCCTATTAACTGGAGTCAAGCAAGAGCCTTAATCCCATGTAATGACACAGTTAAAAGGAATATCATTGAATCTTGTTTCATCAAGTCAAATAATAAAAATGTTCTAAATTTAAGTCTTGGTTTATTTAAACTTGATGCTTTCATAATGAAAAAAGCTGTAGATAAATATAAGCAACAAAATTAATATATTCAGTATTTACATGTTTTCGACTGTAAAGAAACTTTGTAATTTCGGTTGTTAGGGTCAATCTGTTTAGGTTTGTGACCGTGTGATATCCGATAATCCTGGATTATCTCTTTTAATTTTACCATTTTGACAATTAACCATCTGGTATTCTTGATCTTGTGTTGTACCTGAGACCTTTCTCTCCAATTGTACCTCATTAATTCCTTGACAATGTCTGAGTAAAGACAAAAGCACTTGGATTTCTGACTATCATTTTCCTGTGGAATTCGCTTATTTATGAAGTCACGTGCATCTACTGTGATTTTTTAAGCACACACACACACACACACACACACACACACAACACACACACACACATATATATATATATATATATATATATATATATATATATATATATATATATATATATATATATATATATATATATATATATATATATATATATATATATATATATATATATATATATATATTATTGTGTGTGTATGTGTGTAAATAAATTCTTCTGTTAAAACAGGATACGTCTCAAGTATAAAAGGCCCATTTAAACACTTGGTTTAAAGGTAAGGACTATATTTTGATGTCTGACTCCCACCTTTATCAAGCAGTGAATGACAGAAGAAGTTACATTGGCGAAATATATAGTGGGAGATATGCCCTTAGGTCATGCCTGGGGTCGTTGCTATGCCGCCGTAGGTTCTGTTAATTGCCTTAATCCTTTTCATTTTTGCCCTTAGGAACACATTGTCTATTTGGTGAGAGTCTAAGGCTCCATTGGAAAGGTTGCGACTATTACCTTGTTGTTTTATCAGTAAAGATTCTATCATTTGACATTTGTATCGACTGCTCCTCTTGTATAAAAATTCAGGGTTGGAACTCATCCAGAATTTTCTTTATAAAAAGCAGTGTCCATACAAATGTCAGATGGCAGAATCTCAACCTCATAAAAAAACAAGGTAATAGTCTCAACCTTTCCAATGGCACCTAGGGCTCTCACAATATAGACAATGTCTTCCTAAAGGCAAAGATGAAAAGGATTAAGGCAATTAACAACACCTACGGCGGCTCAGCGACCACCCCAGGCAGAACCTAAGGGCATATCTCCTACTATGAGATTCAGGACTTCTGTAACACGGTTTTTTGGGAATAACTTTTTATCTATGCATTTCATAGATATAACGCTTATTCAGAATGCACATTATATCTACACATAAATTTTGACTGTATTCTGCATTACGTAGGTTGAATAAATTTGGTACTTCTAATGTAAAAGTGACTTTTTTTGAAGACGGGCCAACTTACTCAGAGATAAGGTTTCGAGCGCACTCGTTACGTAACTTATGACAACATTTGTTCCCTCTTTCTCGATGGATGATTGGCTATACGTAACGAAGGCTATACCTCTGGCAACAATGACATAAAAATTTAAATACAAGCAAAGCAGTACACCTTTATGAACTCTGAATCCTCCCCACTGATAATTGTCATAATGAACAAACCAACAAAATATGTTAATAAATATAAAAACACTTCGATTATTAGTCTAACTCCCAAAATATGTGTCCTAAGAAATTATAATCTACTTTATAGGTCACAGTCAGATTGACAAGATGTAGGGAATAGTGGGTAATTTTCAAAGACATAGTAGACAAGCTTGATTTGATAACTGCTGTATCCAATGTCAAGCAATTTTTATTTATCGGTTATCTACCTATTTACTGAAAAAAAAAATAGCCGGTACCGTATTTTGGCTTTAAACCTTCACCAATAACTATCGTCAGAATGATGACTTCACGAGGCTCCACCCACTTTGGCCTCGTTGTAATTCAGGATAACACTGAAGGCTATCATGGACATTGTTGTATTAGAAAATCTAACTTCTGGCTATAAAAACTCATTTCTCGAGTAGTTGTAAGAAGTGCTAAATGATTCTCAAGGATCCCAGCAGTTGGCCTAAACGTTTAATTCATGTATATTGCTGTTATTACTAATTTTGCGGCACTACTGCTACAGTAGTATTACTACGCTAGCACAGATACCCCACCCACATCTATGTATCGTTCCGCCATTCATAAAGTCTTTATATCCAACATGGTCGTACAGACTAAAGAAGAAGAAAAAAAAATTATATCAGATGATCCGTTGGTCTGCTGGAGATTTTAGCACATATAAGATTGTATTTATTTTGGATAAAAATCTTATTTTAACAAAAATAGTTATATAAAGACTGTTTACGTACAATCTCTCTCTTTATCTCTCTCTCTTGGTGGCATAGTGAATAGTTAATGGAAATGTTCAAAATCCTGAATGACATTACAAGTATTATAATCACGTTACGCTAAATACAAATCAGACCATAAACATTGGATTTAAACTAGAAACTGAATAATTACCTATTCAGGCTATAGTAAGTATGGCCACGGGCTTTCTTTTAACTGTATAAAGTTGCAAGTCGTAAGACAAATGCAGTTTTGCAACCACGGGTGGACAATTCCAAATCCTGTTAGCCATTCTTGACTAATATGGGGTTTTAGAGCCGAGGGGTGGAATAAGGTGAATGGGTTTCTGTCTGGTGGATGGGCGGGGGCAACATTTCGTAAAACGATGTTTACTTTGCTTACGTAATGAATGTTTTTCGACTCTTGGCTTGCAATCATTGGGCCATGGTGTCGGCTAGATCATTTTTTACTCTATAAAAATTAAAACTATCGGGTTAGGTTATTGATAATGCTGACAAAATTTGTGTGTGGTTGTAAAATACATATGTCAACTTTCAGCTACATCGCAATGCTTTGATAAGCAGCAAAATCAAAAAAAAAAAACCGTGTTACAGAGGCCCTGAAATATCATCAAGTAGTATATATTTTCGCAATGTAACTTCTGTCATTCACTGCTTGAAAAGGGAGGTAGTCAGAACACCGAAATATAGTCCTTAGCTTTAAAACCAGTGTTTTAATGGCCTTTTATACTTAAATATACTTATATATATATATATATATATATATATATATATATATATATATATATATATATATATATTATATATATATATAATATGTATATATATATATATATATATATATATATACATATATATATATATATTATATATATATATATATATATATATATATATATATATATATATATATATATATATATGATATATATTATAATAAGATATATATATATATATATATATATATATAATATATATATATATATATATATATATATATATATATATATATATTATATATATATAGACGTTGCTTTCAAGGACACATGATGAATTTTATGCCTACACTTTCTCAAATGTTTAATGAATTTCCTATCTTCAGTTAGATTACCGCAAAGAAAATTTCTAAAAATTTCTGACATGGTAGCATCAATTGTGCTACATGCAGGAATTACGGTGTGGTTGAAGACGTCGTTCAAAGTTATCCATACTCCGAGATTGCAGGCTTTCGATATTCTCGAGCTGGTGCAACATACGCCTGTCTTCGCGATTGTGGTGTTGAAGGGTCAGTCATTGTGAAAAGGCCTGAAAATATTACCTCTTGGGAATGTGACGATGAAGTAGATCTCCCTACCGTAGCTACTTTATTAAACCAATATGGTATCAGTGCCCTTGTTGAAGATAATGAATAGTCCCAAATGAGTGTAGCATATTCCGAAGATGAGAACCATGCTGACCGTTTGAGCAGAGATACCAAGCAGATGAGGCTCAACCACATTTTTTCTTCGGGGTTTCATATCGATTCTAATTACGAAAGCACCCAGGTCGAGGGTGATTTGTAAGGTCAGAATCGATATGAACTTATTAGCGTCTCTGTTGGCTGATTGGATAGCGTCACTGACTGTCCTGATTTCGTCCCCGTCCACTTGGACGGTGGTTCGATCCCATGGGGGGACGAAATTATTATCAATTAAAAAATTCCCCTTCGGTACATATATGAAAATATATCATTTGGGAGGTAAAGTGAATTTAGATATTAAAGGACATTTGTAGCTTGAATTGATATATAAATGGATCACGGTTCGATGTGATAATTATTCATAACAAAAGGCTACGTGCTGTCAAACGCTCGAATTGGCCAACATGGTAGACGGGGTTTCATATCGATTCTAATTACGAAAGCAGCCCAGGTCGAGGGTGATTTGTAAGGTCAGAATCGATATGAACTTATTAGCGTCTCTGTTGGCTGATTGGATAGCGTCACTGACTGTCCTGATTTCGTCCCCGTCCACTTGGACGGTGGTTCGAACCCTCCATGGGGGGACGAAATAAGATTTATCAATTTAAAAAATTCAAATCCCCCTTCGGTACTAATATGAAAAATATAATCATTTGGGAGGTAAAGGGAATTTTTTAGATATTAAAGGACTATTTCTGTAAGCTTGAATTGATATATAAATGGATCACGGTTCGATGTGATAAATTATTCCATAACAAAAGGCTACGTGCTGTTCAAACGCTTCGAATTGGCCAAACATGGTAGGCAGGGGTTTCATATCGATTCTAATTACGAAAGCACCAAGGTCGAGGGTGATTTGTAAGGTCAGAATCGATATGAACTTATTAGCGTCTCTGTTGGCTGATTGGATAGCGTCACTGACTGTCCTGATTTCGTCCCCCGTACCACTTGGTGGACGTTTGGTTTGCGATTCCCATGGGTGGGGGACGAAATTATTATCAATTAAAAAATTCCCCTTCGGTTACATATTGATGAAAATATACATTTGGGAGTAAAGTGAATTTAGATATTAAAGGACATTTGTAGCTTGAATTGATATATAAATGGATCACGGTTCGATGTGATAATTATTCATAACAAAAAAGGCTACGTGCTGTCAAACGCTCGAATTGGCCAACATGGTAGACGGGGTTTCATATCGATTCTAATTACGAAAGCACCCAGGTCGAGGGTGATTTCGTAAGGTCAGAATCGATATGAACTATTAGCGTCTCTGTTGGCTGATTGGATAGCGTCACTGACTGTCCTGATTTCGTCCCCGTCCACTTGGACGGTGGTTCACCCATGGGGGGCGATCCCATGGGGGGACGGAAATTATTATCAATTAAAAAATTCCCCTTCGGTACATATATGAAAAATTATCATTTGGGTTTGGTAAAGTAAAGTGAATTTTAGATAGTTAAAGGACATTTGTAGCTTGAATTGAATATATAAATGGATCACGGTTCGATGTGATAATTATTCATATATATAATATATATATATATATATATATATACTATATATATATATATATATATATATTATATATATATATATAAAATATATATATATATATAATATCTATATATATATGATATATATATATAGCTATATAGCATGTGTCTGTCCCACCTTAAATTTTGGCCAGCTAGCAATAGCATGCGAAGTGGAAGGAATAATTATGTAAATCAATGCTCTTGTGGAGCATCAGTTGTTCAGTTACATGGTTTTAGACATATTCGCGCCCAGTTGCCTTGTGCCCTTTTCCCTCTGGGATTTGTCTGTATGTCTGTCTGTCCAAACGTCTGTAAGCAGCAGAGAGTTTCTATCAATAAATCTGTACATCATCTAAAGTCTAATGCTAGGGGTAATCAGAATATCTATACTGACTTTGCTTTACCGTTTTCTGATAAACCTCACCTGTAAACTTTAGAAACGTGTTTACTCGTGAAAATCATGATTGTCATTTAAATGTGTTCAGAGTGGACACATGTAAATATGTTCACTTTGAACACATTAAATGCTTTGATAAATTTGAGCTATTTATTTAACGCAAATGTATGTAAAACAAAAAACTTATATTGAATGAATTGTGTTATGCTGAAAGATATAAAGGAACATCTTTGTGCTTTACCTGATATGAATAAACAATAAAAAAAAAAAAGTTTGTCGTGTATATTAGTCATTACGGAAAGAGGTACATGTGAAGGTCAATTATACTTTTCGAAAGACTCAAAACCCTTACCCAATTTTATCCACAGGTAAATTCATACGTATGCTCCAAAGGCTTAAAAATCAAATGTCACTGTCATCACCTGTCAGCAAACTGTTGCTCAAGAAGTCAGATTCTTCATTGTTTTAAAAGTGAATTTCGCTTCCCTTAGCTATCTGGAGACCAGGATCGTTAATCGAGTCGATCGCAGAAATTTTCCGAGATGTAACTGAGAAGCCGGGATGCCATGTCTTAACAACTAACAATAGTATTTTCTTGAAAATAATCTCATTAAGTTCCCCATACCCAAGTTACTTTTGAGGTCCATATGTAACCTACTACTCAACCCAACCTAACCTAGGGACATGGCAAAAAAAAAGGGGGGCGGGAGGGGGCGGCCTAGTGCGATACTAGCCCATCGGAAATAGTAATCTATTGTCTTTTGTTGAAAATCCCCTCACATTTGGGGATTTCAAAGTTGACTCAAGAGGATTCTGGATCTCATAGGTCTTTTGGGCTATTATTATTATCATAATTATATTATTACATACCAGATTGCAACCATAGTTTGAAAAGCTGAAAACTAGAAGCCCATTAGATATGCAAACCACTACAGAAAAGGGACTACGAGGCTAAAAATGAACTGTAAGAAAATAAAGCAATATAGATATGGTTACAAAAAGTAGTAATAAAATATAAGCTAGTTAATAAATAAACTACGATGTGATTCTCACGTCAACCTGCTCAACAAAAATATCATTTGTATCTACTATATTGGGGACAACAGTATTTTAGTTACGGTAGGATTAAATCTCTTTGTCTGTTCTTGTCACGCGTACACACACACACACACACACACACACACACACACACACACACACATATATATATATATATATATATATATATATATAATATATATATATATATATATATAGTATATATATTATATATATATATATATATATATATATATATATATATATATATATAAATATCATAAGAATAGAAGAAATAATCAAAGTAACACTACACATAAACACTAAAAAGAAAAAGAATGTACGTAATGTACAGACGATACTATCAGCGTAACCTCATTATACACAGCGTGACGTCATTTAGATGACATTCATTTAGATGCCTGACAATCATTCCCCTCCTGGTTATTCTGAAGCTATCGTAAAACGGATCCCTGACTCGTCAAAGATGAAAGCCAGCAAACACGACCCATCAGGATTTACCTCCAGACCAAAGAAGGAAAATCGAGGAAGTGTGTTTATACAGAGGGAGAGTCTAATTACCTTCAAGTACAATTAATGATCTTCTAATGAATCAGTCATGTGAAATTAGAGAGTTTATTTTCAGAATGCAGACAGAATGCCAGAACATGTGCAGAAGGAATTTACATTTGACAAAAAAATTTAATATATATATATATATATATATATATATATATATATATTATATATATATATATATCATATATATATATATATATATATATATATATATATATATATTATATCGTAATTTTTTTATATATAGTAAAAAAATCAATATTTAGAGATTCCCTTGCTTTGACCTTTTTATATACCAAGGTATTGTTCTACTTAGCTACCTAGTATTATATAATCAACAACTTCAAATAATGACAGAAACTTTTGTATCTTAATAGAAAAAAATAATTTATTCATATAAACCAATACCATAAATAAGTAATTCCAAAATGAAAATACTGACGGGTCAAGAGTCTCAGTTATTGCGTAGCCAAGATTCTTTCCTTGACGTTACATTACTTCTCTTAAAGGATATGTTTTTTCTTCTGCATAAGCCTAATGATTCAATACCTGTACCATAGACTGTACTTACAGTTTAAATGCCCTGGAATCTGACCATATGAGTAGCCTAAGGCCTCTTTCACACCATGAGTAGCCTAGGGCCTCTTTCACACCATGCAATTTGAAATCATCGCCACCAGCAGTGTGATACATTCGACTGATACATCTAATGAAGTTTTCACAGTAACGTGGTGGTGTTATTTCACCGCCTCGGCACCGCTTTGCATGAGCCCCCATTGAACTGTAGCGGTGCCGAGCCGTCGGCGGTGACAGTCGACTTAGTATATGTCCAGTGCATGGCTTCACATCACACCGCTTCTATTTTCCCGCTCTACGATCGGTAACCGAGCACTAGCATGCTACTGCTTATGCACTGATAGTAGCAGTAAAAAAAGGTCTCAATGAGACGATCGCATCACGGACGATATTCGTCCGCATCACTTGCGGTGTGGTGCGGGCCCGATGTCAAACCGCGTGATGTGAAAGAGGGTATTGGTCTAGCGTAGCGTACCAAAGTTCATCATCTGTTTATTACTAATCTGTGAGACATATTGCCTGAAGAAAATATAAACTGAGATTTGTTACGAATATACAAAATACAATTTATACACTCAATCGAATGACAGACTGTTCTTAACGGTACATTTATGTTGTCCTGGTATCGTACTTAGTGGCGTTTCAGGATTCCAATCGAGAAAAGGCCGTTGATAAAATGCATTTATTTTTGTTTAAAAAACTTTAACGCTGATTTTACCGACCTGAAAATGGAAAACTGGTGGCACAGAGAGTATCCTACTGGCTTGCCTACTACGGCAAAGTATCCTTAATAACTATAAAAATGACAATGAATGGTGTCCTTAACATCACAGCAACTTATAGGTATAGGCCTACTCACTACCAAGATCGTGTTTGTTTAATATTACGTTGAATATACATAAGGTTACTGACATTCTGATTTCAAAATTGAAATCGCTACTGCACTTATGACCCATAACATATGCTGGAAGTAGGAGATGGTTAACAGAGAAGGCGTACCATGGCTGACAAGATTCCGTTCTGACTTGCACATAATTTATATACCAATAAAGGTCAACTAGCTCTGATTAGCTGTGAAATGCCTCTCCATTTTCTCTTGAAGAGTTTCTGTAGTCCTCTCTTCAATTATACGCCGCGCAGCACACCAAATGAACGATGGTAATCGAAAAATATCACTAAACAACAAAGCACCAATTCAGTTTCCGCGCTACCCGAAGCCCGCTGCTCCTCCAAGATCGCCCTCCAGCAAGAGTAACGAAGCTCTGGTGGCGCCTCTCCGAACTACGTCTGAGACCGTATGAAGTTGAAACTCAGGCAACGTCTCCGGTTACTATTATTATTAATAATTATTCTGTGGTGATATGGCAACTTGGCAAGCCGTACAGACTTGTTTTAGATGAAGTTGCTAACGTTTAGAATATAACGTTAATATATCAAAGGCAAGATACAATAGACTGAAATTTCACTGAAATTGTTTTCGTATACTTTTTCGATGTCATCCTCTTCCCCTTATCTACCTCCTCTTGTTTCATTATGAAGTAGACGTGAATCTTAA
>NC_087202.1:16778104-16803104 GCF_015104395.2 Macrobrachium nipponense
TTGCTCCTTTTGAGATGTTCATTACCTGCCTCTCTTTTATTAAGGCCGATTCCATCATTTGACTCTTGTACCGGCAGTTGCTGCTATAAATTACATGTGACAAATTCCAGTTTATTCTATGGTTATGTTCATTTATATGGTTGAAAATAGCTGAGTTTTGTTGCCCATACCTAACTGACCGTTTGTGTTGGATTAATATCAGGGGAAGTGATATACCTGTAAATCCGATGTAAGATTGGTCACAGTCCTGGCATGGGATTTGGTAAACCCCAGTGTCCTTGGGGGATGTCTTTTGTTGGACGTTAATCAGGGATTTGGCTAAGGTGTTTGGGTAAGTAAATGCATAAGGGTTAGATTTTCCGAGGGCTGAGTCACCTTCTTAATTGTGTCCAGGTGAGGAATTTTTATTTTATTGTTGGGTGTATCTCTGGTCTTGTCTTTAGGGGGTCGGTAGAAAATTATGTTTGCTTTGTGAATAGCTTTCTCAATTATATGGTCAGAATACTTTAAAGACGAAAGTTGCTTGCGAATTAGTTCAAATTCTTTTTCCAGGAAATCTGGGGAACAAATTCGTAAGGCTCTTAAGAACAGGTTGCTGGCTACACCTATCTTGATAGCAATGTCGTGATAGCTAAAGTAGTGAATGTATGAAAGTGAGAACGTTGGTTTTCTGTATATGATAAATTTGTATTCTTTCGTGTCTCTGATTATTAAAACATCAAGAAAAGGAATTTTGTTGTCCGTTTCGCATTCAACTTTAAATTTGATGCTGGTCACTAATTTGTTTAATTTTGAGAGGAATTCATTGAAATTGCCCCACCTATTATCCCAAAATGTTAGAATATCATCCACATATCTCATCCACAGCATGTTTTTGTGTTTTATTGCATTTATTACTGTAGTTTGCCTAAAACAGGACTTAAAGGACTACCCATACTACACCCGAAGTTTTGTTTGTAGAATGATTCCCTGAATGAAAATACGTTATTAGATGCACATAATTCAAATAACTTTATTATTTGTCAAGCGCCAATGGGAAATAATCTGATTAGGGTGGGATAATTTTTCCCTTAAAAAACTGAAGAACGTCCGTACTGGTTAGTGTACTTTTGTGAATAGGAAGTCTACCTCAAGACTTAAAAAGATTTTATGTTGTGAAGTGGTATATGTGTTTCTCTGAATCTGTGACAAAAATCTTCCGAATGTTTAATGTGACTGGGAGAAAAAGTGCCTAAAAAGAAGATTAAAGGAAGATTATCAGCGAGGGTGACCTAAATACGCTTGCCTGTGGATGGACCTCTTGGTATAAATACCATCTTTTCTGTAAACTTTTCTCATTCATCTACCTGAAGAGGGAGACAGCAGTCTATGAAATATAGTACTATTCTCTCATATTTGGTGTTTTTATGGCCTCTTTTTATTAGATGGAATTCTGTTGTAACAGAACATTTTTACCAGTCATACTATATATATAAACCATATATATATATATATATATATATATATATATATATATATTATATATATATATATATTATATATATATGATATATGTATATGTATTCTTTTTCCTATGTTATTATTATCGTATATTTCCCCCACCGTCAGATATCATGGTAATAAAAGAGAAGCCAGAGGTAGTCACAACCTTCCCTTCGTTATATAAACAATAAATATATAATGCGCAATTAACATCCACGACGCTGATTCATTTGGCTGACAGAGAATTGAAGGAATGTAACTCTCACAAAATCATATTAGTAACAAACAATTGATAACCTGAAATAATTCTAATATTTTCCCAGAATAAGATATGACAAATACACTATCAAACAAAGAATTCATATCCCTATACTTCTAGTAGGTTTTCTCAAAATGAAACAAAATAAATAAACGCTGAAACACGGAATTTATGTTCAGAAATCCTTCTCCCATTATATATGATACGTCATAAAGCAACCATAATGAACATGTACCTGTGTGCATATTCATCATTTCCATTTTTACATGAAAAGATATTACACGCGAGGAGGTCTCCCATAAATGATGACAATTATATATTGTATCCAAAAATAAAGTTATTTGAAAAAAGATCGTGAGAGTAGGCAGTAAATCCTTAAAGGGGTTTTAAGGAATTTATAACGTGCTATGATCCGCGCTAAATAAGTTGTTAGTTTGTATTTCTTTTGGAATCGCGAACTTACACGGTTATTGGGCCTGTATTACGATCTTATAATTACATGCTATGTAGGTTTGTATGAATATATATATATATACTATTTAACTGAATAAATTTGGGTTATGTATATGTAATTATATTGTGCATGTTGCATATATAAATATATATATATATATATATATATATATATATATATATATATATATATATATATATATATATATATATATATATATATATGTATATATATATATATATATATATATATATATATATATATATATATGTGTGTGTGTGTGTGTGTGTGTGTGTGTATAGATAAATAGTTTGTGCTAAATTAACTTGGTCTGTATATTTATGTTTGTGATGAATACACCAAATTTTATGCACTTGCTACAATAGGGGACCTCTCTCTCTCTCTCTCTCTCTCTCTCTCTCTCTCTCTCTCTCTCTCTCTATCTCTCTCTCTCTCTCTCTCTCTCTCTCTCTCTCTCTCTCCCTCCATTTATTTGATAAACGCGTACGTAAAATCATGAAACTCGTAAGGACCACAGCACATTTGAAATGGAAGCATGGAATATCAGCAGGAGACAAGGAACTGTCATTCCTGAACGCAAAGAACATCAGGCGTTCTGTCTCAAGTAGAAACCGTTCTATCCGTGACGTTTGCAGTAAATAATTCTACAGGAGGAAGAGAAAAAACTAGAAGGCAACCTACCTCAGACGGGCTACAAGAATTCCGCGATTTTTTTTCAAATATTTCTCGTAGAGTTAAGAATATCGTCGTGACATTTCTCACCTCGTAAGAGAAATGTAAAGAAATTTGGCTTATTGTGTGGTGTGAGTTTTTCTGATTTTATATCTAATGTTCCCTAGATGGGAACGTATACTCATAAGGCCAATAAGCAAAAGTTACCATTCACACCACATTGTGACCTCATGGCCATTTCAAGGGAATTTCCCTAACTTTTTGTACTCAGGAATTCGGAAGTCATTTCTACAAATAACTGATATGAAAAATCCTCTTTAATTACTGATTTCGACTCACATTACAGATATATATATATATATATATATATCTATATATATATATATATATAATATATATATATATATATATATATATAGATATATAATAGATATGTAAGGGCCTAGGGTTTTGATTAATATATGCGTTCTCTGTGACCTATGGAATGTGGAGAACGGTGCAGAGGTAACGACCTGAGAATAGCTGATGAATGAGTTTCTGGGGGTGGCGTGAGTCAATGCACGACAGTTTATGAACTCTTCTCAAGGTGCCTTTGTGAAACTGGATGCAGCTAGAACCGCGAGGCGCTATCGAACTGTGTGTTCGTACGTGCGTGTGCGCCTCTTTATGTTAAATAGGTTCATACCCAAGCCTATGGGAGGGATTTTGACAGAGGGCTTCAAGTCATAGGCAAGATGCCGTGGCATTCGCCGGGGGGAGTTTTTGTAACATAGTGTTTAGTGTCTGGTTGTCTGGGTAAGTGTTCAAGTGCTTTAGCCAAATGGATGGCTTGTTTGATATCTTGTAAGATGTTCCATTTTATTAACTTTGTCTTTGAACTTGTGTGTACTTACCGGGATGTGTTCTGTATCTTTGAAACAGACGGATCTGGAATACCGGGGGACAAAGAGTTCCCAGAGGGGCGTAGACTTTTTGGTGACTTGACATTGTACTGTTTTTGAGTTAGTCTGTAAGACTGGATTACTTGGTTAATTGATTTATTTATTCTTGTTAATAAACGCTAATGTTATGATGCAACTCTCTCATTTTCATTACCTGTTAGAATGGAGAGATTCCTTGGAGAGAGAGAGAGAGAGAGAGAGAGAGAGAGATTGCCGAGAGAGAGAGAGAGAGAGAGGCTGTGTATGTAATGGGGTGTGTGGGTCTGCCTTCCGTTTCGTGTCCACGCTTACCTTATGAATAACTGGGGGAAATCACCATGTTACAGTGGTGGCAGACGGTTAAGATTGGGGATATAAAAGTCGTTCTTTTCTTTTTTTTATGCCTAGGAACGCCAATGTAGAGATGGGTGGCCAGTTAGAAAATAAAAGGGGTTATGGCTTTTCGAACGACAAAGTCTTGGTGGGATTGTGGAAAATCGTTAAACTGTTAGTTTTCAGTTACTTAGTGAGAAAAAATGAGAAAATATCTGTCTGTTAACTGTGCTAAAGGGAGGGAAGCATTTTTTTGGACTCAGCATTTTTCCCAGGGAGTCAGCCTAGAAGCAGTGAGCGCACCCAGTGTGACTTTTGCTTGTGTAATGACGAGTGTATTCCGAGATACCCGTGCGGGTGTTGTGTTTAATGCATATATCACTGCCGTGTTTTGTTTTTACAAGAATTTCGAGTTCTTTTTCCCATTATGGAGTGAGATGTTCAAAAAACTATTGTTTATCAAAGGGAGAGGGTTTTTGTTTAAATATTTCAGGGTTATGGGATTGGTTCAAGAGGTCAACAATTTTTCTTGTCTTTGCCCCATAGTGACGTGTTTTCTTTATTTGCACGTGTTTATAATAGACGTATGCATTCGTCTTTGTTTAAAACATAGGAGTGTATTTTTCTATGCATGTGAACTGTGCTTGGATAATCATATCTGGCTTAGAGACACACAGCGGCCACAATTTTATGCGTGTGTGTGTGTGTTTGTGTGTGTTGTGTGGATATTGAAACAAAACCCACACGAGAAGAGATGGTGGCGAAGGAAAACAAAAGCTAATTATGTAAATAGGCTAAATATATTCGCGTAGAATAATTATTGACAATACTTATTTTCGGAAAAAAATTTAAATATTTTGAGTAAAAATATTAGATCAGTATTAATACTTTTCTTATAATGATTATTGGGATGACAAGCTCCTTTTAAGTAGACTACAAGGAAACATACAATATTTTCAGAAAGCAAATAATAAAAAACCACAAGTTGCTAACGAATTACATTCGTCATCTTGGTAAAAAATTCGTTATTTCCAACTATTTCTGTAAAAACCATTAACACGTTACGCATCAACATTGTTAAACTGTTTCGGAGTAGCTACCTAAATTTATTCCAGACAGGCAGGCCGGCGTATATAAGCTCTTTATTTACGCACACGCACACACGCCCAAGCATGCATAACTAATAAATATTCGCGTTAAGACACGTAGGCATCATTAACCTTTAGAAAAGTAGGATGTTGGTTGCTGTTTATCGTGATTAATTAGATTTTGCTCTGCTTTATAGAGAACACTAGTCAGGTCGGTGATCTGGTTTTAAAAGATTACTTTCCATGCTTGTCTCTTCGTGAATTTATAAGTCGGAATTTTTTTTTTTACTGTTTATTACTATTCGTGAGCTTTTATTCGTTCACCACGGATCTAGAAATATTTCATTGGTGGTGGGGCCATTAAGGAATATCATATATACATGTAACATTCACACACATACATTACATGAATATATAAACATTCATATATGTATGCACACACATGCGCACAGTAGTAGTAATTGTTGTTATTGTTTTTGTTGTTGTACAGTTGTCGTTGAAAAAATAATTAACTAAGCAAATATTTGCTAATGATAATGATTTATTGAAAGAAAACAATGTTCTATTATTCATACCATGGGGCCGGGGCGGGGTAGGAGGGGGCGGGGGCACGTGACCAGGTGCCCCGCCTTAAACCCGCCACTGCCACAGAAAATAACTATTTGCATATTGCAATGTTTTAATTTATCATTATATGATCTGTGACATCAAAGAATTTCTTAATTGAACAGCGTTTCATGTAACATTATGAATTAGTTTATATGTATTCCGTAAAATTTAATATTTGCTTTTGTATAATTGTGTATATAATTAATCCCATTTTCTTTTATATTCAAATCGACAAATGACTTTCAATCATGAGACAGACGTTACTAGCATCTTAATGAAGAGACGTTTTCTTAACAAAGAGGAACGTAGAAATGTACTTACAAGTGCAATAGACAGAAAAGGTTGAATATTTTCCAATACTTTTGTTAAGTATTATTCTCTGGTTGGTATAATTTCACTTTATATATCTGGTGTCATAAAGTGTCGAGTTTCCCTTAATAAGAGGTTATAACCGAGATTATATACAGAAAAAGTGTGAACGTTTTTTTCATTGCAATTATTTCAAAATCTAATGTAGTAAATCCTGCAAGAACTGGGTTTAATAATGGATTAGCCAGAGTTTGCCGAAAATCATTGTTTATATAATCCACGTCGAAATTTAGCAATAGATAGGCGATTTGTGACACAACTCTCTCTTTCTCTCTCTCTCTCTACTGTTCCTTACCAAGCCAATTAAACGATTCGCGTTCCACCGGATGTGATTTAACTTTTAAATCGATTATATCAGTTTGGCGAACGGTGGCCATGTCATAAGACGGAATTGTTGACAAGGAGACTTGATATCCGAAAGCGATGCACCCATGAACGACTAATGAAGGCGGAGGAAAAAACACTGGATTTTTCGTAGCCATTGACGATTTCAAAGAGGGTATTGTTTTTCCACCCTCACTGTCATCGTAGTTTTATTTTGTGGGTGTGTGTTGTGGGAGGGGATGGAGGGGATAGGGGGGAGACAAGCAAGAAATATCACATGTAAACTCTTTCAAAGTGCTCATCAGTTTAAACTTCTATTCGCTTTCCATACATGAAATCTATTTTTTTGAATATTCACTAAAGCGTTTATCGGTTGAAACTCTCAGTTGTTCGTCAGATAAAATTAAAATGAACAAACTTTCACAATCTTTTTTTTAGGAATCGCTTTGAAATCAAATTTACTTCAGTGACATAATTTGGCTCCTTTGATACCCTTCAGATATACAAGCTTATTTTAAGGATATTTTGTTTACATGCTTGGCAATAAACCGTTGTGAAAAAATGGTATAATCATCGTTATCAGTATCTTCAAAATTATTCAGGGCCAAAGGCCTGTGTGAAATTCCACAATTCACTTTTACAATAATGATATAACTGTGAAATTTGACACGGCACTTAAATTACGATAAACAGAAATCTCCGTGAAATATGCTTCCTTATTTTGGCATACTTCATTGAAAATTGAATTATAATTATTGTTGGACTACAGAAATATCTTATGTAATTCAGAAACGGTAATGTTTGTCTCTGCAGAAAGGGGAAGAAATTCTGTCTATACACAGATTATATGCAGTACTCAAAAAAGAACGCTAAGCATTTTACAGGTCGAGAATAATCACCAAAAAAAGTTAAAGCATCTTATGATCACAAGGTAACCTAAAACAAAAAAAGCTGATCTGTAAAGAAATAGCAGGAAATCAACGACTGATTTTTTTTTTCACTGGTTTGCACCAGGTCTTTTGTTTTTATTAAAATCCTCTCTCTCTCTCTCTCTCTCTCTCTCTCTCTCTCTCTCTCTCTCTCACACACACACACACATACATTATGAAGTGAGAATTCTATGGGCATGCAATTAACTTACAAACTATATAAATTTCTCTCTCTCTCTCTCTCTCTCTCTCTCTCTCTCTCTCTCTCTCTCTCTCTCTCTCTCTAATTACTGTTTTTGCTTCAATAGAACATGAAATATATGAGATGAGACTAGAGGCGAACACTAATTATGTTTAGTGCAGCGAAACGAAAGACAACACCGCCAAGGTGTATTCATTTATCCGGCAGACTTCAGGCAATAATCCCCCTCCATTTTTACTCTTTCATTTTTCCTAATATCGCCCAAAAGCAAAATAAAAACCGCACGAATCACTGAAAAGTTTGCCGGTGTTTTGTAAAAGCTGATGAACAAAAACCAGAACAAAAGGAAGGAAGGAAGGAAGTGAAGAAAAATAGGAAAATAGATCCAAACAATGAAAAATATGTCAGTAATTAACCTGATTTTTCGTTTTGTGGAATATTTACAGAGATGAATTTTCCATGCGAGTCTTTGTACTGAAAAACTGGGTTCCTTTCTTGGGGATGCATCATTTACTTATATTATGGAGAAAGCCTTGTTCACTGCTATATGTACATACATACGTATTATTGTATATATATATATATATATATATATATATATATAATATATATATATATAGATATATATATATATATATATATTATATATCATATGTTATATATATATCCATATTAATATATATATATATTATATATATATATATATATATATATATTATATACTAATTATATATATATATATATATACTATATATAGTATATATATATATATATATATATCTATATATATATATATATATATATATATATATATATATATATATGTATATATATATATATATATATATATATATAGTATATATATATATATATATATATATATATATATATATATATATATATCATATATATATATATATATATATATTATATATAATAATATATATATATATATATATATATATATATTATATATAATATATGTATATATATATATCTTATATATATATCTATATATATCTATATATAATCTGTATATATATAGATATATATGTATATTTATTTCTATATATATATATAATATATATATATATATATATATTCTATATATATATATCATTTATATCATATATATATATATGTATATATATATAGTATATATCTATATATATATATATATATATATATATATATATATAGATATCTTATATTATAGATATATATTATTATATATATTATTATTATATATTAGATTATTAGTATCTATATATATATATATATATCTATTAGAATATATAATAGATATATATATATATATATACTATATATATAATATATTATACATATATATATATATATATATATATATATATATATATATATATATATATATATATATATATATATATAATATATATTAATATCTGTATGTATGTATGTATCTATAGAGCAATTTGGTGCGAGGCAAAGGACAATTTTTTATTCCTTTCTAAGTACTTTATTAAGCTGCAAACATTTCAGGACGTTTAGTCCCATTTTCAAAGCTACATAATAAAAGAAAAAAAACACCAATTAAAAAACAGACTCGAATATAAAGAGAATAAAAAGCTTTTTACATACAACATAAATTAAAAGTACAGTAAGAGGGAAGAGAGTTTACCAAATGAGTGAAGTATTCCCGGTTGCCGTTCATTCTGCGTGAGGCATTCTGCACGTTTTCTTGAATAGTGTAAGGCCACACACAAGCTGTTGTTTTCTAAACAAGAGGGATAACCGAAATATTTCTGTGCTATTTTTAACATAGCTCCATTTCAAATATCTGTGAATAGCAACCAAAGAATCCCACCAACAAAATGGTGTCATGTATTTTCCTTTGCAACCTTTCTGGTTTGTCTCTTGGTTGTTATTCATGATGCCTGCCCACCGGATTATTTTTATTGTATATGACATTTATTAACTTCGTCATACAAATTTTTAGGAGTACAAATTATATGTATTTTAATTCGTTTATGTGTAAATTTACAAAAGATATTGAGAACTTCACGTATATATACGTATATACATATATAAACAAACCTAAGAACTAAAGCAAAACAATTACAGAATTCTTAATTTATCTATAGCATATATATAAGTATTATTTGCAAAGTAACAATACAGTATGCTATTGCACTGCACAGTCATTAAACATTCTACATTACTTAGTGGGTTATTGCACTGTTGAAGAAATAAAGAAGACATACACAATGCAATTACACTTCTTGGTCATCCTCATCTGGTAAATTTTGATATCTTTGAACTGCCTTAATCATAACACGATTAGGATCAAAATTCACGCATCCTCCACAGCTTTTTACCTGTTCGGATAGGAGCACCAACGCTGCCTGAGTAGAAGTCAGCAGCTTATTTCTAGTCTTGGTTTTATCAAGGTTCATTTTAGAGAAAATCCTCTCTGCATCAGCGTTGGAGGTCGGTAGTGCCAAGATGTTAAAAACAAAATCTGGAAAAACTTTAAAAATCATCTCATCATCAGCATCTCTTAGATGAGCCAAGTAACGGAAAAAATCTTGTGGATTATTTGTTTGTCCTATATCAGTGGGGAAAGATGTTAGGAATGTTGCGCCATTCATTATCTAACTTCTGTAGATCTCCTGAGTATATCCGAGGTACTTCTGAAGCTAATGATGATAACAATGGAGTCTTCGTCAAAACATCCTTACTAATGCAGTAGGATACTGACAATGCACTGCAAAGTCTAAGTAAGTGCGAGTCGAAGGGGAACCTCATTCTTATCTGGACGGCTGCTGTTATCATGAATTGTCTGCTGCAGCGTCTACGGACATCATCTATTCATTTTCTGTTGTTCCTGGTGTGAGATTTTTATCATTCACGCGTTACACTTGCACCAAGGTAAACTTGATTCAATGAGACGAAATGCTCCTCATTTGATGGGTCTATTTGACTGATATCCTGAATACTGTTGCGTCTGTCATGGTTGTAATAGTATCTCAAGATGTCAAGTTAGAGGACTTTACATCTGTCATACAGTAAGTGGATGGTAGGGTCCTTTTTTTTTAAATGTTAGATTAAAGGTGGTTATTTTAGCAAGAAATTATAGAGAAATAAATAATACAAATGGACAGCAGGATCTTGAAGGCTGTCGGAGATCAGCTTCGATGTTGATAGCCTATCTACCAGTTGCTTTTGCCTAAAGTAAAGAGAGAGGGCTTTCCACTGCTCTAACACTAGAGCAACAGCTTCATGCCGCGAAAGCCACCTTGAAGCGAAACTTGAAGTAATTTGTGGGCTTCAAATTACAAAATGTTTGAAATTCTTGAAACGCGTGACTCCTTTAGACATTGTGAGAGAAATAGGTATAGATGTCTCTAGTCAAGTCTTCACAAACACGAGGAAGAGTTTTTGCCGCTTGTGATGTACATAAATGAGCTGAATGAGAAATACAGCTTAGTACAGTGATACCAGGTGCAGCATTTCTAAGTTTACTTGCGATTGAATTATTAACCTCCATTATATTGCTCGCACCATCTGCTGCAAATCCTACTAAATTTTCAAAGGGATATGGTGTTCATTATAAAAGGTAACTAAATGATTATACATATGTTGCCCCGTTGATCCATCATCTTCACTGTTGCCTGTGTTATATATGTTTAGTAGCTCAAGTAATCGCTTCTCTATTGATCCTTTGGTCTTCTCGATATATTTAACTATTACTGCGCAAGTCTTTTCTGTGGTGATATCTGTTTTCTCATCTATAATCACAGGAAATTTATTGGACTTTAAAGCTGTTACAATCACTTCTTGTGATATCTTTCCAATTTCCTTAATTACGATTGTGGCCTTCGATCATATTAAAGACATTTTCTGGGCTACTGAAGAGTCTGGGAATATATCTTTAATTACCTCAATCAAATGAGCGTAAGCATTGAAAGCAATATGGTGCTCAGCTAAAAACGTAGCCAGTTTGACATATATTTTCAACAGCTAAGCTTACAACAATATTGTAATTTAATAATGTACAAAATTTTCAAGTTATTTTAAGAAAATGTAAGTAATTTGAAAGTTGCGAATTTTTTTCTGCAAAGACGAAGACGAATCTTCGTCTGCACTGAAATGCGATATCAACCTCTGTAGTTTTTTTTTTTTTATTCTGCATAAACCCTGAAAATTCTGCATTTCGGCAACTCCATGCCCGGCCGGGGGCGGGCGCCGGGCGTCCGAGTGACATTTCGGGCCAGGTTCAGCTTCGACTTAAACTCACGAGAGGTATATTTTTGTTGCTATGGTCTGAGTATTTAATTGGGGGACAAGTTGCTTAATAAAAAGTTATTCTAAAATTGCTAGGAATTCGGCCTATGATTTTAAAATCTTTGTAATTAACATCGAATTTACATTTCTTTCCATGTTCTGGGTTTGATAATCTAACACCCGTTCTATAACTCACGCCTTGATGTGAATCGAATCTCACTTTTAACAACCTGCGGGTAGATCCGACATATTTCCCCAGGTTACATCTGGGGTAATTAAATAGGTAAATGACTCCCGAGGTCATCAGAGGGTGAAGAGTCTCTTTGTGTTTGAAAGAGAATCTAATGGTCATTGGAGTACAAGGTATTACCTTTAGGTCAATTGCTGGTAAAAAAAAATTAATTATCAGCCGTAATTCTCGATTGAAATTTGTATCATGAATGAGCGGGATGTTTCCGTATAGTCGTAATTTAGGTACAGTGGGTATTTCACATTTTGGACGGAAAATATTATTCAGAAATTTGTAAAGTTGTTTGTGACATAACATTTTTACCAGTCATATATATATATATATATATATATATATATATATATATATATATATATATATATATATATATATATATATATATGCTGGGCTAGTTGTACTATTTTCTATATAATTGTACATGAGTGTGATTGTAAAAAATGGAAAAAAATAACTATCGTACATAATTATATTAAACAATGTTGAATGTGGTTTTCTAACACTAGTTAAAAAAAAAACAAGAACTGTATGTACCTCAGAAATAATGATATAAAATAAATTGTATTTAAGTACGGGTTGAAAGTTTGACCCATTTCTGTAGCCATGATTTTGACAGGTGTAAGCTGGCAGCTCAGGACAACATACTGCCATATGAACTGCCTACGTAGCCAATTAAATATCATTGATATTGCACACATGCACAGTTTCATTATTTAATATTGCAGTGCGTGTTGAAAGAGCAACAGCATTTAACTGTGAAGGCTCTCTAGGGCAGGAAAATACATTACGGGTTATGGTGAGGCAGTCACATTGGTCCTGTCACGCATCCAAATATTGTCTGTTCTGCACTAAAGTACTGTCAAGTAGTATATGTCTTTGCTTTCAACCCATCATAACAACGAAAAGATGTATATCAACAGAAATCTACAGTCTAATATGCTCTATAGGTATATGGATCTATGGTCGAACATGCTCTGCTGCCCCACGTCCGTTTGGAGCGCTGCACACCTTGCCCTAAATGTAAACAAACATGGTATCCTGCTTTAAGCCAATGGGAAGTCTGGAAGTGCTGCGGCTCGTATTTGTAGGCTCAGTCGGTATTAACTCCTTCCCGGTACTTCTTGAGAAAGTCGTGCATTATATAAGGCTTTGCACCGGTATGTTGGCTAATCTGTAGCACTTAATTAAGCGCATCATGTCACCATGTGATGTATTGTCAATTTGGTATAGACGAGTCTCACTGATTTATGGGACAACGTTTCTCAGAGTCAAACGGGTAATATTTCAGCCAAAGTCATCCGCGCACTGTGCGTAGACACTGGTAATATTCACCCTTTGATATCTCGTTTCCCACCCTTGTCCCTACATTTCCCTTATTGCGCGGGAGGAGAGGTTGTTCCGGGTACTAGAGTTTTACTCCATGGGTTTTCAAAGCATTCCGATGCACGAATATATAGATGTAGGATAGCATCGATACCAGGCTCTGCCGAAAATTGTTAGAATCTGTCACATAGCGTATCAAATTGTGTAACAAGATTCATGTGGGGAATCTCTTTCCCGATCTTAGACATGAACTTTGGGTATAAAGTATTCGTAGTAAATGACAGGTCAGTATATATATACTGACCTGTCATTTACTACGAATACTTTATACCCAAAGTTCATGTCTAAGATCGGGAAAGCATTCACCCTATTGCCAGTAGTTTCAAACATGACCGAAATGCCCTATCATATTTTTCCTTCCTCCTTTAAAAAAACAAACAAAATCAAGACCAAGGAATATCTCTCCACCTCACGGTAACTGACCTATACACCTGCCTTCATACGCAACAGATTGATTTAATGTATAGGTTTAGCACGAGAATGATATCCATTAAGAAATTGCTCTAGCGAGATTGCTTACCTTAATTCACTTGACGTCGTATGCAGAGCACAGAGTAATGCATGGCAAGGCACTTCTAAAGACCTGGTGTTCCCACTTGCTTGCTTGCGGTATAAAGCAATTGGCGATTCCTTTCGTGTCACGTTAGAAAGATATCTTCGTTTCTGTTAACCATCTTCTACTTCCAGCATATAATATTATGGGTCGTACGTGCAGTAGGGATTTCAATTTTGAAATCAGAATGTCAGTAATCTTATATATTCAACGTAATGTTAAACAAACATTACTTTGCTCGTGGCTAAAACTGCCTTGGTAGGGAGTAATCCTATAGACATATAAGTTGTGATGCTTAAGGACACCTGTCGTTGTCATTATTTCAGTCATTAAGGATACTTCGCCGTAGTAGGTAGGCCAGTAGGATACTCTCTGTGTCACCAGTTTTCCATTGTCAGGTCGGTAAAATCAGCGTTAAAGTTGTTTAAACAAAATGCATTTTATCGACGGCCGTTTTTCAATGAGAATCCCGAAACCCCCGCGAGTACCTATTCCAGGACGTGATACACGTACTGTTAAGAACAGTCTGCCCTTCGATTCAGTGAATAAATTGCATTTTGTATTTCGCAACAAATCTCATTTTAATTTATATTTTCATCAAGCAATATGTCTCATAGATTAGCAATAGCCAGTTAATGAACTTTGGTAATCTATGCAAAAGCAATACCATCAGGCTACTCACGCGGTGAGATTCTAGGGCATTTACACTATAAGTACAACATGATTTTGAATATATAACAAGTTCCCTATGGTACCTACAAGTTATTGAATCAACCGGCCTATTCCAAAGAAAAACATCTCCTTAAAAGCGGTAACGTAACGGCAGTTTCTTTGTTTTGTCTTCTAGTGACGTCAATTTTATTCCAAGTAGGCCGGAACTGCTTATTTGTGGTATAGGTTTATGTAAATGTTTCCTCTGTTAAGATATGGAAGGTTCAGCTGTTATTTCAAGCTGTTGATTATATAGTATTAAGTAGATAACGGTAATACACATATGTATATATATAATATATATATATATATATATATATATATATATAATATATATATATATATATATATATATTTATTTTAAAGATTTACAGGTCATTTTATGTGGCTGATCAAGTAAGGAGAGATAGCTTTGTGAAAAATTGAAAAATACATTTTTTACTTCATTTCATAGGCTGATATTCAAAAAATTCTAATGGTATTCTTACCTAAAATATAGAAGCATATCGGGTTGTTAAGCACTTCCACGAAAATTAAAGCATTGTTTTGAATTTCATTGCATTAACGTGTAAAAACATAAAACAGGAGAATAGTAACAAAATTTTATATTTCGAGTTTAATCCCTAAACTAGATATCTGCCCATTTCTAAAGCCAAAGTAAAAGAGTATTAACCTTGACTAATAGTAACCAACAACTGGGCCTTGAAATGTTAAAAATACTAGTAATTTATGCGTAACCATACTAGTAGTGGCGTGTGTACGTGAGTGTAAATGTGACGATTATGGACGCTCGTCTGCCCAGACTATATTTAGAAAGCCAGCAGAACGTGACTACCTAATGTTGACGCATTCCACGGAACTTATTTCGGGGCAGAATATGACGAAATGAATTTATTGTACGGCACTGTCCTTGCTCATGTCTCCTTATTTTGTTTCTGGCTTTGTTTTGCCTGTCTTCCCTGAATTATTTACTGTGCCTCATTGTGCACAGTAAATTGTGTGGTTGTAGGCGGATTGTAGCGGGTTAAATGTAGGCATACCTAGAGAAGAGCATTGAGCTACCAGCCTTATTCTCAAAATTATTTTGAGAATCTGAGAAGTTCTCTCTCTCTCTCTCTCTCTCTCTCTCTCTCTCTCTCTCTCTGTTTTATATATATATATATATATATATCTATATATATATATATATATATATATATATGCATATGTAGGGGTATATATATATATATATATATATATATATATATATATATATATATATATATATATATATATATAATATATATATATATATATAAGCGAATTCCACAGGAAAATGATAGTCAGATATCCAAGCGCTTTCGTCTTTACTCAGACATTGTCAAGAAGGTAATGAAGTACAATTGGAGAGAAAGGTCTCAGGTACAACACAAGATCAAGAATACCAGATGGTTAATTGTCAAAAGGGTAAAAATTAAAAGAGATAATCCAGGATTATCGGATATCACACGGTCACAAATCTAAACAGATTGACCCTAACCGAAATTACAAAGTTTCTTTACAGTCCAAAACATGTAAAAACTGAATATATTAATTTTGTTGCTTATATTTATCTACAACTTTTTACATTATGAAAGCATCAAGTTTAAATAAACCAAGACTTAAATTTAGAACATTTCTATTATTTGACTTGATGAAACAAGATTAAATGATATTCCTTTTAACTGTGTCATTACATGGGATTAAGGCTCTTGCTTGACTCCAGTTAATAGGATGGTCTAAATCTCTCATATGTACGAATAATGCATTTGATATTTGCCAGTTCTCACAGAATATTGATGCTGTTTGAGACGTTGTGAAAGAGATTTACCGGTTTGTCCGTAATAGACTTTATCACACTTTTTGCAAGGAATTTCATATATGCAGCCTGGAAGATCTTTAGGAGAATTAATTATCACAAAACTCTATAAAATTTACTGTAGAGGAAGAAAGAAATTGTAATTTGAATTTTCTTGATGTAACTGTCCATAGATATGACAGAAATTTCACCTTTTCAGTCTTTCGAAAATCAACTAACATTGCCTCTTTTGTTCATTACAACTCCAATCACCATCAAAATGTTAAATTCTCTGTTTTTTTCTGGGATGTTTCTATGGGTTTTACGTGTCTGTAGCCCGCAGTTTATTGACGCTGAAATTAAAACTAGTTATGATATTGCAATGAAACTTAAATACCCAAGGACTTTTGTAGATGGTGCATGGAAAAGAGCTAGATAAACATTTTATACATTCTAAAATTACCCTATGATGAAAGGTTTTTAGATATTCCTAGAATTTTAAAGCTTTTTAACATAAATGTTGTTTTCAGTAATATTAATGTCAAGAGTCTAGTAATAAAAAAATCTCCTAAAAATCTTCCAGGCTGCATATATATATATATATATATATATATATATATATCTATATATATATATATATATATATATATATATATATAAGTATATATATACATATATCATATATATATCATATATATATATATATATATATATATATATATATATATATATATATATATATATATATCACTTTTATACCACAGGGAAATGGATAGATAAAGTCTCTCTCTCTCTCTCTCTCTCTCTCTCTCTCTCTCTCTCTCTCTCGTCTCTCTCTCTCTCTCTCTCTCTCTCTCTTTTATATAACTTTATCTTTTTTATGTTACCTTAATTTTTAGTAATTAAAGTAATTCGTGCAATGACCTAAATTCAACAACACGAATATAAAAACCAGAAAACTTTCATTTGCCTACGTCTGACACATCCTGTGACATAGAAGAGAAACAGTATTTTATCTGGCACATCCTGTGACGTAGAATATACTGTTACGTAGAATATAGACAAAGATTTAACTGACACATCCCGTAACGTAAAATACAGAGATCAAACTCATATATCCTGTGACATTAAGTACAGACAGATATGTATATGACACGTCCTGTGACTTAGAATATTGACAATTGCATTGCGAATCATCTAATCAAACTACGATTTCAACATTCGCATATAATTATTATGCTTCATAGAGTTTAATAATATACTTTCTCTTTTTGTGGACTGCATTATAAATATATTATTTATTTCTTGGTCTTTGTATTCAGTATTTAACAGTTACGCAGATTTTTTATACTCTTCATACATTACTGTCCTTAAGTAGGAAATTTGTATGCTTTTTAAATAACACTCATGGAAACGTTATTGCATGTGAAGAAAGAATTGGTACATTGACTAGCAATTTTAAAACAGTTTGTAATTTACAATGAATCTTGAAATAATCGTTTAGCTTTACATACCTACAATGACGGGTAAAAGCTAAACTACCATATTTTACCACTACACCAACAACGAAAACTCATTCCGGGTGACTCACCTCCATCGCTGATCATAAATGGAAGAACATTCCTCCTCCTCCTCCTCCTGTTTCCGTCTCGAAGCGACTGGACTGACTTGTCGACGTCTCCCCTGGAAACAGCGGAATTATTCGCTGTACATGTCACGGACAAGACAGTTTCTATTATCGGGGAATTGCTCCAGCAACTGAGTCCCGCTCTCCGGGATATTGCTTACCCTAATTCACTAAATGTCTTACGCAGAGCGAGGTCTACTTCCTAAGGGAGGTGATTCAGGTCTTCTCGCTTTTTCCCATCTGCGTTAAAAATTTGTTGGGGATCCTTATGTATACTCGGGTTTTACATGGCTTATCTTAAGAGAGAGAGAGAGAGAGAGGTTTAATAAATGGGAACCATTACTACGCCATACTGTCAGGCGGAAGACGCTCTGAGGTCCTGATCGCTCGAAGGAACATTGCGGGAAATCTGAGAGAGAGAGAGAGAGAGAGAGAGAGAGAGAGAGAGAGAGAGAGAGAGAGAGAGAGAGATTTGTTTAGGTTTTCTTTACTGGTCTCTGGTAGTACCTGGGAGAGAATGGCCTTTCATTCCCATTTAAAGATGGCAAATTTATCACTCAAGTCTGATCAATTGACCCCTGTATAAAAAATGTGAATTTTCGTGAGTTCCCTGCAAGATCATATCGTTCAGTACTGAAATCTTCAGTGTATTTTACAGTTTCTCTTTCTATTAATAACAATAATAATAGCAGTAGTACGAGTACTCGTTAATAGCTTTCACGAGGAAATGTCCCTTGTGCCCTTCCTCGACCAATATAATTTCCATGGGAAATGTGTACAATATTAGTTTGTGGACAGAGTACTACTCGTGCTGTTAATGCATTGATAAATCAAAGCTCTAATTATTAAACTGTCATTTTAATTGCCTACGAGCATAAAATGTTAGAAGAAAAGTAAAGTTAAAAAAAAGGTTAGAAAGAAATAACTTCCTCAGGAAATTTAACGTCTTCAGTAAATCAAGAGACCTATCTCTGGCCGTTGACTTTGAAACCATTTAACAAAAACATTAATATCTCACTAATACCGACTTCCCGTGACATGAACTTAAATATGTTCTGTTGTGCCGTTTAAAAACACGTGAAGCCTTACAAAATGAATCTTGCTTTAAATATGTAAAAGCCTGGTTTGCTCAAGTTTTTAATCAACCTACGAACAAGAAGTACCACTCAACGACTTGTAACATTGGGTTTTTCTGCCAGCAATGTCTTGTGATACGTGTTTTGTTGCTTATTGTGTAGGACTTCATTTTCCTTTTGCAAAACATTATTCAGAGAGGCCTAAAATATCAAAGTAGGCATAAAGTTAGGTGATACAGCTACATTAGTTGGCTGTCAATGTGAAGGACGCATAGATGCTGTTGATGTATGTTAATGTCAGTACATACATGCATATATATATATATATATATATATATATATATATATATATATATATATATATATATATATATATATATACACATATATATATATATATATATATATATATACACATATAATATATATATATATATTATATATATATATATATATATATATATATATATATATATATATAGTTCATTCCTTAGCGAGCGAATCTGGGATAATAGATTTTCCTTTCATGCTGGTGAAATAAGTCAGCAACATTTTGTTAAAACTTAGTTCAAAATCCACAAACTTTATTTTCTTATCGTTATTCAGAGCTTCAGTGATTGCACATAATGCTCCGTTTATAGGTCAGTAATTTCCGTCGATCCTTTCCTAGATGAAAATTTCAAGGTGAAAGGAAGTTCTTTTTAAACCTGTGAGCCTCTGCTTCAGTACATTAAAAAGACAATTATTTATCTTTAAAAACGTATTAAATGCCTTTGACCAGTTGATCGGGTTGCATAATAAATCATTTTATTTATGTTAAAAATAATTATTTCTTAAAATCTTAAATAATTTATATTTTAATGTTGCATCCACGGCGTGATATTACAGTTAAATTATTCAAACACTGAGTAAAGAAATGTGGATACTTTCTGTTAAAAAAGCAATATCGTCAATACATATCAAAAGCGTCAACTATTTTTTTTATTTTTTTTTATTTTGGTATCGAGCTAAAACCTACCATGAGACCTTTTGTGGTGTGTCTTCCACAAGGAAAAAATAGCCGGTTTAAAGGCCTTATTTTAGCCAAACAAGCTTTTTATTTTGTTTATTTTTGGTTTTATAAAGCTGTCAGTGAGTGGGAAAGGTTTTTTTTTGTTTTATACCTAGCCTATTTGGAGAAAATTTCTTCCTTTTTCATTTCCTCTTTCAACCCACGTCTTTCTGAACATGAAACGTAAGGTTTTTAAGCCTTTATTTTCTACTAAGTTAATGAATTTATTTTTATTTTCTTCAAAATGACTGTGTTTTTCTTATTAGAACAAGAAAGGAATAGGTAAATAGATAAAGATTACAAAACTAAAATGAAAACCATTGCAGTACATCTGGCGCCCATTAGAAAAGACCATCGAGACTGACGTATTTCTTCTCCGAAGGCTATCTTTTTTGGTAATATGGACAATGTCAATCCTTGCCATGACAGGGGCTTTATACTGCATCAGCTGTGTCGGTTTAGGGAACACTTTGGATAACACGTTCTGAAAGTTTATTCTAGCAAGTGACATCTGCAAGGTACACCAGAATGTGTTTTATTTTAAGTCACGATTAATTATCTGTTCATTTTCTTTTACTTTCAAAGGGTTTCCTCTGCCATTTTTTATGTGTATATATTGATTATGGGACTGGATACGATTTCGTATAAATATATACTGGAAAAGCTACAGCTTGTGTGTCCCAGTGTTTTCTCCAAGCCTTCTACTGGATAAAAGTAAAATTTACACGAACTTAACATAAGTAATGGTTTGCTAATTGTTAGTAGTTTGTCTTTTTTCATTCTTGATTATTAGTGTACTCAAGTTGTTCGAAATTACGTTAATACAAGAGAGGTCGAGAAGCCAGCCCTAGATGTAGATAACGAAAAGTCTAATAAATAGACGAAAATTAACATATCGTTATACATTTCTTTTTATATAGTAGAATTATTTAATGTTGTATAAAATAGCCTATTTATACAGCGTTTTTTCATTTCTCAATAAATATTTTGACGAAAGACTATTCAGAAAGTATCTTAGTAATTTTACATATTATAGAATAAAAGAAATAAAATAAATCTTAGTTCTGGATTTCTTTATGTAATTTTTCTAAGGGTTTAATTTGCAAAACTTGTCCTCTCTCTCTCTCTCTCTCTCTCTCTCTCTCTCTCTCTCTCTCTCTCTCTCTCCATAACAGTTACCCTAAATGTTCCTTTGAGTGACTGGGGCCGCAAAGATTCTTCTGAGTAAGAGTATGGCAGTGGTTCGCATTTATTAAACTCTCTCTCTCTCTCTCTCTCATATGTTTAACAATGATCATTTTCTCCCAGACTATCATGTTTCACTCGAAGAGTAAACTTTCTAAAACTATACTGCAACCATAAACTTAACTCTCTCTCTCTCTCTCTCTCTCTCTCCTACAAAATGAGTGCCCATAAAACTAACAGAGTCATGGGAGGTGAACGAAAAAACAGGAGGGGTTAACCAAACTCCTCGGCCTCCAGAGAGTTGTCCTTATGTTTTATGCAAATGAGGGAACAGAACTGTTCTTGTCTGACCAGTATCTACTGGATAGTACTTCTCTCTCTAAAAGGCTAACTATGTTTTATTTGTTATATATGGCTCTTCAGTGTGTTTCTCTCCCCTTTTCCTTTTTGTGTGCTTATATGTTTTTTTTTTTTTTTTTTATTTATCAGTTCCGTGTATTCCTTCTAATTCTTTGTTTGTTGATAATATCTGCATGTTTGGTTTGCTTCATTCAGTTGAGCATTTTTTCTCCGTTATTGTTTTATATTAATAACTGCATTGACCTCACTCTCACCCGCGCAACTTCATTAGGTAGCTATGCTAGACAACCATGAAATCTCAAGCTCTTGGCAAATTCATATTTGACCTTTGACCTGAAAGTATGACATTAAACTTGACCTTGCCACGCTGGCTTCATTAGTGCAACATACATGCCAAAAATAAAATCCACCATTTCGGTTAGCGTAAAAATGACGGTGCTTTGTTACTTGAATCCATAGAGCTCAATCTCTAGAATGGCGATCTCCAAATCGGGAATGTGACCTCGAGCGGCCATATTGAAAGGTCTCGATCCAGCTCATAGTACTTTACTTCATTAGGTTACTATTATTATTTTTATCTTTTTTACTATTATCTCATTATTATTATTATTATTATTTATTTATTTTTTTTTTTTTTTGCTCTATCACAGTCCTCCTATTCGACTGGGTGGTATTTATAGTGTGGGGTTCCGGGTTGCATCCTGCCTCCTTAGGAGTCCATCACTTTTCTTACTATGTGTGCCGTTTCTAGGGATCACACTCTTCTGCATGAGTCCTGGAGCTACTTCAGCCTCTAGTTTTTCTAGATTACTTTTCAGGGATCTTGGGATCGTGCCTAGTTCTCCTATGATTATGGGTACGATTTCCCCTGGCATATGCCATATCCTTCTTATTTCTATTTTCAGATCTTGATACTTATCCATTTTTTCCCTCTCTTTCTCTTCAACTTTGGTGTCCCATGGTTTTGCGACATCAATGAGTGATACTTTCTTCTTGACTTTGTCAATCAACGTCACGTCTGGTCTATTTGCACGTATCACCCTATCCGTCCTGATACCATAGTCCCAGAGGATCTTTGCCTGATCGTTTTCTATCACTCCCTCAGGTTGGTGCTCGTACCACTTATTACTGCAAGGTAGCTGATGTTTCTTGCACAGGCTCCAGTGGAGGGCTTTTGCCACTGAATCATGCCTCTTTTTGTACTGGTTCTGTGCAAGTGCCGGGCATTCGCTTGCTATGTGGTTTATGGTTTCATTTTTCGTATTGCACTTCCTACATATGGGAGAGATGTTATTTCCGTCTATCGTTCTTTGAACATATCTGGTTCTTAGGGCCTGATCGTTGTGCGCTGTTATCATTCCTTCAGTTTCCTTCATTTAGCTCTCCCCTCTGTAGCCATTGCCATGTGTCATCGCTGGCTAGTTCTTTAGTCTGTCTCATGTATTGTCCGTGCATTGGTTTGTTGTGCCAGTCTCTGTTCTGTCTGTCATTCTCCTGTCTCTGTATATTTCTGGGTCTTCGTCTACTTTTATTAGTCCTTCTTCCCATGCACTCTTGAGCCACTCGTCTTCACTGGTTTTCAGTTATTGGCCCAGTGTTCTGTTCTCGATGTTGACGCAGTCCTCTATACTTAGTAGTCCTCTCCCTCCTTCCTTTCGTGTTATGTATAGTCTGTCCGTATTTGCTCTTGGGTGTAGTGCTTTGTGTATTGTCATATGTTTCCTGGTTTTCTGATCTATGCTGCGGAGTTCTGCCTTCTTCCATTCCACTATTCCTGCGCTGTATCTGATTACTGGCACTGCCCATGTGTTTATGGCTTTTATCATATTTCCGGCATTGAGTTTTGACTTGAGTATCGCCTTGAGTCTCTGCATATATTCTTTCCTGATCGTGTCCTTCATCTCTTGGTGTTTTATATCCCCTCCTTCCATTATTCCCAGGTATTTGTATCCTGTCTCATCTATGTGTTTGATGTTGCTCCCATATTGTAGCTTTATCCCTTCAGTTCTCGTTACTTTGCCTTTTTGTATGTTGACTAAGGCGCATTTTTCTATTCCAAACTCCATCCTGATGTCCCCAGATACAATCCTTACAGTCTGGATTAGGGTATCTATTTCCTTGATGCTCTTACCATACAGCTTGATGTCGTCCATGAACATCAGATGGTTGATTCTGTTGCCTCTTTTCTTGAGTTGGTACCCGGCATCCATCTTCTGTAGTACTTTTGTCATGGGAATCATGGCTACTACGAAGAGTAGTGGGGACAGTGAGTCGCCCTGGAGGATTATTATTATTATTATTATTTTTATTATTATTATTATTATTATTATTATTATTATTATTATTACTGGACCCAACTTCACAGAGAAAAATTTGCTTACAAAAGCAGGTTGGCCTAAGCACTCCAACCATTGTGGCCAAGGCCTAAGTATCTGCTCTTGGATCTAAGCAGTGTCTAGCATAGATGGTTACTGTAAATTACAGGACTATTTTAGCATGCGGTCGCTAAGCACTAACTTAACAATAATGTACAATCACTAAACACTAACATTAACAATACACTTACACTCACTATACATTCACATTCACTAAACACTCACACTTAACATACATTCACACTAAATAATATTAAACACTCACTGAATACCCAACACTCGCTAGGCACTCACTATGCACTGAAAGCTCACAAAACACTCATAAATACTATACACTAAAAGCTCAAAAAACACTCATAAATACTAAACAATCACTAAGCATTCACTAAGCACCCACTATACCACAATACTGTAAACATTCACTAAACATGCATTTAATCCTAAACATTCATGAAACGCTAAACAATCACTAAGCATTCACTAAGCACTCGCTATAAAGTACACATTTACTAAGTACTCACTATAGGCTACACTAAACACTCACTAAATCCTAAACACTCATGAAACACTAAACACTCACTGAATCCTATATGCTCATTACATCCCTAAACACTCAATAAACACTAAACTGAAAAAAAACATCCACTCATCACTCATTAAACACATGCACACTAAACATTTACTAAAC
>NC_087202.1:16813104-16820604 GCF_015104395.2 Macrobrachium nipponense
ATTTTATAAAAGCTTCCTCGCAAGCATTTTGATATTTAAAAATTTCCTTTTGCGGATTTTATAACCTATAGATTTACTTTTTTCTTCTATCTTTTTTAGGAGTGGCTTCATCAAAGTGAGAGCTTCTTCCTCGAGCAGAGTGGGTAAAAATTTATTTTTTTACTTCTTTTTTTGTCCTGTCGTTGCAAATACTGCATGTCCAAATAATTGTGTAAGTTTAAGAATATTTTCCATATATTTTATATGTATATATATTTGTATGTATGTACTATATGTAAATCATGTCTGTTGTTATGTATGCATTATGTATTTATGTATACATACAAATTATTTATTAGTATTTACCTTTAACTCATTTGTAAATTAGCATTAGGAATATATTCCTCTCTTTAGTATCTTTTTATGCTGTAAGAGGATCATTTTTCGTTGTGTAGTGTAAGAAAGACATATTAATTTTCTCTAACTGAGAAATCAAATTAATCTCAGATTCTCTCTCACCCTCTCTTTCACTTTGAATTTACTCAAGAAGTGAATATTAATTTATTCTTGATTTTGCATATAGAATAAACCCATGTAAGGACTTGATTATGCGTATACCATGGACAATTAATAGATATATCAATTCGACCACTGTATCCACATTAATTGGCGAAAATAATATGCACAATATGAAATATGTACTTATATATACTTAAATATACACTCATATGTCTATTGACAGATTCCGATGCACGGATAACTAAGTCGTTGGAAAAAAATTTACTTTTACGAGAAATTCCGTTTCTTCATTCATCACCTCACGGTTGCCCCAAAACTTTTCCAATCATCACTGGCAAACATCGAAAAACCGCCTCTTCGTCTAAATAAAATCGGTATTTCAAAGTCTCCTGAAGAAGAGTTTGAGATAGAAATTATAATATTTATAAGGAAGGAGAAGAGGGAGTTTGTCGATCCGCATTATCGCACGCTGCTGCATACAAATTTTGTCGCCGAAGTTACAAAGTTATGACAAAATTTTTTCCACTTCTGTTTCTTTTCCCCGGTATCGTGGGCAGTAAATAGATGACTGTCATAATGTTCCAATATGGTAACGTGCAGCTGTTATACTAGTATATAGATGAGCATATACATACATACATGCACACACACACACACACACACACACATATATATATATATATACTATATATATGCACTATATATATATATTATATATATTTTTATATATATATATATCTGCACATATATATATATATATATATATATAATATATATATATATATATATATATATGTATATGTATATATTGTAACATAAAAAAAAAATCTCTCTCTACGGTAAGGATTTACGAGGAGAATATATCAGGAAACAGTGACAACCCACTATAACTTAAAATGTACTTTAATAACAATTAGTAAGAAATTAAAGTCACAAACAGAACATTAAACAAATTACGGACGTATTACACAAAAACAAAGACTCGCCATACAGCACTTCATCAAGACTACTCATCACTAATCACTGCATTTTACAGTATAATACCCAAGTCACAAAGCTTTACATCAACACAACATATAATTCACTGTAACATCAAAAAGTTAGTGGCAACCAACGTAACATCACACAAGAAAACGTCCAAATGGATAAACAATACATTACCATATATTCCTCAAAACTTGATACACTATTATAATCACTTGTTTGTTTCAGCTCCAACGAAAATCATCGTTTTGGGCCTTTATATACCCGACTCACGCTAGACATCCATGGACCAAATATCATATTTTCGGTACATTATCCTTGGCGACTACCGCCTACGCCAAGCGCTACTGCCATCTGTTGTCTAGTGTACACACTTTTTTTGTATGCAAATATCAATTTTCAACCTTTTATGCAATTTTACATTCAATAAATCAATATTCCTTTACATTCCCCCCCTTTTAACTCAGCGCTCTCTCCTCAGTCCATGCTGAATTTTCACTCTTACAGTCTTAAACATTAGCTACTTCCCTTCAGCAACTATCGGAGACTGCCACGTCGTTGGTAACAAGCACTTTCCTTTAAGTAATCAACAGATCTAGAATCTGCAATGACATTTTCTTTGCCTGCTATATGGTGAATATTCAGTTTGAATGGTTGCAAAAATAAAGACCATCTTAAAATTCTCTTATTGTTGTGCTTACATTTATTAATAAAGGTTAAAGGGTTATTATCAGTATATACATCTACTTCAAAGTTACTGTTAAGCAAGTATATCTCAAAGTGCATTAAACTCAAAATTAAACTCAAAGCTTCTTTTTCAACAATACTGTAATTTAACTGGTGGCTATTATATTTCTTTGAAAAGTAAAATACAGGGTGTAAAACACCATTATGTTCCTGTAATAATACACTGCCAGCTCCTACTTCACTGGAGTCTACCTGTAACTTGAAGGTAGATTAAAGTCTGGGGATTTCAGCACTGGCTTAGACATTAACATGAGCTTAAGTTTATTAAAGGCATCGTCACATTCCTTTGACCACACAAACTTCACATCCTTTTTCAGCAACTCTGTTAATGGGTAGGCTACATCTGAAAAGTTCTTACAAAATTTTCTGTAATACCCCACTGTTCCCAAAAAATTTCACTCCACGTTTAGATGTAGGAAGGTCAAATTCTTTATGACCTCAATATGACAATCAACAGGTTTCACTTGGCCACTTCCTATTTCATGTCCTAATTATTGAACAGTAGTTTTACCAAATTCACATTTGGAAAGGTTTATCGTAACATTGAATTCTAATAACCTCTTAAAAACATCATATACTTTTTTAATGTGATCTTCCCAGGTTTCTCCAACTATGATAATGTCATCCAAATAAACAAATACACCTTCGAGATCCTTCAAGATATAATTCATCTGACGTGGGAAAGTCAGAGGTTCATTACATAAACCAAATGGCATTACCTTATAATTATAAAGTCCATGGGGTGTAACAAATGCAGCAATATCCCTGCTGTTTTTGTCTAACTCAATTTGATATTATCCTTTCAATAAATCAATTTTACTTAAAAAAAGGAAACTTGCTACATTATCAATTATATCTTCTACTCTGGGCATAGGATATGAATCTTTTTATAGTTACATTATTACCTTTCGATAGTCTGTACACATTCTTGCACTTCCGTCAGGTTTGTCGACTAGAATACATGGGCTAGCCCATTCACTATGGCTTTCCTCTGCTAGTCCGTGTTTCAGTAAATAAGCAACTTCGGTCTTTAACTGTTGTTGTTGCCTCGACGACATTCTGTATGGACGCTGACTTATTGGAGTCTCTTCTCTCACCTGATTTTATGCTGTACTCCTTTTATCCTTTTAGGATGGTCTGAAAATAGATCTGAAAAGTTTTTGAATTAGCACTTTAAAATCATGCTGCTGTTCATCAGATAAATGAATACATAACTTCCTAAATTTTTCATCATCACCCAAATAATCTGTATTTTTAATTGAAGTTCAATTTCTTCTTCAACGTCTTTTTCATCATCCTCTTTTGCAATTGGCAACACTCCACTGGATTCGTTATACTTCTTTAATTTGTTAATAAGGAAAGTTTTAACTTTCCTCCGTCCTGTAGGAAATTGAATTCGATAATTAACATCACTTACTTTTTCCTTCACCGTGCAAGGTCCTATATACTTCTGGTTAAAAACCTTACCAGCTGTAGGCAGATACACTAGAACCTTATCTCCTATGTCGAGTTCACGTTTTGCAGCCTTTTTGTCGTAGTTTCTTTTCATCTCTTCTTGTACTACTTTGAGATTCTCATGTGCTACGTTTCCATATTTTCTTTATTTTTTCCTCATTTCTTGTAACCTGATAAAATCCTTCTCATCTGAAATCAACTGATTCTTTATCAACTCCATGGGTGACCTTACCTGATGGACATATACTAACTGAAAAGGAGAATAACCCAACGATGAATGTACGCTATCACGAACGGCAAATAGCAACATTGGTATGTAGACATCCCATTCCTTTTCATTTTCACAACAGTACGTGCGAAGCATGGTTTTGAAGGTTCGATGAAATCGTTCGACCACTCCTTGGCTCTGTGGGTGATAAGGAGATGATAAACAATGCTTAATATTCTGACAGGCTAAAAATGAGGTAAACTTTCTAGACGTAAAGTTGGTTCCTTGGTCGGTTTGAACTTCTTTTGGCAAACCTACCAGCGAGAAGAACTTGTTAAGCGCTTCAATTATCTTATCAGCACTCACAGTTCTTAAAGGAATAGCCTCTGGAAATCTGGTAGCACTACACATAATTGTCAGCAAATACTCGTTACCTTTGCTAGACCTAGGCAGAGGTCCTACACAATCCAAAACCAGTTTCTCAAAGGGTTCTCCTGGAACTTCAATGGGTTGCAATGGCATCACCTTAGGGTCATGTTGAGCTTTACCTACTTTTTGACATAACAATTTTTACAATATTCACTACAATCTTTCTGCATCTTAGGCCATAAAAAATACCTTAATAATTTCTCATAAGTTTTGTTTATACCTAAATGACCAGAATAACTACAGTCATGAGCAATACCTAGAACAAAATTCCTATAACTACTTGGAATGACCACTTGTTCTACAACATCATTAACATTTCTACTCTTGAACTTCCTCATTAGGATTCCATCCTTTAAAAAGTAACACTTGCCTTCCTTCTCGATATCATTTATATCAACAAGGGCATTATCTCTTATTACCTTCAAATTATCATCTTCAATTTGAGATTTAACAAATTCTTCCTTATTAACTTTCAGCATTCGCAAAGGAGTACTGACTTTACTTACTTGTAGTGTTTCCGGACTATCTTTAAACAAGTTTTGTAAATCCAAACCGTCGTCATCATTTACCTTTCCTTCGGCACTCTTACTTCTTGTAGTAACTGCACAAGCAGGAAATAAGTTTGGAAATGTACATTTCAACTTCTGTAATAAATGAAGAATTAAAGGGTTTTTCTGTCAAAATTGGATTACTGCTACCAAAACTTTGTCTCCACATACATCATTTCCAAGAATTTAACTCTACTCCCGACACTGGGATTTCTCTCACCAAAGCAATTTTAACATATCCCGAAATTAACGGAGTTTCTAACCTTACTTCTACTAATGGAGCTGAAAATTCAGGTCCAAACCCACGCAGAAGTACATACTCTCCAGTATCCTTCCACTGGTCATACATATTTCTTATCATTACAGACTGTACCGCTCCGGTATCTCTTAACCACCTTACTTTCCTTTTTTCAACACAAGGGAGGTGTAACCAACCATCTCCCATAAAAGGGTCATACAATTCAGTACCTTTGGATGTGGACTTCTCTTCAGGTAGTCTCACTCCATTTCCTTTTACAATATCCTCAATACAACCAACATTACTAACATTTTGAACATCATTGTTACCTATTTTGTAACCTATATTCTCATCAACATCACATATATTATTACTGTCGATGCTATCGTTACAATACCTCTTACCTGGCCCAAGGGGAGAAGCAAACAAAGGACCTCTGTCACCACATGCTTGTGGTTGATTCAACAATGCAATGGTATTTTCAGGTTTATGATCATCCTTAAAATGTACAGGTTTATCTTTAACTTTATTTACCACTTGAATTGGACGGTTTATTGTGCGATGTGGACAACTCCTACTGATGTGTCCTGGTTTGCCACAACTGAAACATACAAAATCTCTAAAATTTTCGCCTATATTTTGGTAACTAGGTGTAAACTGATCATTTACACTGGATCCTGCTTTTCCAGCACTAACACTAGGACCAGAATTATATTGACTTGCCCCTCTACCACCTCTATTAAAGGATTTATTATAGACTCCACGAGATGATACCTGTGAACTCGTAGTCTTACCTTGTCCCTTGTAATTTTGCTGCTCTTCCCAAACTCTGCTCCTTCCAATTTTAGGAGTGACGTCAGTATTATATAGCTTATGGGTCAATGCATAATTATCAGCCAATCTAGTGGCTTCATCGACATTATCTACATCACGTTTCATTCAAATATGTTTTAATAAGTGGATTAATACCATCCTTGAACTGCTCAAGCAAGATAAGTTCCTGAAGTTTACCGAAATCACCATTAACTTCTCTGGCATTCATCCACCTATCATACCACAGGCGGTTTGTTCCCGTGCATACTCCATATGAGTACGACTGTCTCTTTTTATCCAGCTTCTGAACTTCTCTCTATACCTCTCTGGCACCCATTCATAAGCTTTCAAAACTTCAGATTTAACTCTTCTCATAATCCTTAGAATCATCTAAAGATAAGGCAGCAAATGCTTCCCTAGCCTTTCCTCGAAAGGAGGTTTGAGCCAACGTGCTCTATGACGTTCTCGGCCATTCACGCTGTTCTGCTACTTTCTCAAATTTAAAAAAAAAGCATCCACTTCATTTTCAACAAAATTGGTACACTTTTTACTGCATTGTCTATTCTAAAAGATTTTGGTATTTCCTCTGGACTTTTCTTCTACTTCAAGTTTCTTCATCTCTAGCTCTATCCTCTTTTGCTCAACTTAAGCTTCTACTTCTTTTGCTCAACTTCAGCTTCTACCTTCTTTTGCTCAACTTCAGCTTCTACCTTCCTAAACCTTTACAGCTCTCTCATTTTCTAACTTCTTTAGTTCAACAGCTTTCTCACTCTCGTTTTCAGCTCTCTCATTCTCCAATCTAACTATTTGCAAATGAATCTGCATCTGCTCAACACTCATCCCTTCATAAAAAAGTTTGGACTTTTTTGGTTTAACCTTGCGTGACTTGGTTTTTTCACGTACGGCTTTGGCACCTTCCTCTTCACTTGCATTACCCTCTGTATTATTCTCACTTGCGCTTTGCTGGCTATCAGTTTCTTGCCCTTCCCAACTCATTAGTAACAACCCTTACTTATCAGACAAATGCCTAAAGTCATTAGCCCCTCACTTACTTTATTTGAGATTTCTTGCTTCCTTGCAGATTCTGATACTTCTACATTATAGTACCTAGCTAGAACAATCCAGTCTATTTTAGTTATACCTTCTAACTTTTCACCACTAGGACTACGTATGAAATCTTTTCAAAATCAAACATTTTTAATAACCTGCTCAAAATAACACAGACAAATATTATAGCACTAAACCACTATCACAACTCTCCCCCCTCTCTAAAGTACCATGGAAGTACTGAAAAGCAATTAATAGTAGGGATACGTTCAAGTTATGGTCGAATACGCTAGACATGAATAAAGCAAAATTAATAAGGATACGTTTCGGGTTTTCGTTCGATGAATGAGTAAACACTGAGTATGGATACGTTTCGAGTTTCGTTCGATAGAATGAGCAAAAACTGAGTAGGGATACGTTCGGGTTTCGTTCGACAGGATGAGTAAAGAATGAGTGAGGGATACGTTCGGGTTTCGTTCGACAGCCCCCATGTACTATAAAAAAAAAATCTCTCTATGGTAAGGATTTACGAG
>NC_087202.1:16823104-16828104 GCF_015104395.2 Macrobrachium nipponense
GAGAGAAAGAGAGAGAGAGAGAGAGAGAGAGTTGTTGGGAATTGAGAGAGAGAGAGAGAGAGAAAGAGAGAGAGAGATGAATGATAGAGAGAGAAAGAAGGGATGTTACCAGTTGCCTACCGCTTTGGTCCATCGTTACCTTTTAAAATGTAAAAAACGAGATTTATAAGCTCATTATAGTGGTGGCAGCATTTTTTGAACCATACTACACCTTTTGTGAGATTAATAGCACCTTAAAGAGGCTGTTTTTCAGAGAGTTTGGTTCTGAGAATGTGTTAGGTTTTCGATTAATAGGTGACAGGGGATAAGAATTATTCAGCCGTTGGCTGTGGTACTGAAGGGCGGGAAAGATTCAATTAGCGTCAGCATTTTGAACCCATGATGTCTCGTCGGGGGTCTCTGTCACTCAGTTGTGATTTGTGGGTGCGTAGTGAATGCTAAGTGCTTTCTCGTTCAAGTGCCGAGTATTGTTCTTACACATGTGAGTATGTGTGCATTAGCGTATTTTCGCACGGATCGGTGATCCTGTGTTCTCTCATGATGACGTAAGTGTTACATTACTTTTTTTTACTTTGTGTATGAATCATTTTTGGAGTTAAAGAATCAGTTCAGATTACCATATTTTTTCCCATAGGAGCAGAACGTGATGTTTTTTCTTGGCACATGTTAAAGGAGGACTCATTCGTCTTGGTTTTGACACATATGTATTCATGTGAAGTTTTTCATACATGCAACTTAGTTCTTGGGGGTGCTTGGATTGCATTTTTTGGCCCTTGGAGACAGCGGTCGCTCATGCATCGCACTCAGCGTATTTTTTTGAATAGCCAGGAAAGGGAGGCTAGTGTGATTCATGGGTATTGCCAATGGGATGGTGAACTTCTTTTTTTTTTTCTTTGTGTCGGGGTAATGGGGGGTCAGTTTGGCCTTGATAGAAAAGTTCACTACCACGCTGTTGAGCCCTTGATGACATAGTTCAATGCCATATCAGCTGATAGCCATGAGGTGGATGATGATGTGCCAGTAGGGTTTCTTTTAGAATTATTTTTTTTTCTTTGCGTAAAGAGAGGATGGAAATGAATGTGGCCTGCTAGTTTTCCTTGCATTTTCTTTGGAGAATGCCTTTATGCAGTGGTGGAGGACATAATTATAACTGAGGGATACAGAAATTGTTTTTAATGGGGATGTGTTTGGGATATGGAGACTATTTTAAATTGGTGATGTGCCATGGTGATGTCAAATGGTGATGCTACTGGTGATGATGGTGGTGATATTGGAGTTATGGGTGAATGGCAATATTAAGGCTCTTTACTGGTGATACTGGAGATATTTTATGGAGATATTTTACGGAGAAATATTATGGAGAATTATTATTATTGGAGATATTTTATGGGGATTCTATGGAGATCGTGATAATGATTTTGGTGAATATGACAATGATTTGTGGGTGGTGATAAACAATTTGGTGAATTTTGTTGAAGGGGCGAGTACAAATATGGTGATACTGATACGATACTAGTACTGGGTGTTATTTTTTTTATACTAACATGGGTGCTTGTAATGAATATTAAGGGTGGTGATGTTTGTGATATGGGAGGTACTAACCACAAGTTTGGTTTTCCTTTTTTTTATGGGTTCAGCAGATAATGCTTGAAGTCTACAAGAGTCACAGATGTTACAGGTGTCACGAGAATAGTCGACAGTGCATTGGTTTTTCTCTTTTCCCCTTCTTGGACGTTAGCCATCGCTGACATAAGCTTTTTTTTTATCATGGGTGAATTGAATTCATTTTTCTCTCCGGACAGCTTGTGTAGATTTTTAATATCTCAAGTTCGTGACTTGGAGTCATTGTTCGGGAATGGGTTTTAATTTCAGCTGTTTGATGCTGCAAAGAGATTTAAGGGAGATTTTTTTGCATTCTTTAATGTTTACGTGTGGCAGTAAGTAACTTTTTTTTTTCCTCTCTGGATATTTATGTTCCGGAAATGGTTGGCCTCTCACATAATTGTGTTTGTAGCAACTTTGCCAGAGATAGGAAACTTCATTAAGTTTCTGGTGGCCTGTGCCATAGTGAGTATGGGGAATCCTTTTGCTTAGACACAATTTGGATTTGGAGTTTTGTTATTATGAGTTATGGCACACTGATGATTATTTTCCTAGAATTTCCTGGCAATTTTATTTGCCAAGTTTTGCCCTTCTCAGCAGTTATGCTAAGCAAAGTTTATAGTTTTTGACTGTAACATTGAGCTCCTTAGAGAGGCTTTTCGAGGTTATTTTACTGGACAATTGGAGATATAATACTTTGGCCATGTGATATTTTATTTTTGCTGAAGATAGTCCATAGTTTATGACTATGGTGGTAAGAGCTATGTTTAGTTCAATTATTTTGCAGCTGTTTTGGCGCAAATGGAAACCCTTGTGAGAGGAGATATGTAGCAATATTTTCGAGTGTATCAGCTAGATGCTTTGAGTGCATTTTTTTTTGGGGACAGAGTTTCATTTTTTGATTACCCTGTTTGGAGTGTAATAATATTTTTGAAATGTGATGACAGAAGTCCATGGAGTTTCTGTGAGTCTGAGAAAGTGTGTGCTAATGTCTGAGGTTAACAAGCCTTTTTTTTTTGTGTTGTTGGATAATTAAGTTGGAGATTTTAATATTATCTTTATGGGGTTATGATAATGATTTATGATTTAGCGATCTTGTAGAGTTCCTTCACGAGCTGTAGTTAGAAATTAGTTCAGTGGGTCAATATTAGTTGGGGTTCATTGGGAAATTGTTTCAGTTAGTTATTTCTTAGATTTTCTTTGAGGTCATTATTTTGACAGAAGTATGTCTGGGGTTAATTCTTCTTTAATTGACCGATGACATGACTGACATATTAACCCTCTTACGCCGAAGCCCTAAAATCAAAACCTCTCCGTATGCCGGCGCTGGTTTGGAGTGAGCGCGAAGCAGAAAAATAATTTTTTCACAAATTACAGCGCGCTTAGTTTTGAGATTAAGAGTTCATTTTTGGCTCATTTTTTTTCATTGCCTGAAGATTAGTATGCAATCATCAGAAATGAAAAATAAATATCATTATCATATGTAAATAATGCGATATATGGTAGCGAAAAAAAAAAATTCAATAGATAATTGTATTCAAATCACGCTGTGCAAAAAAACGGTCAAAGCTAACAAGTTAATTTGTTTTTCGTTGTATTGTACACTAAATTGCAATCCTTTTGATATATAATACATAGTAAAACAATAAAAGCAACACCGAAAAATATTATCACAAAATTATGTACGAATTCGTAACGTGCGGACGTAAAAAAATGTTATTTTCAAAAATTCACCGTAATTCTCTATTGTTCTAGAGACTTCCAATTTGTTTTCAAAATTAAGACAAATGATTGAATATTACGATACTGTAAGAGTTTTAGATTAGAATTGCAGATTTCGACCATTTCGGACGAGTTAAATTTGACCGAATGTCGAAATTTTTATATATATTTTTTTTTATATGCAAATATTTCGGAGATGGAAAAAGCTACAACCTTCAATTATTTTTTATTGTATTTTCATGAATTTGCGCACATTTTGATATATGAAACTCTATAAAAAGGACTAATATGAAAAGGAGCAAATATTAGGATAATGCGATGTACGTATTTCGGAGACTTGCGGCCGCGAATCGGCGCGCGGAGTGAAGGTAAATATATTTTTCAAAAATTCACCATAAATCACAATATTGTTTTAGAGACTTCAAATTTGTTCAAAATGAAGAAAAATGACGAATATTACTAGGCCGTAAGAGTTTTAGCTTACAATTGCGTTTTTCAACTATTTCGGTAGAGTCAAATTTGACCAACGAACGTGGTTTTTTTTTCTATTTATCGTGATTTATATGCAAATATTCGAAAAAAGAAAAAAGCTACAACCTTCAATCATTTTTAGTTGTATTCTACATGCAATTGCGCACATTTTCATATATAAAACCTTATGTAACAGCTAATTTTAAATAGTGCAAACATTTCGACAATCGCACAAAAAAATTCTGATTTTTTCGGAAGAGTTACCGCGCGAACGTAAGGAAAATGTTTTTTTTTTTTTTCATAAATTCACCATAAATCGAAATATTGTGCTAGAGACTTCCAAGTCGTTGCAAAATGAAGGTAAATGATTGAATATTACTAGAATATAAGAGTTTTAGCTTACAATTGCGTTTTTCGACCATTTCGGTAGAGTCAAAGTTGACCGAAAGTTGAAATTTTTGCACTTAACGTTATTTATATGAAATATTTCGAAACTGATAAAAGCTACAACCATGGGTTGTTTTTTGTTGTATTGTGCATGAAATTGCGCACATTTCCATATATAAAACTTTATGTAACGGCAAATTTGAAAGGGTGCAAACATTAGGACAATCGCACGAAAAAATTTATCGGAAGAGTTATCGCACGAACGTGAGGAAAAAGTTTTTTCATAAATTAACCATAAATCGAAATATTGTGCTAGAGACGTCCAATTTGTTGCAAATTGAAGGCAATGATTGAATATTATTATAATATAAGAATTTTAGCTTACAATTTCGTTTCTCGACCATTTCTGTAGAGTCAAAGTTGACCGAAGGTTGAAATTTTTGCACTTATCATTATTTATATGAAAATATTTCAAAACTAATAAAAGCTACAATCATGCGTATTTTTTGTTGTATTTTACATGAAATTGCGCACATTTTCATATATAATACTTCATGTAAAGGATAATTTAAAATGGTCAAAAATTAAGTCAAAGTGACGAAATAATTTCCGAGTGTGTCATGATACTTTTTAGTGCGATAAGAAAGAAATTCGCGCTTGCGCGCCTGCGTAGCGATTGTTAGTTTTCGGCTTGTAGGCCTATAAGTATTTTTCCGCGAATTTTTAAAAAACTTTTTTGAGCCGACGTATGATACGTCCAATCGGCATACAGGAGACATTTTGACACGATGATTAATACGTCCAATCGGCGTAAGAGG
>NC_087202.1:16840604-16847924 GCF_015104395.2 Macrobrachium nipponense
CACGTAGAAGGTCGGCTCGTCGCGCCAGCCAAGGTGAAGGTCGGTCGTCGGAGAGTGACGAGGGGGGTGGACGGAGGGACCCCACCCCACCCCTCCTAACATGCACCCCTTACGGCAACCCCTGGGATGACCGTACCAGTACCCCTGACTGTTTTGGGGTTCATCCAGCTTTTCCTGGCGCGGGAATTGCTGGAATACCTGGTACACGAGACGGTGGAACTACGTGCTCGGTACTGGCCGGTATGAGCTTGAAGACGACCTTGTCGTATTAACTTACCTGGTCCGGGTTGCAAACCTCATTGACATGGCAATTTTTTGGGGCCTCCCACATTTATTTTGGTTTGTGAACCTGCTGTCGACGTCAGGCAATATTGGAGGAGTAATTATTTTTTATGTATGCCGAATGTGCCTGGCGTTATGTCCCGTGATATTTCCTGGCGATGGACAGGTACTCAACGCCTTCAACCGAAGGGCCATACCCCGGAATAACAGTGATTGCCTCATTTTAGTGCGTACAGTGTGGGATTATATCCGTGAGCGGTGTGTAATCTCGTGATTCCTGGAAAGAACCTGTCTTTGGATGAGGGGATGATGCCTTACAAAGGACGTCTTAGTATAAAAGTGTATAACCCCAAGAAGCCAAAGAAATATGGTGTGAAATTCTTTCTCATTACCGAGGCCAACACTGGATACGTTGTGGACTTTTCAGTGTATACCGGGGTCTTCTCCACGCTGCGTGACACTGTATTCAACCTTGTGGGACGTTTTCCGTAACCAGGGATATCACCTGTTTATGGATAATTATTATAACTCGGTATCCCTGGCCCAGGAACTGTATGAAGCAGGTGTTCACGTCAGTGGTACCCTTCGGTTGGTGCGTGGGGCCCCGAATGTCCTCAAGAGGTTCGCTAGTCATCCGCAACACCTGGCAAGAGGAGAGACAGAGTGGCGGCGGAAGGGCGCTGTCTTCATCATCTGTTGGAAGGGTGTCCGACTCGTCCCCATGATTACGACGAGTCATGAACCCATCCAAGAAGAGATCGCTACAGCGGAAGAAGAACACGTCGACAGGGCCGAGTTGTGTTTGAGGAGTTTTCGTACCGAGCGGCCTACTGTCATTGGGCACTACAACAGGCACATGGGAGGAGTTGATCTCTTTGATCAGCTCATCCAGTACTATCCCTTCGCCAGGAGAACCAGAAGGTGGACAGGGAAACAGAAGCTCCTCAAATACATCCTTCAGTTGGCCCTCCAAAATGCCTACATACTGTACTGTGGGTACCGCGGTGACAATCTTCCGAGGTTGACCCACATACAGTTCCTAGAGGTAGCCGGGAATGCCCTCATCAACTTAGATCCCGATGAGTGGCCTTCCATAACTGACCCCCTGCCCCGAGCTGCAGATCTGCCCCTAGAGGAAAGGGCAGATAGGAGGGCCAACTTCGCTCGACCTGCCGCCGCCCCTGCTGCCGCCGCCCCTGCTGACGACGCCCCTGCTGACGACGCCCCTGCGGACGACGCCCCTGCTGCGCCGCCCCTGCTGTGACGCGACGCCACCCCTGCTGCGACACCCCTGCTCTGCGCCGCCCCTGCTGACGACGCCTCTTGCTGCCGGCCCCGCCATCACCGCTTCTCGTCGGGTAGTGGGACCCTGCGTGTCGGCTGCAGCCAGGGGAACACATACTGGAGGCCTTAGAAGGGCGAAGCAGAAACGGTGCCGGGTGTGCCATATGAATGGCAGAAGAGACACCGGTTCTTCTGTCGTCTTTGCAAAGTTGCTCTTTGCAGGATAGGGGTGAGTGTGACCGAAAGTACCACACTAAGGTCATGTATTGGAGCGCGCCCCCTAAACCGACAGCGGAGGGCGCACGGGGCTGCCGGGTCCATCAGCAGTAAGGCGCGCGTCTCCCTTCTCCACCTGTACCTGGTCATGTCGAGTGGAAAAAAATGCAAGACTCTTCAATGGAGGAGGAGAAAACAGAATAGAACGAAGAGTCAGGATTACGAGTGAGTATTCTGCATTTATTTTATATTTAGTTTTATATTTATTACAATTTTTTATATATCTGAATGTGTGCATGATAAAATAATAGTAAGACATTTCATTGTATGCGAAAAGAGAAGTGTCACCTGCATTCCTTTTATTTTATGTATTGGTACCAGAATCGAAGAATGTAATATATATATTTTTACGTATAAAAAAATTATATATATATATATATATATATATATATATATATATATATATATATATATATATCTATATATATATATATATAAATAGATTTTTTTGGGGGGTGTAGGGGGTAAGCAAATTACTTACAGTCTAGTAATATTCAATCATTTACCTTCACTTTAAAACAAATTGTAAGTCTCTAGAACAATATCTCGATTTATGGTGAATATTTGAAAATATTTTTATTCCCTCCGCGCGCCGATTTCTCGGCGGAAAAAAAATATCCGAAACGGCGTAGGTCACATTCTCCTAATATTTGTGCCTTTTCATATTACGATTATTTTATATTTTTATATATTGAAATGTGCGCAAAGACATGCACAATATAACGAAAAATATTGGAAGGTTGTAGCATTTATCATTTTTGAAATATTTGCATATAAATTACGATAAGTACGAAAAAAACTACGATCGGTCAACTTTGACTCAACCGAAAAGGTCAAAAAACGCATTTATAACATAAAAATCTTACAGTCTAGTAATATTCAATCATTTATCTTAATTTTAAAACATATTGCAAGTCTCTAGAACAGTATCTCGATTTATGGTGAATTTGTGAAAAAAATATTTTTTTCCCCTCCGCGCGACGATTCTCGGCCGAAAATCTCGGAAACGCGTAGGTCACATTCTCCTAATATTTGAGCCTTTTCATATTACGCTTTTTTTAAAGGTTTATATATGGAAATGTGCGCAAAAACATGCACAAAATAACAGAAAATATTGGAAGGTTGTAGCATTTCTCATTTTTGAAATATTTGCATATAAAGTACGATAAGTACAAAAAAAACTACGATCGGTCAACTTTGACTCAACCTAAAAGGTCAATAAACGCATTTATAACATAAAAATCTTACAGTCTAGTAATATTCAATCATTTATCTTCATTTAAAAACAAATTGCAAGTCTCTAGAACAATATCTCGATTTATGGTGAATTTTTGAAAAAAATATTTTTTTCCCCTCCGCGCGCCGATTCTCGGCCGAAAATCTCCTAAACGCGTAGGTCACATTCTCCTAATATTTGAGCCTTTTCATATTACGCTTTTTTTAAAGGTTTATATATGGAAATGTGCGCAAAAACATGCACAATATAACAAAAAATATTGGAAGGTTGTAGCATTTCTCATCTTTGAAATATTTACATATAAAGTACGATAAGTACGAAAAAAACTACGATCGGTCAAATTTGACTCAACCGAAAAGGTCAAAAAACGCATTTATAACATAAAAATCTTACAGTCTAGTAATATTAAATCATTTATCTTAAATTTAAAACATATTGCAAGTCTCTAGAACAATATCTCGATTTATGGTGAATATTTGAAAAAAATATTTTTATTCCGTCCGCGCGCCGATTCTCGGCCGAAAATCTCGGAAACGCGTAGGTCACATTCTCCTAATATTTGAGCCTTTTCATATTACACTTTTTTTAAAGGTTTATATATGGAAATGTGCGCAAAAATGTGCACAATATAACAAAAAATAGTGGAAGGTTGTAGCATTTATCATCTTTGAAATATTTACATATAAAGTACGATAAGTACGAAAAAAACTACGATCGGTCAACTTTGACTCAACCGAAAAGGTCAAAAAACGCATTTATAACATAAAAATCTTACAGTCTAGTAATATTAAATCATTTATCTTCAATTTAAAACATATTGCAAGTCTCTAGAACAATATCTCGATTTATAGTGAATATTTGAAAAAAATATTTTTATTCCGTCCGCGCGCCGATTCTCGGCCGAAAATCTCGGAAACGCGTAGGTCACATTCTCCTAATATTTGAGCCTTTTCATATTACGCTTTTTTTAAAGGTTTATATATGGAAATGTGCGCAAAAATGTGCACAATATAACAAAAAATATTGAATGGTTGTAGCATTTATCATTTTTGAAATATTTGCATATAAAGTACGATAAGTACGAAAAAAACTACGATCGGTCAACTTTGACTCAACCGAAATGGTAAAAAAACGCATTTGTAACATAAACATCTTACAGTCTAGTAATATGCGATCATTTATCTTCAATTTAAAGCATATTGCAAGTCTCTAGAACAATATCTCGATTTATGGTGAATATTTGAAAAATATATTTTTATTCCGTCCGCGCGCCGATTTTCGGCCGAAAATCTCGGAAACGCGTAGGTCACATTCTCCTATTATTTGAGCCTTTTCATATTACGCTTTATTAAAGTTTTATATATGAAAATTTGTGCAAAAACATGCACAATATAACAAAAATTATTGGAAGGTTGTAGCATTTCTCATTTTTTTTATATTTACATATAAAAAAAAAATTTTAAACAAAAATTCGACATTCGGTCAACTTTAACTCGTTCGAAATGGTCGAAAACTGCATTTGTAAGCTAAAACTCTTACAGTATCGTAATATTCAATCATTTCCCTTCATTTTGAAACAAATTGCAAGTCTCTATAACAATATTTCGATTTATGGTGAATTTTTTAAAAAATTATTTTTTACATCCGCGCGCTACGAATTCATGCATCATTTTGTGATAATATTTTCTCTGTGTTGCTTTTATCGTTTTACAATGTGTTATATATAAAAATGATTGCAATTTAGTGCAAATTACAACGAAAAAAAAAGTAACTTGTTACCTCTAACCGTTTGGCGCACAGCGCGATTTGAATACAATTATATATGAAATTTCGTTTTTGCGCTATCATATATCACATTATTTATATATGATAATGATAATTTTTTTCATTTCTGATGGTTGCATACTAAACTTCAAGCAATGACAAAACAAGGAGCCAAAAATGAACTCTTAATCTTGAAAACTAAGCGCGCTGTGATTTTTTGAAAGAAATATTTTTCCGCGTACGCGCTCACTCTCAAACCCCTCCGGCACACGGGAGTCATTTTTTTATTTACTGCTCCGGCGTTTAAGGGTTAACCAGCTTTTCTAATTATTTTCTTCACTTCATTGTTCAGGTTACTAATGGACAAATAATGGGGTTCTTCCATTTACTCCAGTATTTTTACACTTGACAGCTATTTGGTCAACCTATACGTTTTGACGTTATCAAGCGTACTGATACAAATATGTTGTTTTTGATTAAGCTAACCTTGTGTCAGCTGGGCTATGAACTTGCATGCGTTTTGTGACGTCATGAGGATGGAAAGGTAGTACAGGTGCTAGAGACCTAGTTTTAAGTATTTATAAAAGACCATAGTGAAACATAAAATAAGACAAACAAATAAATATGTTAACAACAGAAGTTATATCAAAAGCTGAAAGAAAGTTATTATATACACATTATACATAAATATATATTAATTACATATATGTTTAATTCACTGAATATCAGTGTGCGCTCCTGTCCGCGTGTGGTGGTCTTGTTCCATGCGGTTGTAGGGCTGCCTCCTACACGAGGGTAAGGATCTTTCTGCCTAGCTTGGATGTTAAGGTTGGGGCGTTGCATGGCGATGCTGGCTGCTTCTGATATTAATAAACGGTTGTAGTTGCCTTCCTTGTGTATTATTTTGGTGTTTGTGAGAGCATTTTCTCATCACTTTTTTCTACCATAAAATTTAATGTAGAATTTGCTCGAAGTTTATTTACTAATTCATCTATGTCATTTTCGCCCTTTGTTGTGCTAAAGATATCATCAATATATCTTCCGTAGATTCTGGGTTTTAGGTGTTCTTCAAAGGAGACCTCTTCTGTGTGTGCCATGTATAACGCTCTGAGAAACCACCATTACCGATGCCTGGAAAGATTTTAAAAGAGATGCTAGAAGCATGTACAAAGAAAGCCCCATTCCTCTCACATAGGGGCGAAATATCTCGGCAAAAGGACGGCGTAGCAATGGGTTTCCCCCTTGTGGTTCTTTTTGCAAACGCATACATGGCACACACAAAAGAGGTCACCTTTGAAGAACACCCAAAATCCAGAATCTACGGGAGATATATTGATGATATATTTCGCACAACAAAGGGCGAAAATGACATAGATGAATTAGTAAATAAACTTCGAGCAAATTCTACATTAAATTTTACGGTAGAAAAAAGTGATGAGAAAATGCTCCCTTTCTTGGACGTACTTGTGACCCCAGAAAACAACAAATACAATACCACTGTATACACCAAAAAGACAGATACAGGGAGATGCTTAAATGCTAGAGGAGAATGCACTGATGAATATACACGATCTGTGGTAAATGCATACATAAAACGCGCCATAACACACTGTTCGACATGGATAGCGACTAACGAAGAAATCAACAGAGTTCTACAGCTACTCACAAATAACGGCTACCCAGATGTCATGATCCAGCAAGTTGTCAAAAAGAGATTAGAGGTTTTACATAACCCAACCCCGAGGGACAACACAAAAGACGAAGACAAAGAAATAGTGATATACCATCAGATATCATACAACAAACACCCCGAAGATGAAAGGAAAGCCATCCTTGGTATACTGCGAAAAGGAACCGCCCCCCTAGCACCATATAATAAAATAACACCAATAATTTACTGCAAGCCGAACCTTACGGCTTCACTGGTAATGAAAAATAGTACGGCCCCATCGACGGAGAAAGAGGTTGAACCTGATATAGTATACAAGTTTGTCTGTGCTGACGAGCAATGTCAGTCCCCCCAAAAATGCTATATCGGACACACAACCACTACACTGAAACGACGCATGCAGGCCCATAGAAACCAAGGCGCCATTCACCAGCACTTTGTTGATACTCACAAAATAATACAAAGAAGGCAACTACAACCGTTTATTAATATCAAAAGCTGTCAGCATCGCCATGCAACGCCCCAACCTTAACATCCAACGCGAGGCAGAAAGATCCTTACCCTCGTGTAGGAGGCAGCCCTTCAACCGCGTGGAACAAGACCACCACACGCGGACAGGAGCGTACACTGACATCCAGTGAATTAAACATATATGTAATTAATATATAGTTATGTATAATGCGCATATAATAACTTACTTTCAACTTTGTTATATCTTCTGTTGTTAACATATTTATTTGTTTGTATTATTTCATGTTTCACCATAGTCTTTTGTAAATACTTAAAACTAGGTCTCTGGCAACTGTAC
>NC_087202.1:16848424-16855924 GCF_015104395.2 Macrobrachium nipponense
CAATTCGAAGTTATATTAGATCTGTGGCCACATATAGTTTGGCCATGCCTTAAAATTCATCAGAGATCTGAATATATAAATTGAATGTTATATGACCTATTTCATTCAAATTCACATATAGGCTATCCTATCGTAAACGAGTCAAAAGTAACTTTTATATATATATATATATATATATATATATATATATATATATATATATATATATATATATATATAATTTAATATTTTAAAACCAGTACTATTTGAACTCTTTTGCAGCTTCTTTAACGAAGTAGCGTGTGAATCTACACCTCGCAGTAACCGTTAATATCTGCCTCACCTCTATAGAATGAAAATTTTCTTTTTGAATAGTATGATAACGTATTTGCAAAATTTGTATTAGATTAAATGATTCTTAAAGAAGATTGGCAGTTCATGATGAGAGAGGTGCCAACTAAATTCATTTTTAAAGTGTATTAACGAGGTGGCTATATCGTTAATAAACATCATCTTACATTAGGCATTGAATTTTGAAAAAGAAATGAGAATTCAGATTTAAAAGATTTAGCTTTTCTAAATATTCAAATATTAATACACACACGCGCGCACATACATATATACACACCACACACAAATCATGGTGATGAGATCTGACTTGAGTAAACTGAAAGAGAGGGCAGAAAAGAGACTAAGAAGCAAGAAAAACAAGGGATGGAAGGGGAACTGAACGCTAAATACAAAGTTACAGAAATGGGGAGTAAACAACACAATAGAAGATATAAAACAGAGACTTGAAGACAAAACACACAGGAACCCACGAACATGAACAGAATGAAGGCTACCAACAGGATAAACTGATGGGAACCAACCTGAAAAGACTATACAGCCAACTAAGAGGGGAAGACGATCACCAGGAAATTCCTGTAGCCGAAGACTCTGGGAAAACATATGGCGCAATCCAGTGCCAAACAACAACAAACACGCAACATGGCTCCAGGAAGTCAAGGCAGAGGAAACGGGGAGAATAAATCAAAGATTCTCTGAGATCACGACAGACACAATCAGACAACAACTAAAGAAAATTTCCAACTGGAAAGCCCCAGGTCCCAATGAAGTCCATGGATACTGGCTCGAAAACTTCAAGGCCCTACACCCACGAATAGCAGAACAACTCCAGCACTGTAGCACAAACCACCATGCGCCCAAATGGATGACCATAGGGAGAACATTCTTAGTTAAGAGAGACATGAACAAGGGACATATAGCAAAGTTACTGGATTTCTATCACCTGTCTACTATTAATGTGGAGGTTACTAACAGGTATCATCAGTGAAAGGCTATACAACTACCTACAGGATACAAACACATCCCCCACCAAACGAAAGGTTGCAGAAGAAAGTGTAGGGGCACAAAAAACAGCTCTTAATAGCCAAATGGTAATAAAAACAGGGAGAGAAGCAAAACCCAACCTAAGCATGCCAAGGATTGACTACGAGAAAGCCTTCGACATGATACTATACACGTGGCCAATAGAATGCCTAAAAATATATGGGCCAGAGGAAAACACCATCAACTTCCTAAAAAATAATGTGCAATTGGAATACAAAACTTACAAGCTCTGGAATAAGACTAACAGAGGTTAACATCAGGACAGGGATCTTCCAGGGCGGCTCACTGTCACAACAATTCTTCATAGTAGCCATGATTCCCTTGACAAAGGTACTGCAGAAGATGGATGCTGGGTACAATCTCAAGAAGAGAGGCAACAGAATTAACCAACTGATTTACATGGTGACAAGCTGTAAGGTAAGAGCATCAAGGAAATAGATACCCTAATCCAGACTGTAAGGATTGTATCTGGGGACATCAGGTTGGAATTTGGAATAGAAAATGTTCCTTGGTCAACATACAAAAAGGCAAAGTGACAAGGACTGAAGGGATAGATGAGATAGGATACAAGTACCTAGGAAAAACAGAAGGAGAGGATATAAAACACCAAGAGATGAAGGACACGATCAGAAAAGAACATATGCAGAGACTTAAGATGACACTCAAGTCAAAACTCAATGCCAGAAATATGATGAAAGCCATAAACACATGGGTAATACCAGTAATCAGTTACAGTGCAGGCATAGTGGAGTAGACGAAGGCTGAACCCAAGAGCATATACTAACAGACTATACATAACACGAAAGGAAGGAGGGAGAGGACTACTAAGCATACAGGACTGCGTCAACATCGAGAGCAGAGCACTAGTGCAATATCTGAAAACCAGTAAAATCGAGTGGCTCAAGAGTGCATGGGAAGAAGTATTGATAAAAGTAGACGAAGACCCAGAAATATGCAGAGACAGGAGAATGAAAAACAAAACGGAAGAATGACACGACAAAGCAATGCACGAACAGTACATGTGCCAGACTAAAGAACTGGCCAGCGATGAAACATGGCAATAGCTACAGAGGGGAGAACTCAAGAAGAAAACAGAAGGAATGCTAACAGCGGCACAAGATCAGGCCCTAAAAACCAGATATATGCAAAGAAGGGTAGATGAAAATAACATCTCACCCATATGCGGAAAGTGCAATGTGAAAAAGAGACCATAAATTACATAGGAAGCGAATGCCCAGCACTTACACAGAACCAGTATAAAAAGAGGCATGATTTATTAGCAAAAGCCCTTCACTGGAGCCTGTGCACTAATAAGTGGTACGAGCACCAACCTCAGGGAGTGATGGAAAACGATCAGGCAAAGATCCTCTGGGGCTATGGTTGATGAACAAATTGGGTGATATGTACCAATGGACGAGACGTGACGTTTATTGACAAAACCAAGAAGAAGGTATCACTAATCGATGTCGCAATACCATGGGACTCCAGAGTAGATGAGAAAGAAAGATAGGAAATTGATAAGTATCAAGACCTGAAAACAGAAGTAAGAAGGATACAGGATATGGCAGTGGAAATTGTACCCATAATCACAAGGACACTGGGCACCATCCAAAGATCCCTGAAAAGGAACCTGGAAAAATGAGATACTGAAGTAGCTCCAGGAGTCATGCAGAAGAGTGTGCCCCTGGAAACAGCGCATATAGTAAGAGAAGCGATAGATTCCTAAGGAGGCAGGATGCAACCTGGAGCAAGACACCATAAAACCAACCAGTCAATTGGATGGCTGTGATAGACAAGATGATGATAATAATAATAATAATAATAATAATAATAATAATAATAATAATAATAATAATAATAATAATAATGGAATGAGGGGGATATAAAACACCAAGAGATGAAGGACATGATCAGGAAAGAATATATGCAGAGATGCAGAGACTCAAGGTGATACTCAAGTCAAAACTCAACGCCGGAAAATATGATAAAAGCCATAAACACATGGGCAGTGCCAGTACGCAGATTACAGCACAGGAAATAGTGGAAATGGACGAAGGCAGAACTCCGCAGCATAGATCAGAAAACCAGGAAACTTATGACAATACACAAAGCACTACACCCATGAGCAAATACGGACAGATTATACATAACACGAAAGGAAGGAGGCAGAGGACTACTAAGTATAGAGGACTACGTCAACATCGAGAACAGAGCACTGTGGCAATATCTGAAAACCAGTGAAGACGAGTGGCTAAAGAGTGCATGGGAAGAAGGAATAATAAAATTAGACGAAGATCCAGAAATATACAGAGACAGGAGAATGACAAATAGAACAGAGGACTGGCACAACAAACCAATGCACGGACAATACATGAGACAGACTAAAGAACTAGCCAGCGATGACACATGGCAATGGCTACAGAGGGGAGAGCTAAAGAAGGAAACTGAAGGAATGATAACAGCGGCACAAGATCAGGCCCTAAGAACCAGATATGTTCAAAGAACGATAGTCGGAAAAATAACATCTCTCCAATATGTAGGAAGTGCAATACGAAAAAAGAAAAATGAAACTATAAACCACTAGCAAGCGAATGCCCGGCACTTGCACAGAACCAGTACAAAAAAGAGGCATGATTCAGTGGCAAAACGCCCTCCATTGGAGCCTGTGCAAGAAACATCAGCTACCTTGCAGTGATAAGTGGTACGAGCACCAACTTGAGGGAGTGATTGAAAACGATCAGGCAAATATCCTCTGGGACTATGGTATCAGAACAGATAGGATGATACGTGCAAATAGACCAGACGTGACGTTGATTGATAAAGTCAAGAAGAAAGTATCACTCATTGATGTCGCAATACCATGGGACACCAGAGTTGAAGAGAAAAGAGAGGAGAAAAAATGGATAAGTATCAAGATCTGAAAATAGAAATAAGAAGGATATGGGATATGCCAGTGGAAATCGTATCCATAATCATAGGAGCACTAGCACGATCCCAAGATCCCTGAAAAGGAATCTAGAAAAACAAAACTAGAGGCTGAAGTAGCTCCAGGACTCATGCAAGAAGAGTGTGATCCTAGAAACGGCGCACATAGTAAGCAAAGTGATGGACTCCTAAGGTGGCAGGATGCAACCCCCGGAACCCCACACTATAAATACCACCCAGTCTAATTGGAGGACTGTGATAGAGCAAAAAAAAAAAAAAAAAAAAAAAAAAAAAGTAATAATAATAATAATAATAATTTAGAGAAGATATCTAATATATTCCTTCTTCTTGACTAGTTCCCAAATATAAATAAATAATGAGATTCGTGAACACAGAAAACAACGAGCCTTTAAACAAAGAAAAATCCCTTGGGTAAATCCTTCGGTTAAGTATATGATGAAACGGAGTTTTATATCAACTGTCATCAACCTGCGAGATATTCATGAAATTTAGTAAGACTTTAAATGTGTTTTAATAATTTGCTTGGCCGACAGCTGCTTGACATCACGGCTGGTATTATTCCAGGTTTCTTCTTCGGGATTGTTATCGTCGGTGGTGCTGTCTTGCATTGGGGTGGTACTACTACCAACAAGCATAAGAAGAAATACCTCAGATGCAGATAATAGCACCATGCTGCGGCAAAACACCACCCCAATGCAAGACAGCACCAAAGAGATGACAATCCCGAAGGCGAAACCCAGAATAATACCAACGGGACGGCATGCAGCCGTCGGCCAAGCAAATTATTAAAACACACTTTAAAGTCTTACTAAATTTCATGAATATCTCGCAGGTTGATGACAGTTTATATAAAACTCGTTTCATAATATACTTAACCGAAGGATTTACCCAAGTGATTTTTCTTTGTTTAAAGGTCGTAATTTTCTGTGTTCACGAATCTCACGCAACTCCGAATATCGGCCAGGCTACAGCATCTACCCGCGACCAGATCTACCCGCTCAGCATACAGGCGACCAGATCTACCCGCTCAGCCAACAGCCAACGGAGGACTTCCCGTTGAACCCGTGGTATAAAGGACAGAAGGACTTCCCACAGAAGTTAATAACAGCTTAACTGTAACTAACTTCTGCTTTGCTATTTCTAAAACATATATATTTTCATTTTTCCTTCATCGTCTCTACCGCTATCGATCGATGCTTTTGTTCTTTGCTCGAGTAATGAAAAATGGTAGTTAAACTCAATTGAGTTTTTTTCCTATGACGTTAATTATTTCGATTTTCCTAACTGGCCATTTTTGACTCGCCAGTACTCGCTGCTATGATCTTTTTCTCCTACTGATGGGTACCTTAAGGCTTAAAGGGTTTTGTAACCTCTCCTTCGTTTCAATTTTTCAAACTTACCATTTTACTTTTATATCCATATGATTATAATAAAGGTTCACCTCATATCCTAAAATCTCACCTTTCCGCCTGCAAATATATTCATATGACCTACTGGCTGCTCTATGAGTAAGAGCCCGTGCTGGCATAATGCCAGCTTAATCTTCAACAACAACAACAACAGCCACTAGCCAAAGTCCTTCACCCACCCTCCTCCTAAGAGGACGTCCGGATATGCCAGACGAAACGTCGCGGCAATTTAGAATTCAATTTTATCTAATTCCTTTAGGTTATTAGTTTGTAACTGAGAATATAAACTCTACGGGTCCATACCTCGTATTTAACTTAATCCTTTCCCCTAATATGGAAAATAAATACTGAAATTTATCTCTACATTTACAATGAGGCCATAGGTGTTTTACTCACCAGTTTAAGTAACAACGAAAAGGCCGCTTTAAAAAATAAAATAGAGAAGGACCTCTACATTATTATTATTATTATTATTATTATTATTATTATTATATTATTATTATTATTATTAATCAGAGAAAAATAATTGATAAAATACCCGAAAGGCTGTTGACTTCGTGATGAAACTAAGCACATAACATAATGAACAGACATTGATAATTTATAACATCGTATCCACGCTGTGAATTTTAAGGATCCTGTTTGAAGAAAGGGTCAAGAAATATAAGATAAATTATACATATATATATATCTATATATAATATATATATATATATATATATATATATATATATATATATATATATATATATGTGTGTGTGTGTGTGTGTGTGTGTGTGTGTGTGTGTGTGTGTGTGTGCATTGCCCTATTGCCTTGTCTCCCTAACAACTTAAATAACAATTCATAAGAACAATAAGAATTCTTTTTTAGAAAGCTCACTAAAAAGTATGCTTTTGTGAGATAAGGGAAATTTGTCTTCCAACCTCCCCCGCCCCTTCCTTCCTCTTCTTTTTTAGAAATTAACCAGTAAGATTAATAGGTACTATATGATATTTTTCCTTTAAATGAATATTATAAAAAAAACAAAAATAAATTATGTTATGCAAAAAAACACACAACCTCTGCAATATTATGAAATTTTTTAATACCTATAAAAGTCCTATCTTCTTGGGATTCTCTGAATAATCTAACTTAGATTTTGTTCCTGTCCTCGCCGAAATAAAATACTTTTCTGTTTAACATAGATAACCGTCTCTCTAATTTGCACTTCGGAAAATAAAGTCCATAACTTACTATTCGGAATATTTTTTTAATTTGTAATATGCAAGTATAATACGAATAATCGGTAAAGATTTCCTATGGTATGTTGTATGCGACTGAAAAAACTTAATGATGAAAAATTCGATTATCTATTGTTTCCTCTGATATTGTTTCTGAACTTATATTTCCAAGAGAAACGATATGAGGATCTAAATAAATCAGGAATTCTGACATAAAATTACGCAAACAAACATCAAGGAAAACGATAAATAGATAGAGAGATAGAGTAGAGAGAGAGAGAGAGAAAGAGGAAGAAGTGGATAGATAAATAGTGCGAATGTATAAAACGATAACATTCCTTATCTTAAACTTAAAGAACATTAACTCACGGTTCCATAAAAACGTCCAGTTTTTTGTGAGCTATGAAGCAACTTTTTTCAAGCCGATTGTAATTACTGCATTGCAACGGGCAGGTATATGTGATTTATGTCGTTAATGTAGTTTTATAATATCCTATTTTTCTTCCCCTTCCCGCTATAACCGCTAATGGGGCATAATTATAATTTAGGTCCG
>NC_087202.1:16860924-16865924 GCF_015104395.2 Macrobrachium nipponense
CAGTTAGGTCTCCTTCGCCCTTAAATGGGTTAATCATATCAGTTGAGATTTTCGTTGCCATCTTCTTAAGCAAAACTGCCTAGATGTCTTGTAAGTTAAAGTAACATGGAAAACGTATAACCAAAAACTCACCTTACATTTCAGTAAAGGGCACTAATTCCAACTAATTCCAAAGTAATTTAAAATCTTAAAAGAAAAACCCTCAAAACAATAGACTGAGACATCCCACAACCACAACCTCTTTTACCAAACCACCATGCTCTCTGCTCTCGCTAACCATGCTCTCTTGCCTTTACTAACCCCCTCCCAATTCCCAAGAACACAAATATGTTACTCCCTGCTTCCAATTGGCAAATAGTAATGTTTTGTCAAGATTTCTATAACTATCTTGGGTAAATTAAGCTCCTTCATTAAACAAAGATATAAGATAAAGCTATATTTTAAAGATACTGAGCGGGGTAGAATGGTGCCGTGTTCACTGTATTTTAAATTAATTTCCATCGATATTTTATAAAATAAACCTTATATATACAGTTGACTATATAGCTAAGCACATACCTGAACTTAAACAGACGAATTAAAGGGATTCGAATCATAGGAAGTCCACAAAGATGTAGAAACGGAAATTGTCGTATAAGCTTGGTTTTAGAGAACCCTAGAAAAAAAAAATTAAATTAAATTAATAAATCTAGTCAACAGGGATAAGGGAAAGATTGGAGAGAAAAAAATAAAAAAGAAATGTAATGTTTTTGTTGTGAAGAATATGTAAAATGGGAAACTATTTTAAAAGATATTTAGGCAGTGAAGTGATAAACGGGGTTTTGAGGACAAATTGACTGTTTTGATTAAAAAAACAAAATAAAAAAAGACATAAGTTATTGCTAGTAACTAAATGCAAATTTGATTACATAAAAACGTATGAGGTACTGAAGAAAACCAATATTATTCAATCGGTTATCGATCAGTGATATTACTATAAGGAAAACCTTAGATATACATAATGAGATAATATACACAGAAAATAAGAAAGTTGGACTGATTTACAAGCCATATTAGGAATATTATAAATCAATGAGATTAAAACTTAACATTAGTAGCAAAAGAAAGCAGATAATTAGGTATTACAGAAAATATGCTCTAAATGATAAGGTAAACAGATTTAACAGAAAGCCTAATTATGAATGCCAGTCGTTTGCACGGAATAAAAACTAAAATTAGAAAAGAAATTAAGGGGAAACCCCTGATAATGAGGAACTAATAAAAGAAGAGTGGAGTGGTTTAAATAAGAGTAATATCAAGAGATATAATTATAGGGTTAAATACAAAGCAAAATGAGTAAACGACGTAACCGAACAACAAGTAACGAGGCAATGCACGAAACGACCTTTTAGCGGGAAAGAAAAGTAATCGCGCGCTCGAAAGAAAATATGAGTCAATGAAAAAATGGACGGGATGCAATTACGTGACGTGCAGGCAGAGCTCACTAATGGTCTCATGGTGTGGAAGGAAATGAAAAAAATAATCTGCAGTATTTCACACGTGTTTTTTATCTATCCGTAACAAGATCCAAATATAAAAGGCGAATGTTGAATTTTTACAAAGTGTATCCAAGGAATTCTTTTATTGGGAGGTTTTTGAAATTTGTATCCTCAATCTTATTTCTTGACTGTGATCGGAAATTTTCTTGGTGGAAAAATGAGATTGGTGATCTAGCAGGAAAAAAAGGGACATATGCTAAATGCTGTCGCCTGTTTCACTTTGGTATCTACTCTACTTTTATTTACTTATTATTATTATTAGCATTATTATTATATTATCATTATTATTATTATTATTATTATTACCAGTAGGATCGCTCTTAAAGGCGATAACTCAAGAAGCTTTAAGTTAAACCATCAAAGGGTTAACATCATTTAAATGTGAATTTATGATATTTTAAAAGAAAATCTTATATAGGATGAAATTTAAAGATGGTAAGGTTTTCTCTCCCCCGAAAGAAATTTTCTTTATCTTCAATACTTTTGGAGATATTACCATTTGAATAGCGTGAGAGCCGGGCAGTGCCGAGCCACCAGAAATGCAATAATCAAAAAATTCTTGAAAGGAGAATTTATGATATTTTGGAAAAAAAAAAAAATGATACGGGATGAACTTTAAAGATGTAAGATTTTATCTGCCAGAAGAATGTTTCTTTTATCTTTCAATACTTTTGGACATATTAGCAATTTTAATTTCGTTAGGGCCGGGCCGCCAGAAATGAGGCCGTTTACAGTAAGACATGGCTTCGCTCGTAATTATTTATTATTGTTTATTATTATTATTATTATTATTATTATTATTATTATTATTATTTTATTATTATTATTATTATTATTATTATTATTACAATCTAATTAAATTTCACAGGATTTTGTGTGTGTGTGTGTGTGTGTGTGTGTGTGTGTGTGTGTGATTTGGTGATTTAACCAAGCTGTCAATTTCGATTAACTAAACATTGGGATGCATGAAATTCCGATAATTATCAAAGCAGTTCACGCAAAATCATAATATAGTGCATTTTTATATCACAATCAATCAACAATCATATGACAAAAACACAGGTAATCCGATAATTATAATTTTTTCTGAAAAACTTTAAAACATACAGCAAAATATGGGAAAATGGATACAATCACTTGACTAAAAACACTTAAAACCTGTTTGTAATACATCCTCCTGCTCTTCAACGAATGCTCGCTTTTCCATATCAGTTTCTTGACTCTGAAAACAGGTAATAAAAATAGTTGCATAATCTACATTCATGCATTAGTAAACAATATTGACTCTATGGTAATCAAAATATTGTATATACAAATCTGTATACATTTGTATATATATATATATATATATATATATATATATCATATATGCAAGAAGCTGATTGGTTATTCTGGCTCCTTAGACACAAGGGCCAATCACGAAGGGATATAGAGATACGTGGCACTCTTTTGAACTGCCCAGCCACGCTAACTTGTAACGTCTTTGGCGGCTGACTTGTTTTGTTACACATACACACAGTATCACTTATAACGGTTTCACAGGACTTCAGGCTATCACGGAAAAGGCATATTACCAAAAACTGTATCGAATCGCTCATATATATATCTATAATATATATCTATATATAATATATATATATATATATATCATATATATATATATATATATCTATATAAAATGGTATTCAGACTTGTAATTGTCTGTGTGTGTGCATGGTTATGTAATTATGTATACGTATATTTATGTATAGGTATATATAATATATATATATATATATTAATATATATCTGATATATACATATATGTGTGCGTGCGCGTGTATGTATATATGTATGTATGCATGTATGTATAGTATTTGGGCCGGCACTTAGACGGTGCCACCGCCTTTAATGCTCTCGTGGAGAATGAGCAAAATAATCTCGCTTTAGTCCGGGCGGCGATAGTGAAAGCTTTTGAGATAACCAGGAACCGATGGAGGCAGAGATGGAGGGGATTACCCAAGTCCAGAACTTCGCAGGTGGCTTGACACCTCCAAGGCCTCTTCCTCTTCCACGGAGGAGATCCTCCGATTATTCCAGCTTGAGGATTTCCTCTCCTATGCCCCCCTGTCCTTGACACCCACCTGGTAGACAAGGTAGACTGCTGTCGGTGAGCCGACACTTACGATACCCACCATCGCCAGCTCAGTTCCTTCGGTGAGAAAATCCGTCCCAGGTCCCCCTCTACTGCCAACTCCCAACCACATCAGCATCCAAGTCATCCTCCAAAGAAGCCTGTGTTTGCGCACTGCCATAAACACAGGCACTCAACGAAGCGGTGCCACCTCGATGTGGAACCTCAGCAGAGGGCTCCAGTTAAATCCCAGAATAGGAACTCTTCGAGCCACAACGCCTCTGGACCTTGGACAAGGAATAATATGGACACACCCAATCATGTACAAAATACCCCAATAAGATAGCTACTCCGCCATTGCTATGGCAGTTATAAGCCCAATTCCAAACTCCCATTTACAAAATTCTGTTGATTTCTGTTCTAGACTGCCCGTATTGAATTATCCAATACAAATAAACTAACTAGCTTTGAAGTGACATCTTTATTCAATAAAGTACCTATTGATGACTTACTTCTATATATGTCACAACATTTAGATTTGTATAATTTAGAATTATCTACCAATGTCACTATTAAATTGATAACCCCTTGTATAAAAAAATTCTAAATTCCCCTTGAATGGTAACTTCTATGGACAAATATTTAGCATGACTATAGGAAAACCGCTTTCACCCCTTCTTTCTAATATCTACATGAAATATTTTGAGACTAGACTTATTCCAAGGAATCTCTTCTCTAAGGTTTTTTGGGTAAGATATGTAGATGATTGTTTTTGCACTGTAAAAGACGATGTAAATGTACCTGATTTCCTTAATTCAATTAATAATCTTGTACCTTCCATGAAACTGACAATAGGATATGAAGAAAATAATTATATCCCATTTTTAGATACCTTAGTTATCAGAAATAACACTAATTATTTTTAAGTACACAGGAAACCAACATATAATTTGCCATATATTCCATTTTATTCAAGTCATGTTAAACAAATTAAGAATTCAATATTTACCATTATGTATCTTAGAGCTCAGAATTTGTAGTCTTGAATTCTTGGACGATGTGTATAAAATTATTGACAAAATAGGAGTTCATTATGTAATCCTTCATAATTTTTGAGTTATATAAGTATAAAGCAGACGATATATCATAATCCAACCAGAGTTAAAACAGAACTTAAGAATATTCTCTGTTTACCTGTTCATTTCTGCAATACCGTTTTCTAAAAACTACTCACATTTAATCTAGTATCTAAATATAATCAATACTTTAAGAAATAGGTGTTAATTAAGAATAGTCCGGTCTCATTGTATACAGAATCCCTTGTAACGATTGTAATAAGATTTATATCA
>NC_087202.1:16868424-16870924 GCF_015104395.2 Macrobrachium nipponense
AGGATACAAATACCTGGGAATAATGGAAGGAGGGAATATAAAAACACCAAGAGATGAAGGACACGATCAGGAAAGAATATATGCAGATACTCAAGGCGATACTCAACGTCAAAACTCAACGCCGGAATATGATAAAAAGCCATAACACATGGGCAGTGCCAGTAATCAGATACAGCAGCAGGAATAGTGGAATGGACGAAGGCAGAACTCCTGCAGGCATAGATCAGAAAACCAGGAAACATATGACAATACACAAAGCACTACACCCAAGAGCAAAATACGGACAGGACTATACATAACACGAAAGGAAGGAGGGAGAGGACTACTAAGTATAGAGGACTGCGTCAACATCGAGAACAGAGCACTGGGGCAATATCTGAAAACCAGTGAAGACGAGTGCTAAAGAGTGCATGGGAAAGAAGGACTAATAAAAGTAGAACGAAGACCCAGAAATATACAGAGACAGGAGAATGACCAGACAGAACAGAGGACTGGCACAACAAGCCAATGCACGGACAATACATGAGACAGACTAAAGAACTAGCCAGCGATGACACGTGGCAACCGGCTACAGAGGGGAGAGCTAAAGAAGGAAACTGAAGGAAAGATAACAGCGGCACAAGATCAGGCCCTAAGAACCAGATATGTTCAAAGAACGATTGACGGAAATAACATCTCTCCCATATGTAGGAAGTGCAATACGAAAAATGAAACCATAAACAACATAGCAAGCGAATGCCCGGCACTTGCACAGAACCAGTACAAAAGAGGCATGATTTAGTGGCAAAAGCCCTCCACTGGAGCCTGTGCAAGAAACATCAGCTACCTTGCAGTAATAAGTGGTACGAGCACCAACCTGAGGGAGTGATAGAAAACGATCAGGCAAAGATCCTCGGACTATGGTATCAGAACGGATAGGGTGATACGTGCAAACAGACCAGACGTGACGTTGATTGACAAAGTCAAGAAGAAAGTATCACTCATTGATGTCGCAATACCATGGGACACCAGAGTTGAAGAGAAAGAGAGGGAAAAAATGGATAAGTATCAAGATCTGAAAATACAAATAAGAAGGATATGGGATATGCCCAGTGAAAATCGAAACCCATAATCATAGGAGCACTAGGCACGATCCCAAGATCCCTGAAAAGGAATCTAGAAAAACTAGAGGCTGAAGTAGCTCCAGGACTCATGCGAAAGAGAGTTGATGATCCTAGAAACGGCACACATAGTAAGAAAAGTGTAGGACTCCTAAGGAGGCAGGATGCAACCCGGAACACCACACTATAAATACCACCCAGTCGACTTGGAGGACTGTGATAGAGCAAAAAAAAAAAAAAATAAATAATAATAATAATAATAATAATAATAATAATAATAATATTCGACTCTAAGAGGATTTGAATCAACTGACCTATGTTTTGCTATGCCTTCACTATGACAACAACAACAACAACAACAACAACAACAACAACAACAACAACAACAATAATAATAATAATAATAAATAATAATAATAATAATAATAATAATAATAAATAATTAATTAATTATTAAATTAATTAATAATAATTAATAATAATAATTAATAATAATAATAATAACCAAGATCTTTCTAAAAACGACACTTTGCTTGTACTGAGCAATTACAAACAGATGAACCCGTTTTTATAGTTGCTACTTTTGTGGGGCATAATTGAACCGAGCGTCAATCATTTAATGCTATTGGTGTTGTTGATACTGCATGAAATATTGAACAGAATTCGATTCAATTAAATTTAAGCGCCAGTTCATGTCCCAGAAAATAAGATAAGGAAAACTTTGTGCAATGTAAGCAGAGACAGAATAAATAATTCTACTTAATGAAATATAAAAGATCAAGTATGTTGATACTTCTGAAAAATAAAACTAAAATTTGATGTGAAAATGTTTCTATCATTTGTTCACTTTATATAACAATACAGAGAAAAGTGAAAAGATTGTTTAAAACGTTTGCTCAATGAATTTGGAAGCTTTGATGAATAAGCAATACCTGTAACCTGTATCCTGTAACGTACTGTAATGCTCAAAGCTGACGGCAGAAAGGCCACTTCCGCCAATAAGTCGATAAGGTTAGCCCGAAGGTGTAGTCTACTATGGTATTATTCTAATAAATAACTGTAATAAAGGTGAGTGGGGGTTATCCATCTTAGGTAAGTATGTTCACATATGTTTTCGAGCATGAGAGAGAGAGAGATAAGAGAGAGAGAGAGAGAGAGAGAGAGAGAGAGAGAGAGAGAGAGAGTTATTAATGCGTTCCTCTTTCAAGCTTTTAATATTCTGTTCACTACTATATTATTATAATTATAAGTTCTCATTCTATGCCCTACACGTCAATAGCTTTTTAATCAGTAGGAGATTGGTCGATCTATAATTAAACGTCTGGCAATTAATTTGTACATTGAATAAAAATTCTTGGACGTTTTGCATAATTTTCCACACAATGAAATTATATAGATAT
>NC_087202.1:16880924-16910924 GCF_015104395.2 Macrobrachium nipponense
TAGCCTTTTGTTATGAATAATTATCACATCGAACCGTGATCCATTTAATATATCAATTCAAGCTACAAATGTCCTTTAATATCTAAATTCACTTTACCTCCCAAATGATATATTTTCATATGTACCGAAGGGGAATTTTTAAGTTGATAACAATTTCGTCCCCCCATGGGATCGAACCACCGTCCAGGTGGACGGGGACGAAATCAGGACAGTCAGTGACGCTATCCAATCAGCCCACAGAGACGCTATAAGTTCATATCGATTCTGACCTTACAAATCACCCTCGATCTGGATGCTTCGTAATTAGAATCGATATGAACCCCGTCTACCATGTTGGCCAATTCGAGCGTTTGACAGAACGTAGCCTTTTGTTATGAATATTATCACATCGAACCGTGATCCATTTATATATCAATTCAAGCTACAAATGTCCTTTAATATCTAAATTCACTTTACCTCCCAAATGATATATTTTCATATATGTACCGAAGGGGAATTTTTAAGTTGATAACAATTTCGTCCCCCATGGGATCGAACCACCGTCCAGGTGGACGGGGACGAAATCAGGACAGTCAGTGACGCTATCCAATCAGCCAACAGAGACGCTATAAGTTCATATCGATTCTGACCTTACAAATCACCCTCGATCTGGATGCTTTCGTAATTAGAATCGATATGAAACCCCGTCTAACATGTTGGCCAATTCGAGCGTTTGACAGAACGTAGCCTTTTGTTATGGATCACGGTTCGATGTGATAATTATTCATAACAAAAGGCTACGTTCTGTCAAACGCTCGAATGGCCAACATGGTAGACGGGGTTTTCATATCGATTCTAATTACGAAAGCATCCAGATCGAGGGTGATTTGTAAGGTCAGAATCGATATGAACTTATAGCGTCCTGTTGGCTGATTGGATAGCGTCACTGGACGTCCTGATTTCGTCCCCGTCCACCTGGGACGGTGGTTCGATCCCATGGGGGGACGAAATTGTTATCAACTTAAAATTCCCCTTCGGTACATATGAAAATATATCATTTGGGAGGTAAAGTGAATTAGATATTAAAGGACATTTGTAGCTTGAATTGATATAAATGGATCACGGTTCGAGTGATAATTATTCATAACAAAAGGCTACGTTCTGTCAAACCGCTCGAATTGGCCAAACATGGTAGACGGGGTGTTTCATATCGATTCTAATTACGAAAGCATCCAGATCGAGGGTGATTGTAAGGTCAGAATCGATATGAAACTTATAGCGTCTCTGTTTGGCTGATTGGATAGCGTCACTGACTGTCCCTGATTTCGTCCCGTCCACCTGGACGGTGGTTCGATCCCCATGGGGGACGAAATTGTTTATCAACTTAAATTCCCTTCGGTACATATATGAAAATATATCATTTGGGAGGTAAAGTGAATTTAGATATTAAAGGACTTGTAGCTTGAATTTGTATATAAATGGATCACGGTTCGATGTGATAATTATTCATAACAAAAGGCTACGTTCTGTCAAACGCTCGAATTGGCCAACATGGTAGACGGGGTTTCATATCGATTCTAATTACGAAAGCATCCAGATCGAGGGTGATTTTGTAAGGTCAGAATCGATATGAACTTATAGCGTCTCTGTTGGCTGATTGGATTAGCGTCACTGACTGTCCTGATTTCGTCCCCGTCCACCTGGACGGTGGGTTCGATCCCATGGGGGGACGAAACAAATTGTTATCAACTTAAAAATTCCCCTTCGGTACATATATGAAAATATATCATTTGGGAGGTAAAGTGAATTTAGATATTAAAGGACATTTGTAGCTTGAATTGATATATAAATGGATCACGGTTCGATGTGATAATTATTCATATATATATATATATATATATATATATATATATATATATATATATATATATATATAGTATATATATATTAAAGGGCATCAAATGCAGACGTCTTGCAGCATTTCATCTATTTATTAGGCAATGTTTCGAGGCTAAGCCTCATCATCAGAGTGAGACATAAAAAATCATTAAATAATATATAATTGACTCACTATAGCAAACCAGATAGCTTTGCAGCAAAGGCCCCACCCACTGATTACGTCACGTCCATTCCTTGAAGCTGATTGGTAGGAAATAGTTTTGAAAAGTTGGTTAATTTGTGGTTCTTTTTTATTTCATTTATTTTGCCATGGTTGGTTTACCGAACTAAAATACGTTGTACTGATTATCAACAGGAAACGTTATATTTTCCAGGGAAATAAAATCATAGTACAAATGTCCCTAAAACGATTTAAAAAAAAAAACAGGAAAATACGAACTAAAGCCAGAAGTGTTCCGCGTTTCTGCAATCTCGTGTTTCGTAAATGATGTTCACCTGAATACGGACGTGACATTGGGGATGTCTGCGCTCGCATCGGTGCACTTGAATCACTTAATAATGGTAATAAGCGCCTGATGCTGTCAAGCGAGTTCACCCCTTCTCAAATTTAGACACAAAGACTTTTTTTAGAGCTATGCAGACTGGTATTTCATACTGATTTCAGTATATTTTACTACATTTTAATAGTCTTAAAATAGATCTCATTGGAATCGTTTACCCATTCGGAGGGAAAGCAAGCAGTGACTGCACTCTACAACACTAGAGTATACTTTTGTTAAACAAATGGTTACAGTATGATAGGCTGTACAAGTCATATTGGCTATAAACTGCAGAGGATTTTCTTAAGGAAATTATCTCTTTTCGAAATAACAGGATCATAAAAAATGACGTAGACCTATAAGGTCTTATGTCTTTTTGTCCGTTTAAGCATCTTATGACATTTGAATTTAGGCCCATTATATATTCAGCCGTTTTACTGTCGTTCTTGTGATAGTTCTTGTTTACGTTGCTGCTGTTATGGTCATTGTAGTGTCTTCGAACATTTTTTATATGATATCCTAACATTGCAGAATAAACATAGACCTATTCACAAAATAGTGACATAAGAATTACCTGGCTACTCTTATTAATGGAAATTAGCAATTAGTTTATGAATAAAATTTTCGCTAGAATATTCTCTTAACAACAGAGAGAGAGAGAGAGAGAGAGAGAGAGAGAGAGAGAGAGAGAGAGAGAGAGACTGACTCTACAAGAATGCCTACAAAACCAAGTGGTTCAGGGGCTACTCGTAAACTGGTTTAGATCATCTCAAAATAACTTTTCAGCTATCATGTATTTTCTAATTTGTTAAGTAACTGATGATGCCTTCCTATCGCAGCCTTCATTTTCGTAGAAATGCTACAGCAGCCTTGTATTTACTTGTCACAGTAATATAATTTGTTGTCCTTTACTAAATATATTTTCAATATAGTTCATTGAAAGCAGTTTGACGGATGTGTACCCACAAGCTTTACTTTTATTCTGGTGGTATAAGTGGCGTTACAGTTACTATGGCCATCCACGCATTTATGTGTACGTGCTCTTGCTTATACGTGTACATTCCACTTTATGCATATACATTATATATCTTGGAGTTGCCACTACCATATTAACTAAACGCTATACTATTTTCAACAGATATGCATAGAAAATTATTTGCAATAAGAAACTGACGTGTAAGGCCCATACCTTGCCATTGTCTCAAAGTATAAGAATTTCATATCTAGGCTTATGCACTGACATTGCTTCAAAATATAAGAATTTGATGTGTAGGCCTATGCCTTGTCATTTCCTCAAAATATACGAAATTGACGAGTAGGCTTATGCTTTGTCATTACCTCAAAAGATAAGAAAATGACGAGTACGCCAATCCTGTCACTGCCTCAAAATATAAGAAATTGACTAGTGAGCCTATTCCAATGTCAATGCCTCAAAATAGTAAGAAATTGACGCTTAGGCGTAATCTCTCAATGATATTAACATTTGACAAGCAATACCCTAATATCGGAACCGGTTGCATAAGTCTATGCTTCATTTCAATTAATGTGGTCTATGTCGGATCGCTAATATAAGCCAACACCAATGCAAAAGGAAAAAAAGCAAGATGGATGTGTATTTAGGCAGCGCATGATAAAAAAAAAGACCCACAGACAAAAGGATCCAAGATCTTCATAATATGTAACTTTATATATCTTTTATCGGAGATCGCAATTGCATAATTCACAACTCCGGGAACTCAAATCTGTGGTGTTTTGATTCATGCACGAAACTCAACATCGCTGAACGGGGTCAAGTCCGTACTGGTAATCACTTGGACTGTTAATTAGAGTGACGTCATTTCCCCTTCGAGAGCTAGCCAATCACTGGCTTGCAGCAGGCGGGGCTTAGCTGCAAAGCCCTATATTACTTAATGTTTGTATGTTTCAGCTGATGATGAGGCTTGACCTCGAAACGTTGCCTAATAAATAGATGAAATGCTGTAAGACTTCTACTTCTCTGCCAACTGGCCGTTGTTCTGGAAGTTATATATATATATATATATATATATATATATATATATATATATATATATATATTATATATATATATATATATATATATATATGCGCATAAGTAGAGCGTGAGAAAGATTACCAGACAACGGATACAAGAACATCATTGCCTTCTGTCGTGACGCTTATCATTCTCTTTCTCTCTCTCTCTAGAAGAGTGAATATACTTTTGACTTTTTGTTAATGTTACACTTGATAGAATGTTACAACGTAATCACACTAATGATTCTTATTAGCATAACTATTCGTGTATCCAACTTCATTTTTTTTTTCTCTCTATCTCTCATATCCGAGTGCGCGTGTATGTATTTGCCACAGAAGTGGAATCAATACCGCTCTCATTCTCATCCACCATCCATATAAGGGAAAAAAAAAAAAAATTCCATTGTTATCGAAAGGCAGCGTCCACGTGGTCTCCAAAAATAGATGTGTATTTGGGGTCAAAAAAAGTAAAAATCTACATCAAATTGATTTTCGTTTCCCATAACTAATATTCTTGTTATAATCAATATCTTATTTTACAAGTCACCGACTTTGGCAGGTGAATATTTTTTGTATAATAATCCTGTGCCAAAGTAAGTGGAATTCATGTTTAATTACCGCTGATATAAGTTTGTTGTTAAGACACGTGCTTTTTGTCAAATTTCCTGGGATTTTGGGAGAACGCTTTATTATAGTCAATCATTACAAATTATAAATATCACATATAGATTTTTATAAAGTACGTGTACAACATTACAGAGTACCCTTTTTCTATATAGACACACAGACACACACACGCATATATGTATGTATATATCATATATATATATATATATATATATATATATATATATATATATGTATATATATATATATATATATATATATATATATATATATATATATATATATATATATATATATATGAATATCTCTATATCCACATTTATGTATATGTATACGTATATATGTCTATGTATATAATATACATAACATATACGTATACATACTATATATATATATATATATATATATATATATAGTATATATATATATATATATATATATATATATATATCATATATATATATATGTATACGTATATGTTATGTATATTATATACATAGACATATATACGTATACTATAATACATAAATGTGGATATAGAGATATTCATATATATATATATATATATATATCTATATATATATATATATATATATATAATATATATATATATCTTTGATTGATTGATTTTTTTATTATTCATTTATCCATTTAGAGAGAGAGGGGAAGAGAGGTCTATGATAGCCAAACCTTATCTTCAACAGAGTAATTTCAATAAGACGTATCCTATTACCCTTAGTATGGCCATTTATTCGGAAGGATGCATAGGACCAATCAGACCCATCCGGCTCTATTCAACCAGGTAAATAGAGATGGCTCTCCAGTCCTCTATTCCATTTGTCCTCGTCTTGAAGCCTCTCCATAGAGAGTTGGGAAAGGGTGATTGGCTGTTCTACGGGTCATCCATGCTCTAATTAGATTCACGAGTGTTGACGCTCGATTTTGATCGATTTTCTACATGACACTTTTCGTTTTTGATTCAGGAAACACTTCCCTTTGATTTCAGTAGAAACATAGTCCCTTGATCTGCCTAGAAATATTTTAGACTACGGTGATTTCAAATTTATAACATCAGAAATTTCTGTAGCTTTCCATAAAGCAAAAGAATAACGGTAAAATCTTCAAAATGTTCAAGAGCAAACTCTCTTAACTATTTACTTTTGGTACGGCACTATGCTAAAATAAATTACAACATGTGAGGATAAGAATCTGCCAAAATCTTATACTGATCTGACAATTCTTTAAGAAGTTATTAAAAAAAACGATGAATTAAGGCGAGTGAAATGCACAGAAGGTTGAAATTATAGTGACAACGGGAAGCAAAAATAGCTGACTTCAAACTATGGACATTAAAATTAATAATGGAGCGTAAGTTTTAATGATAATAAAATCCTGAAAATATTATAATGCAACCGTCCTTATATATATATATATATATATATATATATATCTATATATATATATATATATATATATATATATATATATATATATATATATATATATATATATATTTATAGAACAGGTTCGTCAAATTAACTAGTCCTGAGTTTTCATATATACGCGAGCATACAAAGAAATGTAAACATGACTTGAATTACAAAGATTTTTAAAATTATAGGCCAATCCCCTAACGAACATCATTTAGCTATTTTAGAATCACTTTTCATTAAACAACTCGTTCCGCAGTTAAACACCCAGTCTTCCTCAACACCTCTGTATCTCTCGTGAGTTCAAGTCGAAGCTGACCCCGGCCCGAATTGTCACTCGGTCTGTGCTTACAGCACCTTATGGTATTGACTCCTCCCTACTCTTGTACTTGCTTTTTATATTTGTAAACTTTTAATCTTTTAGTATGTATTCCGAGTTTATGATTTTAACTTTTGTTTTATCTTTTTTTTAGCTTGATAATGGGACTTTTATGTCTTGAAACGTCGCGACAATAAAGTACAAATAATGGGAATAAAGGATTGTCCTTCACCTTGCCCCATCGACTGGACCTATGATATATATATATATATATATATATATATATATATATATATATATATATTATATATATATATATATATAAAAGGACGGTTGTATTATGTTATTTTCAAGATTTTATTATCATTAAAAACTTACGCTCCATTATTCATTTTAATGTCCATGGTTTGAAGTCAGCGGTTTTTGCTTCCCGTGTTCACTATATTTGCAACATTCAGTGCATTTCATTCGCCTTAAGTCATCGTTTCTTTTTTTTTAATAACTGTTTAAAGAAATGTCGGATCAGTGTGAGATTTTGGCAGATTCTTATCCACAACATGCCGTAATTTTTTTTAGCATAGTGGAGTACCAAAATTAAATAGTTAAGTCAGTTTGCTCTAGAAAACGATGACAAATTCCAACTTCGATCATAGCAATTCGGACGAAATTCTTTGTGACGCAACAATGACGTTTCTATAGGTTCAACCCACCCAACTCTCTCTCTCTCTCTCTCTCTCTCTCTCTCTCTCTCTCACACACACACACACACACACACACAGAGAAAATACAGCCCCTTGAGCCTTAAATTATACTTCAAAATGTATGTGTATGTTGTATTGTATATTTTTCTTTGAGAGTAACAGATAGATAACCGGAAAGTATAGGAAGGCAATTGGTGATACGTATACAACGCGGAGAAATGAATGATTCACAATCAATCAGTGACTGAAAGAAGTTACAGTGGCGCAGCATTCACTTCAGTCACTGACATCAAATAAAGAAAATAAAGTAGCCGATAAAAGAAGAATGGCCAGATTAAAAATAGTTGTGACAGCACCTGAAGTGGAGGGTCCCCGAGGGTATCACTGTCCTCCATTAACCTTTCAATCTATGTTCAAGGATCTGGAAGCTGTATGGAAATTCAAGAAGAAGCGAGAACAAACTGCTTTAACTGTTTACGTGTAGTAAAGCACTAAGCTAACGAAAATTACGGCGAAGTGTGAACAAGACTGCCAAAATCTCATACTGAACCCACTATTGTTTAAGAGGTTATTTAACAAAACAACGACTTGAGGAGAGTGAAATGCATTGGTAGTCCATTTCATTTCGAAGTCTGGTGTATTTGTTCTCCCCTTTCACACTCGACCCTTATTCAATTCAGTTTGACGTCTGTTGTTTTCATATTCCTTTGCCCAAAAAAACTATGTTTATTTCGGTTTGAAGTCAGCTGTGTTTCCGTCTGTCACTTTCATCTATGTTTATTTTTTGTTTGAATTCATATTTTTTTTCCTCTGTCGCTTTCAATCCTTTTCATTTGGGTTTGAAGTCAGCTGTTTTTTGTTTCCGTCTGTCACTTTCATCCATGTTTATTCTTGTTTGAATTCAATTTTTTTTTTTTCCTCTGTCACTTTCAGTCCTTTTCAATTTGGTTTGAAGTCAGCTGTTTTTGTTTCCCACTCTCGCATCTTCCTCATGGGGCAACGTACTTGAATCCCCGGAGTCGAATCTCCTGGAGAGAGAGAGTCAAGGAATTAACATCTGTCCTTCTCCCCAGAATCTCTGGCAATGACTCCATCATTACTTTCCCCTCTGCATAAATACAGAGGGACGCAGGGAAAGAGACGAAATACAGGTTTGTCAGCTTCCCCTTCCAATTGTGAGTAATTTGCGTTCTGCTCTTGCTTTTTTTTATTTCATTTAGATGATTGTGTATTTTTGTTTTTTATTCCATCTCCTTCTTTCATTTCTTCGGCTATTTTCTTTTAATTTTGAGCAAACACATATAGACTCTTATTTTCTATGTTTCTTGAGTTAGCAGTTACTTTATATCCACTGTATAAAAGCAATGGTAATAGTTAGCCTGTAAAATATATTAATAATGTCATATTTAATGCAGTGAAGAATTTATTTTCTCACTTATGCATAACATGTATAAATATATTTATTGCTTAAATATTCCATTAATGTAATGCTTCTGTTGACATCTAATTTTTATATATACACTTCAGGGATTGGACGTTTTAGAGCTTAAGCCACTAACCTAAACCTTCTCTTCCCCTTCCCAACACCCCGCCCCCCCCCACCCCCCTTTCGCCCCCCCTTTCTCTCTCTCTCTCTCTCTCTCTCTCTCTCTCTCTCTCTCTCTCTCTCTGTCAAAACATATACAAGGACTGAGAGGGTGTGAGATACTAATTTCTTAGCTTTAAAACCTATATGCATAGGAATGTAACTGATACAAAAAGAACATATAAATATATAACGAAAAATTTAAACACTTTGTCATAACAGGTAATACTTCGATAAATTTAATAACACTGACTTTCATCTGATTCAAAGTAAATTTGCTTTAACTTCCCATAAGAAAGAACTATATATTGCACCGATCTTCACATACAAATAAAAACTACCATAATAAGCTAGTCCTTAAGTTAAACCGTACACAGTAGTGTGTTTTTGTCGCAGGTATTTGTTAAGCAAATATCATGAATCTGTGATCACGACGTCAAAACAGAACCTGGAATTTGCAGATGAGCATTCCAAGTTAATTGCATTCAGTTACGCCTTTTGCTAAATATGAATAGGCAAGCGGTGTTTCTTCCAAGCGGGACGTTTCAACTCATTGGATTTGAAACTGGATTAGTAAAGACAAAACAGTGGCATCTCTCCAACATGGTTTACACTTTCCTGTTTGTGGAATCCCGATTAGCAAATCAATTCACAGACAGATATTTCATTAGTAAATAATCGTATGCTCTGTGCTCAAAATATAGTAATTAACGAATTGTATGTGACCATGGTATAATTTCTTTCAGTTGAACAAAATACAATGCTCTAAAGGTTTACATATTTATACATATGACTGGTAAAAATGTTCTGTTACAATAGAGTTTCCATCTAATAAAAGGAGCCCATAAAAATGCCAAAATATAGAAAGTAAGCACTGTATTTCAGAGGCTGCGATCTCTCTTCAGGTAGGTAATGAATGAGAAAAATCACAGAAAAGACAGTATTTATACCAAGCGATACATCCACAGGTGAGCCATTTAACGAGATCACTCCAGTTGATAATTTCTCTTCAAACCTTTCTTAAGAGCTGGTTGAAGGAATTTTTATCAAGAATACCCGAATCCCATGCCCCCTTTGAGATGATCATTACTTGTATTTGTTTAATCAAGGCTGACTCTATCACATGGCTTTTGTACCGACATTTGCTGCAATAAAACGTGGCAAATTCCAGTTTATTCTGTGATTATAACTATTTATATGGTTAAAAATAGCTGAGCTCTGTTGACCATACCTAACTGACCATTTATGTTGTATTAAGCTCTTGGGGAGTGTTTTTCCTGTGAAACCATTGTTAGATTACTCACAGTCCAGGCATGGGACTTCACATATGAATTTATCTTTGGGGATTGGCTTTTTCTCTCAGTCACATTAAACATTTAGAAGATTTTTTAGGAAAAAACTTCCCCAAAGAATACAACATAAATGGCCAATTAGATATGGAGAACAGCGCTCGACTATTTTTAACCATATAAGTAACCATAACCGCAGAATAAACTGGAATTTGTCACATATAATTTACAGCAGCAAATGTCAGTACAAAAGCCAGATGATAGAGTCAGCATTATTAAGAAAGACAAGGTAATGAACATCTCAAAGGGTGCCTGGGATTCAGATATCATAGATAAAAATCTTCCTTCAACCAATGCTTTAGAAGATTAAAGAGAAATTATCCTCTGGGGTGACTTAGTTAAACGGCCTACCTGTGGAAGGATCTCTTTGGTATAACTACCACCTTTTCTGTAACTTTTCTCATTCATTATCTACCTGAAGAGAGAGGACAGCAGTCTCTGAAGTATAGTTCTTATTTTCTATATTTTGTTGTTTTCAAGGGGCTCCTTTTATTATTATTATTATTATTATTATTATTATTATTATTATTATTATTATTATTATTATTATTATTATTATTATTATTATACTACAATATATACATATATATATATATTTATATTATATATATATATATATATAGATATTTATATATATATATATATATATATATATATATATATATATGAATCAAGAATCAAGCACAAAACTTACACTTACTAAAGAAACTGATGGATGATATCTAAGCAAAGATGTAATTCTTTCTCCTGCTATCAGTACCAAGAGAGAGAGAGAGAGAGAGAGAGAGAGAGAGAGAGAGATAGAGAGAGAGAGAGAGAGACCTTACAGACCTTCATCTTGTTCGGGTTGCCCCAGGTCCCTCAGTGTGAGGCACCTCTAATGTCTACCAGAGAGTTGCTAGTACATCTTCCGGTATATTTTGCATCTTCCAATCTTGGATGGTCTGGGATGCAGCTTAGATATTTGTCGAGCTATTCTTAAAACACTCTACGCTCACTCCTGATATATTCCTCAGATGAGTCGGCAACGCATTGAATAGACGCTGCATTATCGATGCTGGTGCATAGTGGATTATGTCCTGTGTGCTTTCCTTATTTTTCCTGGTATAGTTTTGGGCACTATTAATCTACCTCTGCTTGCTCTTTCTGATATTTTTAGCTCCATGATGTTTTCGGGTATTCCTTCTATCTGTTTGCCATGCCTGAATATCATTTAGCGTTCTCTTCTCTTTTCTAGGCTATTATAATTTTAAGGATTGTAGTCTTTCCCAGTAGTCAAGGTCCTTAACTTCTTCTATTCTAGCTGTCAAGGACCTTTGTACACTCTCTATTTTGTGCAATATCCATTATGATAGTGTGGGTACCATATCATATTGCAATATTCAAGTGGACTACGAACATATGTTTTATAAAGCATAATCATGCGTTCAGCTTTCTGTTTTGAAGTGCTGTAACAACATTCCCATTTTTGCTTTTACATTTTGCCAATAGAATTGCTATTTGATCATTGCATAACACTGTTCCTATTCATCATCACACCAAGGTCTTTAACTGCTTCCTTATTTGTGATTGTCTCATTACTAGGTCCCCTATATGCATACAAGCTATCCTTCTGTCTCCATAATTTTTATGATTCAATTTTATCAGATTTAAATACCATCCTATTTGCCTCTGCCCAAACATATACTTTGTTAAGGTCTCTTTGTAGCGCATTCCTATCTTCATCACAAGTAATTTCTCTCCTTATTCTTGTGTCATCGGCAAAACTACTCACTAACGAGTCCTTTAACTTACTGTCTATGTCTGCCATCATAATAACAAATAGCAATGCGCTAGCACCGTACCCTTGTGGCACACCGGACATTACCTTAGCTTCATCCGATTTCTCATTGTTTGCAATAACTATCTGTTTTCTGTTGTGTAAAAATTCTTTTAATCAGCTTCTGACTTTATCCACTATATTGTGTTTTCTAATTTTCTTCGCTAATATATTATGGCCTACCTTGTCAAAAGCTTTTGCAAAGTCTAGATAAACCACATCTGTTTTATTTACCGCTTTTCATATTTTTGTATATGTTCTCACGGTGGACTAACAGTTGGGTTTGTGTACTTTTTCCGGTTACAAAACCATGTTGTCCTATATTAAACAAATTATTTTTTATTAAATGTTTTATAATATTTTTCTTCATTACTTTTCATACACTTTCATAATATGTTATGTTTAGACTCACAGGCCTATAATTACTTGCCTCTAGTCTTGATCCAATTTTGAAAGTAGGAGTAATATATGCTAATTTGTGCTCATCATAAATCTTGCCTGTATCTACACTTTGTCTTAATAATATTGCAAGTGGCTTTGCGATAGAATGAACTACTTTCTTTAACAAAATAGTAGGGACACCATCAGGCCCTGCAGCAGCTCCATTTTTAATTTCATTAATAGCCTGCCCAATACCAGCTTCATTAATATCTATGTCTGCTAGATATTCACTATTTTCGTCCTCACTTCTATATAATTATCTTCATTATGAATTCTACGGGTGAATTCTCTCTTATATCGTTCTGCCAATATGTTGCATATTTCCTTTTTTTCATTCGTTAATCTCCCTTCAGAGAGAGAGAGAGAGAGAGAGAGAGAGGAGAGAGAGAGAGAGAGAGAGACCTTACCTTACAGACCTTACAGTTCGTTCGGGTTGCCCCAGGTCCCTCAGTGTGAGGCACCTCTAATGTCTACCAGAGAGTTGCTAGTACATCTTCCAGTATATTTTGCATCTTCCAATCTTGGTTGGTCTGGGATGCAGCTTAGATATTTGTCGAGCTTATTCTTAAACACATCTACGCTCACTCCTGATATATTCCTCAGATGAGCTGGCAAACGCATTGAATAGACGCTGCATTATCGATGCTGGTGCGTAGTGGATTAATGTCCTGTGTGCTTTCTTATTTTTCCTGGTATTGTTTTGGGCACTATTAATCTACCTCTGCTTGCTCTTTCTGATATTTTTAGTTCCATGATATTTTCTGTTATTCCTTCTATCTGTTTCCATGCCTGAATTAATCATGTAGCGTTCTCTTCTCCTTTCTAGACTATATAATTTTAATGATTGTAGTCTTTATCAGCAGTCAAGGTCCTTAACTTCTTCTATTCTAGCTGTAAAGGACCTTTGTACACTCTCTATTTATGCAATATTCCTTTTGATAGTGTGGGTACCATATCATATTGCAATATTCACGTGGACTACGAAACATATGTTTTATAAAGCATAATCATGTGTTCAGCTTTTCTTGTTTTGAAGTGCCGTAACAACATTCCCATTTTTGCTTTACATTTTGCCAAAAGAATTGCTATTTGATCATTGCATAACATGTTCCTATTCATCATCACACCAAGGTCTTTATTAACTGCTTCCATTATTTGTGATTGTCCTCATTTATTATGGTCCCCTATATGCAAATAGCTTTCCTTCTCTGTCTCCATAATTTATTGATTCAAATTTATCAGAGTTAAATACCATCCTATTTTCCTCTGCCCAATCATATACTTTGTTAAGGTCTCTTTGTAGAGGCGTTCCTATCTTCATCACAAGTAATTTCTTACTTATTCTTGTGTCATCAGCGAAACTACTCAACTACCGAATCCTTAACATTACTGTCTATGTCTTCAATCATAATAAAACAAACAGTATTGCATCTAACACCGTACCTTGTGGCACACCGGATATTACCTTGGTTTCATCCGATTTCTCATCGTTTGCAATAACTAACTGTTTTCTGTTGTGTAAAAATTCTTTTAACAATCTTCCTATTTTATCTACGATATTGTGTTTTCTAATTTTCTTTGCTAATATATTATTGGTCTACTTTGTCAAAAGCTTTTGCAAAGTCTAGATAAACCACATCTGTTTCATTTCCGCTTTTCATATTTTTGAATATGTTCTCACGGTGGACTAACAGTTGGGTTTGTGTACTTTTTCGGGTACGAAACCGTGTTGTCCTATTAAACAAATTATTTTTTATTAAATGTTTCATAATATTTTTCTTCATTACCCTTTCATACACTTTCATAATATGTGATGTTAGACTCACAGGCCTATTATTACTTGCCTCAAAGTCTTGATCCACTTTTGAAAGTAGGGGTGATATATGCTAATTTGTTGCTCATCATAAATCTTGCCTGTATCTACACTTTATCTTAATAATATTGCAAGTGGCTTTGCGATAGAATGAACTACTTTCTTTACAAAATAGCAGGGATTCCATCAGGCCCTGCAGCAGCTCCATTTTTAATTTCATTAATTGCCTGCACAATATCAGCTTCATTAATTTCTATGTCAGTTAAATATTCACTATTTTCGTCCCTTACTTCTATATCATTATCTTCATTATCTATTCTAGGGGTGAATTCTCTCTTATATCGTTCTGCCAGTATGTTGCAAATTTCCTTTTTTTTCATTCGTTAATCTCCCTTCATTCTCAGAGGGCCTATTTCTGTTCTTCTTTTATTCATCTTCTTCGCATATGAGTATAATAGTTTGGGGTTTTGCTTGATATTTAATAGGGTTTTTTCTTCCATTATTCCCGTTTTTCATTTTCTTTTGATTGTATAATCTTTTGTTCGGCATTTTCTATCTTACTTTTTAGTTCTATAACTTCCATGCATTTTTTCTTTTGCAAGACCTTTTTTCCACTTTCTGATTTTCTGGAACAAGATCCTTCTGTCTCTTGGTATGCATGAATGATGTTTACTTTTCTTCTTCGGTATATATTATCCACTATTTTCTCTAATATTTTATATAATATCCCCGTATTTACCCTTATGTCATCGCTTACGAAAATGTTATCCCAATCTTTGTTTAATTCTTCATTTATTTCTGACCATTTTATATTTTTACTGTAGAAGTTGTATTTTCCATATCCTTCCCACTTTTTCATTTCTTGCTTATCTCTGAGAGAGAGAATTTATGATACCTTTTACGGCATACCCCAAATTCTATACTCTAACTTAGTGAAAATACTGCAGAAGAGAGAGATTTCACTTATTATCATAATTTTTAACATAATTCAAATTTCTCATCTTAGACGAAAATTAGCTTTTAGTTCTTAAACAGAGTATTCGAGGTACTAAGAATATTTTCTAGTTATCATAAATTAGTTAGGCATAGGGGAGAGAGAGAGAGAGAGAGAGAGAGAGAGAGAGAGCGAGAGAGAGAGACGAGAGAGAGAGGTAGAGAGAGAGATATTATACATTTTCGATATATCCTTTAGCATCTTTCGCTTATAGGAGAAGCATCATTAAAAATTGATATTTGGCATTAAGACTATTCATACGATGTAAAAATATTGGTTGGTGTTCTTTTTCAATTTATCTAGCTAAACTCCTTATTCCATTGCAATTTATGCAGAAAGTTAGTTATCAAGGGCAATCTACTTTGAATCTATTGAATCATGATTTATTAAAGAATCAAGAAGTCAGACGAAAAATTATATATAACATATACACACACACATACAATCATATAATATTATATACTATATATATATATATATATATATATATATATATATATATATATATATATATATATATATATATATATATATATATATATATATATATATATATATATATATATATATATATATATATCTAATAAAAGGAGCCCATAAAAACACCAAAATGTAGAGAGAAAAGTACTATATTTCAGAGACTGCTGTCTCTCTCTTCAGGTATATGAATGAGAAAAGTTTACAGAAAAGGTGGTATTTATACCAAGAGATTCGTCCACAAGTAAGCCAATTTAGGTCACCCCCGCTGATAATCTTCCTTTAATCTTCTTAAGCGTTGGTTGAATGAACACTGTGTCGACGATGTCGGATGCCAATTCCCTTTTGAGATGTTCATTACCTGCTTCTCTTTTATTAAGGCCGATTCCATCATTTGACTCTTGTACCGGCAGTTGCTGCTATAAATTACACGTGACATATTCAGTTATTCTATGGTTATGTTCATTTATATGATTGAAAATAGCCGAGTTCTGTTGTCCATACCTAACTGACCGTTTGTGTTGTATTAATCTCTGGGGAAGTGATTTACCTGTAAATCCGATGTAAGATTGGTCACAGTCCTGGCATGGGATCTCATATACCCCAGAGTCTTTGGGCGATGTCTTTTGTTGGACGTTAATCAGGGATTTGGCTAAGGTATTTGGGTAGGTAAATGCAAAAGGGTTGGATTTCCCAAGGGTGTGAGTTACTCTCTTAATCGTCTCCAGGTGGGGAATTTTTATTTTATTGTTGGGTGTGTCTCTGGTCTTGTCTTTAGGGGGTCGGTAGAAAATTACGTTTGCTTTTTGAATTGCTTTCTCAATTATATGGTCAGGATACTTTAAAGATGAAAGTTGCTTGCGAATTAGTTCAAATCTTTTTCCAGGAAATCTGGGGAACAAATTCGTAAGGCTCTTAAGAATAGGTTGCTAGCTAGACCTATCTTGCTGGTATTGTCATGATAGCTAAAATAGTGAATATATGAAAGTGAGAACGTTGGTTTCTGTATATGGTAATTTGTATTCTGTCGTGTCTCTGATTATTAAAACATCAAGAAAAGGAATTTTGTTGTCTGTTTCCCATTCAACTTTAATTTGATGCTGGGCATAATGCGTTTAATTTTGAGAGGAATTCATTAAAATTACCCCACTTATTATCCCAAAATGTTAGTATGTCATCCACGTATCTCATCCACAGCATGTATTTGGGTTTTATTGCATTTATTACTGTAGTTTCAAAGTATTCCATGTACAGATTGGCTAAAATAGGACTTAAAGGACTACCCATACTTCACCCGAATTTTTGCTTGTAGAATGATTCCCCGAATGAAAATACGTTATTAGATGCACATAATTCAACTAACTTTATTATTTTGTCAAGTGCCAAAGGGAAATGATCTGAATAGGGGGATAATTTTTCCCTTAAAAACTGAAGAACGTCCTGTACTGGTACTTTTGTGAATAGGGAGTCTACGTCAAGGCTTAAAAGTTTTATGTTGTGAAGTGGTATATGTGCTTCTCTGAATTTGTGACAAAAGTCTTCCGAATGTTTGATGTGACTGGGAGAAAAAGTGCCTAAAAAAGGAGAAAGGAGGCCAGCTAACCATTTAGAAATTTTGTAATTGAAAGCTCCGGCGCATGAAACGATGGGTCTGAATGGAAGATTGTCTTTGTGAGTTTTGGGAAGACCATAAAAGTAGGGTAATTTAGGATTAATTACTTTAAATTTCTCTAATAGTTCAATACTCTTTTTGTCTTGGCCAATTAATCTTACTTTCCGAAAAAATTCTGTGGGAACGTTCTGGAGGGGATTTTTCGTCAGTTTTTCGTAAGTATTTGTGTCGCTAAGGAGCTGGTTGATTTTGTCGAGGTAGAAGTCTTTGTCCATTATTACAATTTTGCCGTCTTTGTCGGATCTACTTATTATAACATCTAACTTTTTTAGCGAGGGATGGCATCATGAATCTGCGGGGAACAGGATATTTCTTATGAAGGTCAGTTAAAGCATTAGTAACACTCCTTTTAAACATATCTCTTCACGGCTGTAAGTTTTTGTCAGATATGAATTTATCAAAAAGCCACTATGAAGTCTAGGTTGTTTTGCGGTCTGGCATTAGGGCAAAGGATAAGCCTAAATTTAAAACTAAATGTTGATTTATCCAACACCCCCCTTACTGTAAATCAACATTTAGTTTTAAATTTAGGCTTATCCTTTGCCCTAATGCCAGACCGCAAAAACAACCTAGACTTCATAGTGGCTTTTGATAAATTCATATCTGACAAAAACTACAGCCGTGAAGAGATATGTTTAAAAGGAGTGTTACTAAATGCTTTAACTGACCTTCATAAGAAATATACTGTTCCCCGCAGATTCATGATAGCCATCCACTCGCTAAAAAGTTAGATGTTATAATAAGTAGATCCGACAAAGACGGCAAAATTGTAATAATGGACAAAGACTTCTACCTCGACAAAATCAACCAGCTCCTTAGCGACACAAATACTTACGAAAAACTGACGAAAAATCCCCTCCAGAACGTTCCCACAGAATTTTTTCGGAAAGTAAGATTTAATTGGCCAAGACCAAAAAGAGTATTGAACTATTAGAGAAATTAAAGTAATTAATCCTAAATTACCCTACTTTTATGGTCTTCCCAAAACTCACAAGACAATCTTCCATTCAGACCCATCGTTTCATGCGCCGGAGCTTTCAATTACAAATTTCTAAATGGTTAGCTGGCCTCCTTTCTCCTTTTTTAGGCACTTTCTCTCCCAGTCACATCAAACATTCGGAAGACTTTTGTCACAAATTCAGAGAAGCACATATACCACTTCACAACATAAAACTTTTAAGCCTTGACGTAGACTCCCTATTCACAAAAGTACCAGTACAGGACGTTCTTCAGTTTTTAAGGGAAAAATTATCCCCCTATTTAGATCATTTCCCTTTGGCACTTGACAAAATAATAAAGTAGTTGAATTATGTGCATCTAATAACGTATTTTCATTCGGGGAATCATTCTACAAGCAAAAATTCGGGTGTAGTATGGGTAGTCCTTTAAGTCCTCCTTGTTTATTTTTTAGCCAATCTGTACATGGAATACTTTGAAACTACAGTAATAAATGCAATAAAACCCAAAAACACATGCTGTGGATGAGATACGTGGATGACATACTAACATTTTGGGATAATAAGTGGGGTAATTTTAATGAATTCCTCTCAAAATTAAACGCATTAGTGCCCAGCATCAAATTTGAAGTTGAATGGGAAAACAGACAACAAAATTCCTTTCTTGATGTTTTAATAATCAGAGACACAGAATACAAATTTACCATATACAGAAAACCAACGTTCTCACTTTCATATATTCACTATTTTAGCTATCATGACAATACCATCAAGATAGGTCTAGCTAGCAACCTATTCTTAAGAGCCTTACGAATTTGTTCCCCAGATTTCCTGGAAAAAGAATTTGAACTAATTCGCAAGCAACTTTCATCTTTAAAGTATCCTGACCATATAATTGAGAAAGCAATTCAAAAGCAAACGTAATTTTCTACCGACCCCCTAAAGACAAGACCAGAGACACACCCAACAATAAAATAAAAATTCCCCACCTGGAGACGATTAAGAGAGTAACTCACACCCTTGGGAAATCCAACCCTTTTGCTATTTACCTACCCAAATACCTTAGCCAAATCCCTGATTACGTCCAACAAAAGACATCGCCCAAAGACTCTGGGGTATATGAGATCCCATGCCAGGACTGTGAACCAATCTTACATCGGATTTACAGGTAAATCACTTCCCCAGAGATTATACAACACAAACGGTCAGTTAGGTATGGACAACAGAACTCGGCTATTTTCAATCATATAAATGAACATAACCATAGAATAAACTGGAATATGTCACGTGTAATTTATAGCAGCAACTGCCGGTACAAGAGTCAAATGATGGAATCGGCCTTAATAAAAGAGAAGCAGGTAATGAACATCTCAAAAGGGAATTGGACATCCGACATCGTCGACGCAGTGTTCATTCAACCAACGCTTAAGAAGATTAAAGGAAGATTATCAGCGGGGTGACCTAAATTGGCTTACTTGTGGACGAATCTCTTGGTATAAATACCACCTTTTCTGTAAACTTTTCTCATTCATATACCTGAAGAGAGAGACAGCAGTCTCTGAAATATAGTACTTTTCTCTCTACATTTTGGTGTTTTTATGGGCTCCTTTTATTAGATGGAATTCTGTTGTTACAGAACACTTTTACCAGTCATATATATATATATATATATATATATATATATATATATATATATATATATATATATATATATATATATATATATATATATATATATATTTATATATATATATATATATATATATATATATATATATATATATATATATATATATATATATATATATATATATATATATATATATATAGTAAGTGTTACATAATAAAAATATGGAATGTTATTCCATATATATAAAAAAACTAAAACTATGAGGTCAACCAGATTGCTTGCAGGAATGCGATCAGACAGAGACGATAAAGTATGCTATGATAACGTATACAATAAAGTAGGCTAAGATGATGTGCCGTCACCTGCGGTTCTTCATTTGTTTTGAAAACATTAGTCCAAGCTTCTGCTTGTGACAACTACCGCAACCTATATTCAAACAGCCTACGTGATTTGTAATATGTGTATCTGTATGTATGTTCATATGTTCGAGCTACTGTCTGCTTCCTTTATGATTTGTAACAGAGATGGTAGTCAGAGTTGAATTAGCCATCATCATTGGCAGAAGTGATCAAGTCATCATCATTAGAAGACCTGTATCATCTTATCAAAGCTTCATCATGTAGATTTGAATTAGCCATCATCATTGGCAGACCTGTACAATCCTATCTGATCTTCATCATGTAATCTCAGAGAATAGAACTTTTTTATATTTCGTGTTTTCTACTAGAACCTCACATCAGAAAGAAGATATCATCATGAGTTTAACACATCGTCGTCATAAACGAAAGAAGATACTGACTTCGAAAGTTATCATCAAACCCCAAGACACTCCAATGAGTATGGAAGTGCATAACCAACTGACTTAGCGTAGATTATCGCAAGTCTAACATAACCTCATAGGGCGCCTTATTATGCAACGACGACGAAAGCAAGAGATTCTTCAAGCACTAGTATCATCATTTAGTGAGCGACTTCATAAAACAACTAGAACTCTTCCACGTCTTCCGAAGAATAACGAATAATGTATCATATCAGAAGTCAACGACGACGAAAGCAAGGGATCTTCAAGCAACTTAGTATCATCGTTTAGTGAGCGATTTCAGCAGTGCACAACCTTCAAGAAACAAACCCGACGTGTCTTCTTCCTACGGCAATGAAAGCTTCATCTCTCATTAGAATCATTCAAGAAAACATCGTTTATTGAGCGTTTCCAGCACTTCGAGAAACAAACCGAACGCGTCTGCGGCATCGGATTTTCAAGGAATCGAATCATCCAACAGACGAACAACGTGCACGGGAAAAACTCAAGCAAACCAGGTCAACCGCTAAACAGAGAAGGAGGGCCAAGGCCGCCTGTATTATCGGAACACCGTGACTTCCCACAAAATCAAGCTAAGTACAAATCGTTTTTACTCATTTGGAGTAACTGAGTGTTTCCTTTGCAGGTTGAATTTTTTTTGTTCCTGTGGCTGAAGTTACGAGACATTCTTAATCTTACTTTTTTACAGAAATTATCTACATTCATTGGGATTTCGCTAATGCGAGTTGTTTATCTTTGAGTTTCTGTTTCCAGAAGTTCTACTGAAATATCATAATCATATACTGTGTTAATTTATCATTTTGGGCGGGTGATTATTAATTCTGTATGTAACAAACCATATTAAACATTGAATATGCGTTTACGCAGTGGACGTCTGTATGGATAGGGTAGTTAGGCACGTAGTAAGTAAGAAAAGACACAAAACAAGTGGAACACCCTCACAAATCTGGATAAATTAGAGTTAACACTATTTCGGGTCATGACAATAATGCTCCTTTGCAAGGTCCCGATCGCAGTTTCAGCCTTTAGATATGCATAAAAATCAAATCCTTATGACTCAACTTAACTTTTAAAAAAATACGGCTGGCCTTGCAATGAATAACATGTCTATAAACTTTCATTAGGTTAACATACTTAACATTCATATAAACAAATCAACAAAATGTCTAATGCGCTGACCTGGATCCCTCACTATTTCAAATTTTAGCAAAGAATGAAGTAAACCATAGCAAGTACACGATAACGCAGTAGAGATAACTTGTTTTAATAGTAAATCGCTCAATTCTTTATAGTTCAAGTCATTCTTACGTTCGTTACTTTATACGTAACCAGCAACATAATGCTAAAAACACACAATAAATTGCCAATGGTAATAAAGAGAAGAATCCTAATTATTATAAAAGAAAATAGGTAAACAGTAGCCCTAAAAATCAGAAACAAACAAATCGTGCTTAAGCAAACTTGGTTACTGTGTCATCTAGTCAAACGGTCAGGGTCAGTTAAATCTGCCGAGTGTTCAAAGCATAGCACATTCCACACAATAAGTGACTCTAGCAGCGGGGAAAAGCGATGTTGGATCATTCATGCCAATACCTTTTTGAATTAAAAAGGAATTTTCCTAAGAATCACACGACCGTATCAAGTAATCAGAGCAGGTTCTCGTAATTTTAATACAATAAGCGAGCGCTTACAGATACCTCTATAGTTATAAAAAACATTGATCTGTATCAAGTGTAATTGTAAGATATCCATTTATGGGTATACAAAACATTATCTTACTTCCTGCCAAATAAGGCGTGTTTATCAAAGGAAATTCTATAAACCTTCTAATATATTAAAATCCGTTTTAAACAAAAAGAGACAGTTAATCAAATAATAACTTATATAGAGGAACCAATCATTTGTCTCATAAATCGTGACATTTGTCAAACGCCCACCCAAAGAATTTCTCCCCACATCCGCCGCAGTCACAGTGTGCACGCAAAATCTCGAGAAGCATGCACCCTCGAATGTCTTAGTGCGTGTAAAAAGACTTGCTGTCATCTGAAATTTTAATCCTTCATCTGAAATTTTAATCCTTCCCGACACTCTGAAATATAACGATTTCCGCGAACAAAGCCCTATACACGGTTGACTCACAGCAACAAGTTAATCTAGTAATCCACAAAACCTATACATATAAATATCGCATTTTTTATTGTTGCTAATTTTTAATCACGCCCAACCAGTCGTAGATGAATCTCTCTTATACTCTATCTAAAGTAATATCCGTGAAGTCATTCAATCAAGGGAGGTGAATTCAGCAGAATTTTTTTTTTTTATCTTTTATCTGAATACCAGGATGTTTCTCCACAAGCGATTGATCTCTGGGGAAAAAAAGATGTCATTGAACACAAAATACGGTCTAAGGACAAACATAAAGCTATATACGTACCTTCGTATAGACTCTCAATGAAATTTAGAATAGAAATAAATGACGAAGTTGAAAAAATGTTTAGTAATAGGAGTCATTAGGAAATCAAATAGCCCATATAATTTTTCCCTTAAATGTCAAGCAAAAGATCGGACTTGGTGTATCTGCGTAGATTTTTGTCGCTTAAACAAGGAAACGATTCCCGATCGTTTTTCCAGTGCCACGTACCAGCGATATCTTATCTTTGTTAGGTCAGAATAAATTTTTCACCGGCTTGGACTTACTTAAAGGCTTTCACCAGATACCATTACCTAAGTGATTGTACCTCATACACCGTCTTCTGCACACTCAGGGGATATATCAATTTTTACGTATGCCTCCGGCTTACGTTGGGCCCCAATTAAAATATAGTGTTTTGGAGACTTTTAGAGGATATCCCTACATGCCTATATGGTTGGTCTTGTAATCTTTTCTAATACCTTTGAAGTACATTGCATAAACTAGAGCTAGTGCTACAGAGACAAAGACAAATAATCTCAGAGTAAAATATCTAAATGTGAATTTTAAAAACCGAACATGTTTATTTAGGTTTTATGTGTCTAGTCAAGGTCTTAAGTAGTCCATGGTAAGGTGTCAGCTATGCATAACTTTCCGATACCTATTAACTTAAAAGGGGGATACAGCACTTTCGCGCTGTAGTGGGTATTACAATCGTATGTAAATAGTTAACTCTGTCAACTCCTGACCAGCTCCATTTAACAAGTCTTTATGAAGAAGGGTGCCTAGATTTATTATGGTCTGAAAAGCATCAACATGCGTTTGATATCTTAAAAGTGGAATAATGCAGCTCACCTAACTTAAAAATCCCTGATTTAAATAAGGAATTTCTTTTGCAACAGATCCCTCAGACCAAGGGGTAAGAGGGGTACTACTTCAGCAATATGATAAACATTTCTTCCCTATAACTTTATTCACTTAAACTAAAGCCTCGAAAGTAAATATGCAGTAATAGGCAAAGAAGCTAGGTATCGTTAAAACTCACTAGTACATTTTAAGTTCATAATCTAACGGCTATCCTGTTAAAGTCTTACTGACCTAAGTCACTTACCGAGTTTTTCAAAGGCTTTAATCACAGTCCCAAAAAGAACTCGGCAGTATATGATCATTCATGTCTTTGGAGCCAAGATACGATATCAAACCTGGGAAAGCAAATATCATAGCTAACGCATTATCCCACAAACCCGCACCATACTGCAAAGAACCATTAATTGGACTAAAAGATATAGAAACATCCGTGCCTATTGTTAAAACCGTATCTAAACAAGAAAATTCATTAACCCAAGAGATTGCGAGCATTTAATATCTTTGGTTGAGCGCCTAACTGTTACAAACTGAACAAAACAAGGCAACAGCAATAAGCAAAACAATAAACACTTCGAACGGAAACAAGGTCAGCAGCTATGCAAAACAATAAACACTTCGAACAGAAACAGGGTCAGCAGCTTAGCAAAACAATAAACACTTCGAACGGAATCCCTAAAGCAAAAGTATATTAAAGTATGTGTATCAGAATTATGTAATCAAATGTAATATTATATGTAGGTCCGTGACGAGGAAAACCGAAGAACACAGCAGTGAATACGACCAGGCAGTAGTAATCTCTTTCATACCAGTCGTCCTAAACTGGTTGCATTCCGTCATCCAGGGTCTCTATTATGTCACAGAAAGCCAAATCACTATTTTACTGGCCTACAATGCTTACATATATAAAAAGCACATAACTAATTGTAACACGTGTCATGAAAACAAGGGACACACTAAGACACCTGTCAGTTTAAAGGCTTATCACGTGCCAAATCAATCAATGAAAGAATACACGTAGAATCATTAACAGAGTTACGAGTCTGACAGAGGAAAAAATAAACACCTTCTTAGTGTTAATAGTTCCCTTGAACACGTTATATATGATTAAATAGCACTAAAAAAAAACAAAACACCGCAATGGGAGTGCGCTAGAATATTTATGAGTGCTAAACTAAATCAGTAAACATGGAAATCAACACATGATAATCTCTGACTCGGGTGGTGTAAATCAGTAATAATCTCCTTAAGTCGTTGTGTGAATTCCTTTCCATTAAAAAAACAATATATTTTGTCACCCAGAGTCAATCGGTTAGGTAGAACGTATAAATAAGAAAGTGTCACTGTGTTACGAGTTACATTCATGATATTGGATCCGAACTGGATTATAGCGGTTCTCATGGTTTTAAAAAAACCTTTATCATTCATAATCTTGTATCTATAGAAATGATACCGCAAGTAGCCTTATACGGTAAGCCGCTAGAACACTTTTCCACATATCCAAGCCAACCATAATTTATCAAATATAATATCTATATATATATATATATATATAGATATATATAGTATATATATATATATATATATATATATATATAGTATATATATTTATATATATATATAGATATAGATATATATATATATATATATATAGATATATATATATATATATAATATATATATATATATATATATATATATATATATATATATATATATATATATTATATAGATATATATATATATATATATATATATATATATATATATATATATATATATATATATATATATATATATATATATATATTATATATATATATATATATATATATATATATATATATATATATATATATATATATATATATATATATATATATATATATATATTTATATATATATATATTATATAATAATATATCTATATATATATATATATATATATATATATATATATATATATATATATATATATATATATATATATATATATATATATATATATATATATATATATATATATATATATTATATATATAGATATATATATATATATATATATATATATATATATATAATATATATATATATAGTATATATATATATATATATATATATATATATAATAAATTAAGGATACAAGTGGAGTCGATATAATACACTCTGTAAGAAGTCGGAAGGGTTACAAATTATAATAAAAAAGGAATCACGATAAAATCAATAAGCAAAAACGTAACCATAGGTTAAATAAATATTCAAATATATATGCGTAAAGATTTGAACGCTTTAGTTTAGTATTCCATTCAGTATTCTAGGGATATTAATGACAAATAAGCTAAAAGTTCAATCACATATCAAAACCTACTGACATATTGTCTGTCCCGGTAATTATATTCGTAGTCAATGAAAAAAAAAAATAAAAAAAAAATAAATAAATAAATAAAAGAGATTTTAAAGTCAGGAAGTCTAGAAGTGAAAATGTATATCGTTTGCGAATAATCTTATCAGGGTAAATAATATATATTAGAATTTGTATGGAAACGTTTTAATTAGTTTGAATAAGGAATATCTAATTTAACATAATAATTACATTTATTTTACAATCATGCAGATTTCCAACATGAAACTAATATTATTTTTTTTATTTTTGTTCATTTTGGCACTGTTTTTTTTTCAGACATTCTTCTCATGTGAGGGGAGTATTAAAACAAAAAAAATATCCAATTTATGCACGGCTATCATTTGAAAGTACTAAAGTCATATTTATTACAGCAAGTAACGTAACTCTTAAGATGGTGATGACGTCATCAGTCTGAAGGTGCCTTCAGTCCTGAAGGTGCCTGGCGCGTTTGCCAAACTCATCATTGTTCCTTTTAACCTCAATAAACCGCTTACAAAGCAGGTTGGCTGGAGAGAGGAATGCTTAGCTCATGAACTTCACATGTGGTTATTAGGTCATGATGACATACATAGCCATAACTATTCTTATCCATGTATGCAATGCAACTTTGGTTAAGGAATCGCAATAGTTTTAAAATTAATGCCCAAAATAAGCAAATAGAATTTCTATAACGTCAAAATGAATTAAATTTTTCTGAACCTCATAGACAATTAGAGTCAATAAATCAGCTTATGATATTGGTAAACGGACATTTAGGAGTATCAAAGGTCATGGATATGAAAATTTACATGAAACATTAGCCTATTACAATTCAAGTAAATCACATTCTTGGGAAAATGTCACATTTTCTTGAAAAAAACCACAGTTTATATAGAAATTAGTTACATAGTGGGTTCTTTCATAGCATCTCCTGCCTAAAAATTAACCTCAAAGGATGCGCACGAGAAATTGAATATGAAACTTTTGTTAGGGGCACATAGGATCGGATTTTATCACAGCTTAATTTCAGTAAGCATAGAGAAATACAGAATCATGATTAATATTCTCTTTGACTCTTATGTCTGTAAGGTCTGTAAGGTCTGGCAATCTTACCAATAGCTCTTGTTTTCACTTCTTTGTCTAGTAACTTACTACCGAGTAATATCAAATTTTGTTTCTTTGGGACTCGTATTGATATCTGTTTATTTTTTATAATTATGGATATTTTTACAGTCCATCATAGACCTGGATAGGTCCATCTCATTGTTATAATGCCATGAATAAAAAAGTTTGTACAGCTGACTCTTTGAATTCCATAAAATATCAGCGAATTCATGTGGGTTAAGTCTGGATCTTAATGGCTTTCTCCCTCCCGTATTTGGATGTTGTCTGAATTTACTTTGCCCTTGTTTTGACATGTATAATTTCACTTCACTTACAGGCTGATTAATGGAAACCTGGTTACAGTATCCTGCAGTACGATAGTTTCACATCGCACGCCCGAACAGATCGTCTATAACTTCAAAAATCATTCGACGCTGCAGACGGCTGCAGTGAAGTATCAACCGCCTACAATGTGAAGGGAATAAGCACCATCATAAGTGAACAAGCTTATTTCGTAGACTTCTTGGACCGACACCCGTATCCTGTCGTTAATCTCGTTTTTAATGCGGAATGCTCCGGCGGCTGTCGTAATCAACTACAAAAGGGACATACTTCCGAATATTACGACCGAAGAGGATATTCAACTCTACATTACTGGTGCCGGACTCGTGCTGGGGATGATTTTATTCATCGCGAACTATTAGTATGGCATAGGATTCAGAGAACAAGTATGAGTGCAAAATAGAATGTTGGACCCTGCCCAGGCAATTCCCCTTGTTTTTAACCATTTGGAATTGGCCATTTCATTTGGCTAAAGTGCACCTAGATTAATTACTTAGATTAGTCATTTATGTGAATCAGTGGTATTAAGTGCACAGATATTGATCATAATTACATGAATCAATATAATATATATATATATATATATATATATATATATATATATATATATATATATATGTGTGTGTGTGTGTGTGTGTGTGTGTGTGTGTGTGTGTGTGTATAAACAAATCAGGTAGCCTATAATCAACTGTTACCTTTTATCTTACCAATAACTGCAGTTAATATATGGATTAATGAACCAGTTAGTATATGGTTCGATGAATCAGTTAAAAATTAATAATTTTTATCACTTCATATATGAATTTTTATCAGCTAAAATATGATTTTTATTATCATGTTAATCTTTATCCTATGCAATTATCAGAGTACATTAGTATTTACTGTAGCATATGTATAATAATGAGATGAAGTGGATAACTGTATCAGTATATCACGTGATCACTATTATTTACGAATATCATCATGCATATGTCTTATATCTTATTACTTGAATCTGTATTTGTGTACACCATGAATTTTTTTTTTTACTTATAAGTATTTTATATATCTCTATATACATTCACATAATGTCTGTATCACACTCCTATAAGTCAATGCAAGTCAAGCTCTAGTAATATTGCAGTGGTTGGTTTTGTAGCCGACCGAGCTTTTTTATGTAAGTTACATAATAAAAATATGAAACGTTATTCCATATATATAAAAAACTAAAACTATGAGGTCAACCAGATTGCTTTCAGGAATGCGATGAGACAGAGACGATAAAGTATGCTAAGATGACGTATACAATAAAGTAGACTAAGATGACGTGCCGTCACCTGTGGTCCTTCACTTGTTTTGAAAACATTAGTCCAAGCTTCCTGCTTGAGACAACTACCGCGACCTATAATTCAAACGGCCTATGTGATTTGTAATATGTGTCATCTGTATGTATGTTCATATGTTCGAGCTACTGTCTGCTTCCTTTATTATTGTAACAGAGATGGTAGTCAGAGTTGAATTAGCCATCATCATTGGCAGAAGCGATCAAGCCATCGTCATTAGAATACCTGTACCATCTTAATCAAGCTTCATCATGTAGATTTGAATTAGCCATCATCATTGGCAGACCTGTACAATCCTATCTGATCTTCATCATGTAATCTCAGAGAATAGAACTATTTTCTATACTTCGTGTTTTCTACTAGAACCTCACATCAGAAAGAAGATATCATCATGAGTTTAACACATCGTCGTCATAACGAAAGAAGATACTGACTTCGAAAGTTATCATCAAACCCAAGACACTCCAATGAGTATGGAAGAGCATAAACCT
>NC_087202.1:16918424-16920924 GCF_015104395.2 Macrobrachium nipponense
CCAGCCATGTGGTTGGCTTATCAACAGCCAATCAGGAGCGTCGTAAGGGCATGAGATGCCCCGGTGAAGTGAATGTACTATAGCTGACCAACACGGGAAAACTCCCTCTCTCCCTTACCTTAAAAGCTCCTCTACGTCTCTCTCTCTCTCTCTCTCTCTCTCTCTCTCTCTCTCTCTCTCTCTCTCGTGTTAAGATAGTAGTTTCAATCACATTGCCCAACACTTCTGAAATTTTATATTCACCCCTTCTGATCCGCAATTCCTACTGGGGCTGAACTTTGATTTAAATGTCATCGGGTGTTTACAATTTATCTCAGGAACTTGGAAATCTGAAATGTATGGATTCGGCACTAATTCTGTCATTTTTATATTTTATTTTTCATCCCTACTCACACCTTGTCTCCACCCTATTATTGAGGCTGAACATGAGACATTAACATTCCCATACATCCATATATATATATATTATATATATATATATATATATATATATATATATATATATATATATATATATATATATATATATATGTGTGTGTGTGTGCGTGTGTGTCTGTATAAAGATTTAGTTTTAGACCTCTCCTAAAATAGGAGGACCTTTGCAACGCGATTAGGCAGTCATGAATACCATAAGCCAATATTATCAAAGGAATAGACATCTTTGCATAATGTCTGTTTTCCTTATAACATTAAACGGTTAGTACTCACGAAATTAGGCTTTCACGCTACCTGGCAATTACCAAGGCGACAATTACCTTAATCTAATTGAGGCCAGAATTACGTAGGTGAATTGGGAGTCTCTGAGTTCGACAGCACTTGCATGACTATAAGGATAAGGACCCAACTCCAAAAGGAGATTTACCCCAAAGAAGCTGCTTGGGATTATACATATTTTATACTTTTCTTTCTATATGTATGGCAAATTTAAATATTTTTGTTCGCTGATGTAGCCAGCATTTATTTTTTATTTTCTGCATTTCCTAAATGTCAAGAAACGTATGGAAGAACTTAAGTGAAGTTAAAATGATCGTAGGCTTTATCCAAAATTTAAATTATTGAGGACAAATAATCCACTTAAATGGAATAACTTGTGAACAATTCTTTCATTATGATACAGCTTCTTTGTGAATATAACTCCTTGAAGAAGCATTAAGTTAAAATAGTAAATACCTGATAAGAGTTAACTTATGGTTTAAAAATTCAAATAATAGTTATTTTAATGAGCATAGCAATACGCCGCACAAGAGCGATGTACACTGTAAATGAATAGATAAGTTAGAAGCAAATAGTTAAGATTTATGGAAATTCTTCAATGAAAACGCTAAGCTAACAAAGAAAAAAGATATAAGTTTTGCGAAGAATTGAGTAATATAGTAAACCATAAAAAACGAAATAAATGGTGATAACATGCTACGGCAAAGAACAGATTTGATTAAGTCCCATTTGAATGAAGATTAAAAATTTTCCCCCACAGTGTAACCAAACCACCGAAAAGCGAACGAGCGCAATGAATCAAATCCTAAATCAAGAAAAAAAGAAACAGATATATAAACGAGTCCCTATATCACCTGCACTACAAAGAATTCAATCTATAGACAGCGTTTGGAAGATAATGAATTTTGTTTTTGTTCTGTGGGATGTGAAGGCATCCGGAGAAAAAACCAATTTGGTTTCCCCGCTGAATGACAGAGGACTCGGGGGTGTTAAACCCCTATAACGCTGCGTGAGACAATAGATCGCGTCCACAAAGAGATCATCTCTTTTGGCCGACAACGATCAGTGCGGTGGAGAGGTTCAGGTTGTATTACACAGTCGTGCCTCGTTTTACACGCGGGATAATTGAATCATCGATATGACTCTTGTTGGTACTAGGGAAGTCTGGAAGCATAGAAAGATGTGGTTATTGGAAAATAGGTAGAGTATTCTAGTTTCATTAATTCTGGTAAGGAAGGTAACGGATTTTGTCCTCCTGTGTTCGTATATATATACTATAAAAAATCAGCTAAATAAAGCGTTTTTTTTATTGGGTTAATTTGTCATGTGGCACTTCTGAGAGAAAAAGTATTTTCGACCTTAACTTACTGGACATTGGCCAGATATACCAAACATTACCTGGGAGGTTACCATGATCAGGTAATATAATGTATTTCATTAAATCGTATTTTTTCTATAATAATATCTTTAAAAGGATATGTATTCCAAGACCAAAATCAGTCAGATGCAAGCAAGAACCCCCAGAACAGAGCCGTACTGAAAGAAGGAAAAAAACCAGAAATAGATTTTTTACGTTAAGCCATTTCCCATATTAGGAGATGGCTGCAGAGAAAGAAATAAGACAGTGGTCACCAATAGATTCATACTTTACTGACTCAAAGATAGACGCCCTTTGAAGGAACATTAGACACTTCATCTATAATATTATATATCTTATAATAAAATATAGTATGTATAGTATATATTATATATATATATATAATATATAATAATGTAAGTCATTTCA
>NC_087202.1:16935924-16998424 GCF_015104395.2 Macrobrachium nipponense
GTGTTCTTATGCGTGAGATATCTATATATCCTGCTCTTAATAGTCCTTATTACTCTTTTAGCTATAGACGATTTTATATCTCGTGAGTAAACGCTATATAATTTTATATTTTTATCCTCTAGATATTCTCTGATGTTTGTTATAATATTCCCTGCCCTCATCACTATTCAAACGTGAAATTCCCGAAAATTCTCTAGATTCGATAATCTTCTTTAAAGCACGAAGCATAGTGACACCATCCTTCTTTTTCAATGGAATAATTTGTAGATATCTGGAAAACACGTCAATAAACATCAGCAAATATTGAAACCCATTATTGTACCGAGCTAATTTTGACATATCAGCTAAATCGGTACTCGCTATCACTCGAGGTTTGGGTGATATGATTTTTCTTCTTAGGAATTTTTTTCTCATGATTTTATGAAGCGTATAAGACTTTTGCCCGCGTAAGAATTCTTTAACATTTTCTCGAGTAATTTTGTTATCCAGATTTTTCGCTTCTCTGAATAAAGGGTCTACCCCGCTGAAACTACCAACACCTTGTACATCCCCGTATAAAGCTGTAAGAAGCTATAAATGTTCTTTATCCATATTGGTAAGCTATTTGATATTCCGTTTCACCCAGAGCATTATTTCGAAGCTGTAACAGTTCAGGTGTTGACGGGGCAAAGTCTACTAACAAATAACCGTACCGGTTACGCGATAGAGACTTTTTATATATATCCGAAAATGCTGACGTTTTTTGACGACCGAATAACTGTCGACCTAAAGTTTCAATTTGACTAAAATCACGATTTTTCATTAGAATGTAATGTGAACAATTCAGGCTTATACTTCTACTAACTGAAATAGATGAATGCCGTCCTGCTGTGAAGGCGTTAGTGACAAATTCATTATCACTCGCTTCTAAGAAAAAATCATCGAGTATAAATAACAAGCCTTTATTACCCTTAATCCCCTTTTCAAAGGGATTTAAAATTTCTCTGGAGACTTTAAATTTGGATCCTATAGAGGGGTGCATTTCGAGGGGATGTTCAGATACCCCACAATATAAAATATATTGGAAATGAGTTTCATAAAGTTCAATGATCTTTTGACATAGGACTCACTTGCCGCTGTTACTAAACCCCGCTATTATAATACGGGCGAGATTGGCAAAAAGATTTAAAATCAGCTCGGGGAAGGGACCTGTTGCCATGATGTCAGCACGCTCAGTACTAAGGGCATGTATTCTATTCATCTGTCTTATATAGACGTCAATTATAGTGAATGAAAGTTGACGGCAATAACATTTGTTTAATTTCTATAGTGAAATATATATATATATATATAATATATATATATATATATATATATATATATATATATATATATATATATATATATATATATATATAGGACACTCATACAAGGTTTAACATAATATATGCGCAAAATAACTATACATATAATAAAATATTTACAATAAAAAATAATAAAATATGTACAATACAAAATAACTATATATATATATATATATAATATATATATATATATATATATATATTATATATATATATATATATTGTTATACGATCACAAGTAACACGTGAAGACTGTATATCAAGAGCCAGCAGGAAAAATGAAAAGCATCAGTACCTAGCGCTTTCGTGTATTCTTGGTACACCTCATCAGGGTATCAAGAATACATGAAAGCGCTAGGTCTTGCTGCTTTTCATTTTTCCTGCTGGGTCTTGTTATATATATACATATATATATATATATATATATATATTCTATATATATATATATATATATATATATATAGATAGATAGATAGATAGATAGATAGATAGATAGATAGATAGATAGATAAAATAAAAGTAAGTATACTACAAAAACACAAAATTGGCCACTAAGTCAAGGTGAAACGCCCTCGTTTCACAGAAGGATGGGGTGAATCCATTTGCCGACGAGGTAAAAGCGATGCCAAAGACAATGAAGAGAGAGTTGATTTTACATCCCCTGTTTTACTGTGCTCTCTCTGCCGTTTTGAACACCCTTTCACTCGAGAGGAATGATGTGAAGATGGGTGTAGGGATGGAGGAGGACCAGGAATTCTCGAGGTGCTAGGAATAGCCGGCGGAATGTTAGACACAGAGGGTGCTACTGGCACCAACCCCTCTATCACCTCTAGTTCCTCCTCCTCCACCACACCCTCCACCCTCTCCTCCACCTCAATGTCTGGATGACCATACACCAACGATTTATACGTGTCACATAATATCTCTTATCCTCTAAAGGACATAGAGACACCTTTTGCTGGCTCGTATGACACATCGTTCCTTGGACTCTTTGCAAACTGTGCACACGTGTATTAGGGATCTCATTCATTGTTTATGGGGAATGGACTTTTGCTGGCATCTTTGTATACATTTCAAGGTGTTACTACAGATATTTTCAGTTAGATATAAATAAACCTTAGGTTTGACACCGATGAATTCTCTCATGAGTTCAGCCCCCATTTCAACCTTGGCTAATCTGAGTTCCCCCTTACGTGACTTATCATACAATTCGTGAGTTTTCGGGAAATTACTCAAGTCCATATAGGGTTTGAGAACCTCCTTCAATTCACGATTGAGGTTATCAGTCGCAATGGAGAAGATCAAGCTGTCAGTGTCGGTATGAAGGAGTTGAACTCTTTCACTGTAGTGATTTTGAAGAAAGTCATAATAGAAGTGGTACATCATGTCCTTTGCCATGTCTAGTATACTGAAACCGATGTAAATCGGGGATTCAGCCATAACAAACTCTTTGCAATGGTTCATAATGTACCTTCCATTACCAAGTTTTTTCAAAGACTTGCACGTGTGTTTGGACATGTTCCTTAGGAGAGAGGGCTCATCGGTGGTGACAACAGTTATAGTGGGATAATTTAATGAATTTTCAATTGTCACACCGAGAAGACCATTCATTATGATTTTGATGGTGTTCCGCTCATCCAGATCAGACCCTTTAGCTCACCTCTCGCCATTCTCCAGGATATAATCCCGCAAATAAAAATCCTGTTTGAATTTGTACACTTTCCTTATTACATCAAGTTCTAGACCAAGTCTTATCAGTGTTTGTAATAGGGAAGGCAGATCAAGTGATTATGCATCGGTAGATGCTTAACCGTCAATTTAACATTTTTCATGGGCAGTTTCACATTGAACTTATTCAGCAGGATTTTACTATAGGGAGATAGATCCTGGTGAGTTACATTCATGTTATGAATGGCGAGAGGGAGATCGTCTGTCCGTAGAGCAACATCCCTGCTAACCCGTTTGGTATTGAGAAGGAGGAAATAACCGTATTCACCCTGTGAATCAATGGCAGTAAATTGACTAGCGACAAACTGTTCAAATTTGGCAGGGGGAAGTTCAGTTATTTCACCCAAGGGTATTTTGTATTTGCTCATAAACGTGGGATACAAGCTGGTGCAATCAATGTACAATATATACAATTGAGGATCACCAACCTTAAAACTGGGATTTAACTTTGGATTATTGGCTACAGTCCATCTTCGAACTAAACTACAAAAACCACCCCGGATATTTTTACAGATTAGCTGATAAAGTTCACCATTAGAAATGAAAGGGAGATGGATTTTAGAAGAACGTAGGAAAGCGTCAAGTGAGAGAGAGGTAGAAGTCAGATAATGGGCGGGGTCTAGTCTGAACTGAGCAAACGCTGCATTCCTCTAGGCTAAATAGACGTCAGCTAATAATCCCACGTCCATTGACAAATACAAAACGGTGTAATCTAAAAGAATGGCACAATTTGCAGCATTCCAAACCTTGACCACGTGTGCGTATCCCTCGCTGGATAGGGTTTCCCCCGTAAGCTCTGAATTCAAACACTCCTTGGAAGGGATGCCAGGTTTTCTCAGGACATTGAAACCCGTAACGTAATCGTAAGGGTAGTACTGCTTACCCGTATCCAAAACTAAATAGAGGCAATCCTTAGAGTACTTAGATAACAACCGACGAGAGATTTTGAGGGATCCTTTCTGTTTTATATGACTCGATGCGAGACTGGAAAGGATCCCTCTAATTATGTTGTTGCTATCCACTAATCTAAGATTGCCTGATCTAGGCGAGTAAAATTTACTACCCTCACATTTTAGAATTTCAAAGTTGTACTTGGCCCCCGCCTCTTTCAGTACCAGCGCAATGTCATAGGACAAATCATGTACTAACGCTGTTAAAGTGGTCTCCTTAAACTTCATATAAAAATTACATTGACGATACAGTGCGCACACAAAGTTGTCCCATGCCACGCAGTGCGCGTGATGTCGCCCTTTCGTAACTTCGGCATTGAATTCAATGTTACATCCCCCGCAATGGGTGCTCTCTTCAAACTTATGGGTGGATTCATGGGTCATATGCAATTGATACCTTGGCATTCGTTCATGCAACAATGTCCATTCCTGGCTCATGTTCCGCCAAAAATCATCGACACATTTTTCTCCATAACCTAGTCTATGTGTACAATATTCACCCATTCTACTGTCAACGATCACTTACCAGTAAGCATAAGCTTTCTGCTTTGCTACAATTCTCGGGTTGTCTTTGGCATTTGGTTGAATATTATTCGCCTCGAAATCAAGGAAAGCAATGTGCAAGATGTTGTGCAGAGCTTTAACCTTGGTAAATTTTTTAAATTGGCCGGGATCCGGGTATTCGACAGTGGTTCAAGCCGTACATGCCTGAGTGTGAGCATTGCGGATGGTGGGACTATTGAACAATGTCAAACAATTGTAACACATAACACCCACATGCTCACCCCTACCTTGCTTGAACCTGCGTCGAAACACCTTCACGAATGCCAACATATCTTTAATCGTGACGTGGTCGTCAGTGATTAACAACAAGGTGACCAGATGAGGGCTTTGGGGGTTACCACCTTTCCTTGCCAGATGTACTGTCCAATGTTTTTTCTACCGTTTCCCCATGACTAATTCACACAATTTATAAACAAATGTTGAGGTTGTTCCACTTTTCCAATGTTTTGAAAGAGTCATAAGTCAACAGCATATCTGGCGAGTGTTTGATATTAAATTTCCCCCTCCTCATCCTGGTCATTAAGTCCCGAGAGAGGTTGTCAATACGTGGGAGAGGGTTATCCCGGAGTAAAACGTACACTTCTAACGCTGTAATGACACAGTTGTACCCGGATTGAATATTGACAACCTGAAGTCTGCCACAAACTCCCTCGGGATAGGCCTTGAAGTTATTAATATTCACTAACTCACGCCGCGTGCTATGAAGTTCAACCCTATCCAGTGAGGTAATACACCAACCCGAACATGTGTAGTGATCACAATCATATATGTGAATAACAGTGCATGTATGGGTACACTTCCCGAAAATCGAGCGTGTAAATTTACCAACAGGGTAGCTACCCTTATATCATTATCGAAAGAAGTGGACTATGAAGTGGGTGTGGTGGGAGTCATTCTCCCGAAAATATACTATGCCGTTAAACCTGGTGACGATAATTTTACCATTTAATTTAACATGATCTGTAACGAATCTACGCGGAAATGCGTTTATACCTTTATTTATAAGTCTGTTTCTGGTTTGTTGGGGGGTGATATGAATGCAATGACTGGAGCGCTTAATACAAAAATTATTAAGCAATTGTCCATATTTTACGGTGAGCATATTCACGGAGCTATCTGCGGGAATGGTTTATTCTGGTGAAATGATGATATGAAGAGAATGAGTATTCCACATAAGAATGCAGGTGTAGCAAATGATACGATTGATTCAATTACTATTAAATTCAGTGAAAAAGCAGCCAACATACTCGGTTTCAATGAAAGGGTGAGGTATATGATATACAGTTCGGGTACGTTGAGACCTCATCGCAGTAGAAATATATTTGTAAACGATCAATGTGTTGAATACATTTGTATGTATTCGCATATCGTTCAACTTACCACATTGGACGTTAAAATGGTTAACATCTTAGACTGTTTCACATTAGAATGTGCACGTTTTAAAGGTCCACAAAACGCCATTTATAAACCTTGGATTACCTTACAATCAGTTTATCGGATCGGAAAGGTGAAGAAATAATGTTTATTAAAAATGGGGTTTTATCATGCACTCTGCATATAAGACCTAGATAAAAACTATCACACTTTTTCTTATAAATGCCGTATGTGACGCATACCTCCCGTAGTATTTGACTGACATGGCCTGCGAACACAATATATATTTGAGCAGTCTCGGATGTTTGGACACGTACAACAAAAATTCACCGTCAAAATTTGCAAATAGATTACCTACACCTATATTATTTCCTATATTATTTCCGGGTACTTATTACGTTATATTATCAAAAGATGATTTATTCACTCTCGAATTTATTACAGAGCGTCATAAACGTGATATGCGCACATATACGTATAGACCGAGAATAGCAATGTTAGCGGGGGACATGAAGAGGCTCGTGAGAGCTATTAATAAGGATGTTTATGATTATTTGAAAGTTTATTATGGTGGTAATTTTGAAAATTACTTTATTAGTAACGATATATTTCATTGGGATGAAGATTTAAGAATTACTATACTGCATGTCAAGAGAAAACCGGGGACGTTAAAAGTATATATGTCAAATTTAGCGGAAAAGCTGCGAAATGATTAGGTTTTCAAATTAATACCGGTTATGAAATGTATGGAGGGCATGAATTGAATTAACATGTTTTCATTGATTCCCTACCTGATAATTGCGGGGTAGATTATATATATGTGTATACTGATATAGTTCAACCGACAATTTTTGGTGGGAGACTAGTCAATATATTGGACTGTTTTACTTTAGATAGTGGTAGAGGAAAAGGAATACATAATACAATCTACAAATTGTTGAACACAAACATCTTAGACCAGATTTCAATTATTATCACGGATCAAAATGGACATCTTTTACGTTTAACTAAAGACTCCAGTGTTACCTGCCTGCTTCATATAAAACCTCAATAAAAATAGATGTGTAGGTGTGTATGAATAGATGGGTAGGTATGTATATAATTCAATGTAAACCCTTGACATTCCTTATTTGCAATCACACCCTCGAGTCAACTGGAACGTGCGAATGAAGCTCTGCTTAAAATATTTTCAAAGAGTATAAAAGTATTGATATTCACGCCTCCTTCTGAGGTGGAATTTAAAAAAAACTATTTTTATCAGACCCTTTAAGAAGGGGGGCAGGGTTTGAGGATATTTCCATTTTCTATCCTGGGCATAAAAGAGGTAGTGGTTTGTTTTCTGCTATAAGCGGTATCGCACATAAAGTGCTTCCTTTTCTATTTAATGTTGCGAAACCTTCAGTTAAAGAATTCGGTAGATCTGTGTTATCTGATATTGTAAACGATGGTTTACCTTTAAAATAATCCACAAAACGAAATGGTATAAGAGCCCTCAAAACTACTGGACAACGAATTTTAAGCGGTACCGAAAGAAGACGGAGGAAACAAAGGAAAACAGTGAAACAAATAGTTAGATGGTCGAGTGTGGGAGGAAAGGAAAAACGAAGGAAGAAGAAGAGTATATGCGTTAAATCTAGAAGTAAATATAATAAGGACTTGTACAATCTTTTGCAACTCATTCATCAATTGACAATCGGTGGGTACGCACACGTTCTACCCTTCATTTAAAAGTATATATAAACACAAAATATGGCTAGTGTAGTTCCTAACGTACCCGGAAATCGTAATCAAGTTCCTATTTCTTCATATATTGCAGGTATATCAAAATCGTTCGCAAATGTTGATAGACATAGAATTATTGAAACTTCAATTAATTCGAAGGAAAGACTGGATTTTACACCTAGCAATATTTCCATAAATCAAATTCTAACTGATCAATATATTAATTTTTGCATTAATGGGGTGGCAGGTTCTTTCTTAGATTTGTCAAGTATAGCTTTAGAATTATATATCACATTACATACAGGTGGAACGCAACTAGGGGATGAGACACACGTGGCCCTCATTAATGGTATAAGTAATACATTATTTAAATCTGTTTCTGTTTTCTTGAACGAAAAGTTGGTGGAATCCTGCCCGGTATTCAACTATCAATCATATATCAAAATGCTTAAAATGATAAAATCACTCGGCGTTACCTACCACAGGTCAGGCAGGGTTTTTATATGATGATTGTCATGTAACACATGGAGTAACTCATCAATTTATGCCCAATACATTCGCTCAAACCAGCAGGTGGGAGTCACGGGTTATGAGCAGCATTAAAACGCAGGGCATGCATACGTATTTTCCACTTCTTTTGGACATAGCGACTATAGACATGTATTTGCTGAATTCAATTGACCTGAGGCTTAGACTCGAATTAGCGAATAATAACTGGGTGTTGGGTGCCCATACTGATGGGCATTTAAATGAGATAAATATAGAAAAAGCTGAATTATGGATTGATCGAGTTACCCCACATTATAGCGCCATGTTGGCTTTAAATGAGGCTTTAGCAGTTAATCCTATACAATATATATTTGATAAGACTATTTAAAACATACGTTATTGGACAAAATGAAAATTTGATTTTAATTGATCAACCTTTTAACAGATGTATACCCGAAAAAATCACACTGACCATGATTGATATGCAAACATTTTTGGGCGATTACGCGGCTAATAGTCTATATTTTCAATCTTTCAATTTAAATAATATACATATTACCGTTAATGGGAATACTGTATATAATATTCAATGTAGTTTACTTAATACCATCACGCAATTATTTCACGAGACAGAGAAAAGTATAGGGGGGGGGGGGGGGCGGTGAGAATCTAATCACTTATGAATGTTTTAAAAATGGTAGAGCTATTTACTGTTTTAATTTTTTTGTGGAATTTTTTTGTGGAAGTTGTTTAAGATTCAATGCCCGTGGAAATTTCGGCAAACGTGCGAATATTGATAAAGTTGGGTATGGGCACTCCAAACCCGTGTTATTTTACTTTTTGGGGATATAAAGGGTTTTTAACGGTGGATTCGGATAGGGTTATTCAGTGTGATGTAAGAGGTTAAATGGAATGGATACGAAAGAAATTGAAATAAGTTTAAAAGGTTCACTCGGTGATCGCATTAAATATTTAGGTGTGTTCGTTTTGGATGAAGTAGGATTATTTACCCTATCAAAAAATAGAATTAAATCTTTAGTTTTTATATTTAATACATTATCTTTATTCACCAATGTTAATATTATCGGTCATTGAGTATGTTTTTACATGGAAAAATCACCTAGAAATATAATCTTCTTTTTCGATAGTTACGGTATAAATCCAAAAGTTTATTCGAATGACTTCTCTAATTTATATATGCACTTCCTGACTATAGCATCTATCGAATAATGAGACAGATACAACTGCATAAATCGTACAAATGCGGTCTTTACGTTACATTTTTTGTTCATTGCGTGAGTCACTGCAGCGCAAAAAAAGTATTGCCTTTAATACGAAATGTATTCTCATTCACTCGTTTAAGAGGTAACGATAAATGGATAACGGAATATTATTTGAAATATTTGAAAAAGTTTAAATGTTCACACTGGAGATCAGGGGGTAAGCGTGTCATTGCATATGTTAGGAAACAACAAGAGTCTGTCCAGAGAATAGGTAGGGACAATTAGTTAGGAAAAACCACTGGTAGAAAAATATATAGTGAGGGTACAGTGATGAAGAATCTACAAGAAGTTAAGGTAGAAATGAGAGTAGATGTGTGCAGCATAAGACTGCATGAATAGCAGTTTCAAAAACTAAACCAAAACATTGACAGTCAAGTTCCAAAACAGTAAAATGCAAACCTCACCAGAAACTATGAACTTTGACTCCTTCAGTGGGTGGTTACCGTCAAGAGACAAAACCAATCAGACTAATCTACGGGTGGCACAGGAAGTAAGGAAAGCCACTCAAGAAGAAGTAGAATGTGTCTTAGAGAGTAGTTAAGGAGGAGCTAATTGAATCAGTTAGGTCCAAACTTCATTTGAGCTCCTAGAGAAAATCAGTGAAGAGCAAGGCCTTATACGGGGAGGCTGCATCCCTTCTCCCTCTGTTCCAGTGTAGTGTAGTGTGTATTGTGAACTTAAACTTTATTCTAATTATAAGCAAATTAATTAAGTGGTGTTTAACTTGCCCAGAATCCGTGAAACGTATCCACGCCATGAAAGAAGAAAGAACCTCCTGAGAGACATGGCTAAACGAAATAAGTAATCTACAATGTTTCTATGAGAAAAGAAACTCATCGCAAGTGATAATTGAAGGTTAGCCCATATAACAAATAACCTTTCAAACTTTACCCGTAGCCACGAAGAGAACCAGAAGAAGAAGAGAGAATAAGAACTCGTAAGTACGCAACACAAACAGAAGAAAGAGAATATAAAAATATAGACTCGTAACAGTCATGGGCGGTGGCGACAGTGGTGAAGCAGGGATATCCGATGAAGCATGTACAAGATTGCATTGTTGAGGGTCCCCAGTGGGAGTTGTTGCATCCTCTTCACGGTCTTGACCTGTTTTAACCTTCCTAATAATTGAGCTGGGGGCCCCGACGCCGTAGTAGTAATGTTTCCTGACCTGGGTGGGTACTTCATTGGCGGATAATTCACTACTTGTGCTATATCTGAAAGAGAGAAATAATGGCTGTGTAATATATTCTTTTTCCAACTGGGGCATTATTTTTTATATGAACACTTATTCAATATACAGATGAATCTTATTGCATTTTACCATTTAATATTCGCTGCATGTTCAAAAAAATGAAAGTGGTTAAGATGATACTTACTGGATAGTGACGTTGGACGTTCCAGCCAAGAGAAAAGTTATGGTGCACGTAGAACGATTGAGAATAGACTAGTGACGATATCCTTCAGTTGGCTTTATTTATAACGCAGAGTCTAAGGGTATTAATCGTATGTGAATAGGGTTTGCAAATCTCTGCTACGGTTTAAAAACCAGGTATGTATGTGAGGGTGACCTGTGGTGTGAATAAGTCACCGTAGGGCAGTACACCCATAAATCGCGCTCTTACCCGTTGATGCCCTGGTTCAGATATCGAGGTGTGAAATGGGTATTACTGTATGTGAAGATGGCGGGGGTTAAGGATTGGATGTTAAGGAATGCATCTACATTTGTGATAAAAGGGACGGTCATTAATGACTCCTAGTGTCAGAAGTTTGGGAAAGGAATGCACCCCTCAAAAGGTTCACGTGTAAACCGCTAGAGAAGACATTGAACGTCAATTCTCGAGTATGTATAAAAATGCTGCTCTCTTTAATCCATCCACCAGTTCAATCTTGAATGTTGGAGACGTTGTACGTATAGCTGATGAGCATCGGAACGCATTATTTAGAAGGAAATTTTTAAAATCTGAAAAGTGGATACATCACAAAATCTTGTCATATACTTTTTGGAAGATTTAGCCGGTGAAGAAATAAAGGGAGTATTCTGCCGTGAAGAATTAATTCCCACAATTCTACCAGAAACATATGATATCACTATTCTGAGAAGCAGGAAAAAAAATAATAAAACTCAATATTACGTTAATTGGAAAGGTTACCCGAGTCAATTCAATTCCTGGGTCAATGAATCACAAATTGCATGGGTATGAACCATAAACAACCTTTAATATACGTATATAAATAAAAAAATGATTTTATTCATCACATGTTTATTACCCAACAAGAGAAGTAAAGTCATTCCAATCTTATTTGAAAAGCCGTAAAGGGGGTGCTACTTTATCGGTGTTGCTACCTTTAGCCGCGAGTTTGATAGGGAGTCTTTTTAATTGACGAAAAATGGAGGCATTTTACATTATCCCCGCCGTTACATACGTGAGGTTAATGAATAGAAAGGGGGTTGGTGATAATATTGATAATAATTATACTAACCTTGAGGGTAATGGTAAGTTGGATATAACCATTAGTGACATGCACATACCTCTTAATGTTTAAATGAATGTAAAATTTCCCACGGCAGCTAAATCACTCACCGGACCTCCTCATTCTCCTATAAAGGGTGTTAGCGAGGTGGTTGAAGCAGTTGGGGAGGAGGGGGTAAACTTTCCGATTACGTTGAAAACAGTTAAAGGAGATATTAGCCACAAAAGAAGCAATCCCGATTTAACAGGTATTATTCCAATATTACTTAAAGAACCTCAAAAGTCGTACGTTACAGCTTTTGTTAAACAGTTACAAAATTCTATCTCGATTGAGTCGAATGAAGAAGGGGATTTAGCTCATCCACTGGCAGGTTATAATATTTTAGAAATTGCTCGAGAATTTCAAGGGAGTAAAAAAACCAACGTTGATAATATTTCCAATTATCACTACTTAATTGAGATGGTAGGGGTTAAAGATTGGATGTTAAGAAATGCAGCTATTAAAAAACAAATAGAAGAATGGTGCAATGTATTGAAAAGAGGTGGTAGTGGTATGAAGATGGTGGAACATGCGAAAAAGAAAATGGCAGGTGCGTGGGTGACTTATTAACATGTTAGGAAAATGATACAGCTTGTTTAATCGTGTGATTAAAGAAGCTTGTTTAATCACGAGGCTGAGATAACAGTTCGAAAGCAGGCCAGGCTTTAGCGGGATCCATAGCTTCAGGTGGCATGATACAATTTGTTTAATCTGTGATTTTGATAAAGGGGGGCCTCTTTAATGACTCATAGTGTCAGGGGGCGGGGAAGCTCGATTGTGGGATTCGGTGGGTCATTAACTCTTGAACCATCGGTATATTAAGGCGCACACTCTTGCCATGGCTTCGTCAACCTCCTTGTGCAAGTTAGTTTTTGGGAACTTGTCCGAAAATAGGTTCAGGAAGAGAAATACTTGTTTAGTAGTGGCCATCAATTGTGTTACATGCAGGAATTACGGTGTGGTTGAAGACGTCGTTCAAAGTTATCCATACTCCGAGATAGCAGGCTTTCGATATTCTCGAGCAGGTGCAACATATGCCTGTCTTCGCGATTGCGGTGTTGAAGGGTCAGTCATTGTGAAAAGGCCCGAAAATATTACCTCTTGGGAATGTGACGGTGAAGTAGATCTCCCTACCGTAGTTACTTTATTAACCCAATATGGTATCGGTGCCCCTGTTGAAGATAATGAATACTCCCAAAAGAGTGTAGCATATTCCAAAGAGAGGACCAAGCTGACCGTTTGAGCAGGGATACCAAGCAGATGAGGTTCAACCACTTTTTTCCTTCGGTGAAGAAATTAAAGGAAGAATTATATAAATCATCGTATTACTATGTCAAATATGTTATCTTCCCCGCCGGTATCGGACAAAGTGGAGGAGATAACATGACATGGCTGAATCAGTATTTGCCTGTGTTATCTACATTCAGTGATGAAATGAGAAAAAAATTGGTAAAATCACTTGTGCGGTCATCATGAAAAAGAATTTATCCCTGCTAGAGGAAAGGTGTGTGGAAGATTTATATATGAAGAACTTGTTGTCAAGATCTAAAAGCTCAGATGTATTAGATGAATTATCTTTCGCACACAATCAGGAAACTGGAGATGTGTGTAGTATATACTAGCAATGTGTCTAGATGATGTATTATTTTCGTAAAACGAATGTATATCATGTCTGTGTATTCTTTTGGAAACGTTTTCCAGTGTATTCTTGTATGACTTTGTATGGAATATTAATTCATGTATTTCTGTATGACTTTTGTTACAAAAATAATAACAATTCTGTATGTAATCTGATTTTCCATTTAACCTCTTTACATATGGAATATTATGCATCTATATACACATATCATCAATGATTAAGACTGATATGGGTTTTTGTTAAGTTAATTTTCAGAGTTCCCTATTGACTTGAAAAAAAATTGCGTTAGGGGGTGAATTCGGGGGACATGTTGGAACCTGTGATATCAAGTTTTAAAACATCATTGGGGGGCTAGTGGAGGGAATTCGGGGTGAGGGTTAAAATCAGGGATTTTTTACCTACGTAGACTATGAGGAACTTTGGGGTTGGGGTTGAAATCAGGGTTTTTACCTCCCATAGAGTATGGGGTCCTTTGGGGTTAGGGTTGAAATCAGGGTTTTTACCTCCCATACAGTATGAGGCCCTTTGGGGTTAGGGTTGAAATCAGGGTTTTTACCCCCCATGGAATATGAGGTCCTTTGGGTTAGGGTTGCAATCCGGGTTGAAATCCGGGTTTTTACCTCCCATAGAGTATGAGGTCCTTAAGTTGTTTTTTTTTTTTTTTTTTTTTTTTTTTTTTTTTTTTTTTTTTTTTTTGTTTTTTTTTTTTTTTTTTTTTTTTTTTTTTTTTTTTTTTTTTTTTTGTTTTTTTTTTTTTTTTTTTTTTTTTTTAGGATTAAAATCAGGGTTTTCATTCCCGTAGAGTTTTGCACGACTGTGGGAACCTGGGAAATTTCACACCTATTTGTTATATTCACACCTTTATGATCAATTTTCACACCTAAAGTTGTGCAAATTAATTAACACCTCATTAAAAGGTGTGAAATTTCACACGTAGGTGCTAATCCCCAGGTAGAAAAATTGACTACCTGGGGATTAGCACCTAGGTGTTGAGGGACAATGGGGTTTTTCCCCTACTAAAAGGTCATCGATCAAAATCATAATGTGAAATGCTGTCATTACACAGACAAATTTTCTTCAATTGTTTGAGGAACCTCACCACCCGAATATTACCTAAGTGCATGATCGATGTCGGACACAACAGGCTTGTCCAGTTGGATTTCATCAATAAAGTCCTCAGAGGAGGTTCTAATGGAACAGTCAGCGATATTTGATCGTGTGAATGACTCACCTACATGATTCGATTACGAAAGGCCCCCTTGCTGAAACGAGGCTTGTCGCTTTGGCAAAAAAGCAAGAAGTTACTGTTGAGGTTATCTTGTTTACTATTGGGTTTCAGGTACGATAACGTCACTTCCTCGTTTGTGGTGTCTCTTACAAATGATGTTACTGGAAGTTCAGAGGTATATAAAAACCAATATATTTCGATTAAAAACGAGTAAGCCTGATCACAGTATCATTTACACTCCCCCCCCCCTTGTTCTCTCTCTTGATATATATGTATATATATATTATATATATATATATATATATATATATATATATATATATATATATGCATGTATCTGTCCCACCTTAAATTTTGGCCAGCTAGCAATAGCATGCGAAGTGGAAGGAATAATTATGTAAATCAATGCTCCTGGGGAGCCATCAGTTGTTAAGTTACATGGTTTTAGACATATTCGCGCCCAGTTGCCTTGTGCCCTTTTCCCTCTGGGATTTGTCTGTATGTCTGTCTGTCCAAACGTCTGTAAGCAGAGAGTTTCTATCAATAAATCTGTACATCATCTAAAGTCTAATGCTAGGGGTAATCAGAATATCTATAGTGACTTTGCTTTATCGTTTTCTTATAAACCTCACATGTAAACTTTATAATTTTGTTTACTCGTGGAAATCATGAATGTCATTTAAATGTGTTCAGAGTGAACACATATAAATATGTTCACTTTGAACACATTAAATGCTATGATAAATTTGAGCTATCTATTTACCGCAAATGTATGTAAAACAAAAAACTTATATTGAATGAATTGTGTTATGCTGAATGATATAAAGGAACATCTTTGTGCTTTACCTGATATGAACGAAACAATAAAAAAAAAATGCTTGTCGTGTATATTAGTCACTACAGAAAGAGATACATGTGAAAGTCAATTATACTTTTCGAAAGACTCAAAACCCTTACCCACTTTTATCTACAGGTAAATTCATACGTATGCTCCAAAGGCTTAAAAATCAAATGTCACTGTCATCACCTGTCAGCAAACTGCTGCTCAAAAAGTCAGATTCTTCATTGTTTTAAAAGTGAATTTCGCTTCCCTTAGCTATCTGGAGACCAGGATCGTTAATCGGGTCGACCGCAGAAATTCTCCGAAATGTAACCGAGTCCGGGAATGCCATGTCTTAACAACTAACAATAGTATTTTCTTGAAAATAATCTCATTAAGTTCTCCATACCCAAGTTACCTTTGAGGTCCATATGTAACCTACTAACTCAACCCAACCTAACCTAGGGACATGGCAAAAAAAAAAAAAAAAAAAAAAAAACAGGCGGGCCGGTGCGATACTAGCCCATCGGAAATATTATTCTATTGTCTTTTGTTGAAAATCCCCTCACATTTGGGGATTTCAAAGTTGACTCAAGTGGATTCTGGATCTCATAGGTTTTTTTGGGTTATTATTATTATCATAATTATATTATTACATACCAGATTGCAACCATAGTTTGAAAAGCTGAAAACTAGAAGCCCATAAGATATGCAAACCACTACAAAAAAGGGACTACGAAGCTAAAAATGAACTGTAAGAAAATAAAGCAATATAGATATGGTTACAAAAAGTAGTAATAAAATATAAGCTAGTTAATAAATAAACTACGATGTGATTCTCATGTCAACGTGCTCAACAAAAATATCATTTGTATCTACTATATTGGGGACAACAGTATTTAGTTACGGTAGGATTAAATCTCTCCGTTTTTCTGTCTGTCACACACACACATACACACACACACACACACACACACACACACACACACACATATATATATATATATATATATATATATATATATATATATATATATATATATATATATATAATATATATGGAATGGAATTAACACATGACAATAAATGTGAAATAAGGATTACGGAAAAAAATAACGAAAGTTATAGAACACCATGGGTAAAATCACAACATTATAGAAGACTTACCATAATGAAAAATCATAAGAACAGAAGAAATAATCAAAGTAATACTACACATAAACACTAAAAAGAAAAAGAATGTACGTATGTAACAGACGATACTATCTGCGTAACCCCATTATACACAGCGTGACGTCATTAAGATAACTTTCATTTAGATGCCTGACAATCATTCCCCTCCTGGTTATTCTGAAGCTATCGTAAACAGATCCCTGACTCGTCAAAGATGAAAGCCAGCAAACCAGACCCATCAGGATTTACCTCCAGACCAAAGAAGGAAAATCGAGGAAGAGTGTTTATACAGAGGAGAGTCTAATTACCTTCAAGTACCATTAATGATCTAATGAATCAGGGAACTAGAGTTTATTTTAGGCAGAATGACATGGCGAAGGAATTTCTTTACAAAAAGAATATATATATATATATATATATATATACTATATATATATATATATAATATATATATATATATACAGTGGTACCTCGAGATACAAAATTAATCCGTTCCGAGGCGGCCTTCGTATCATGAGTTTTTCTTATCTTGGAACACATTTTACATGTAAAATGGCTAATCCGTTCCAAGCCCTCCAAAAACACCCCAGTAAATTATATTTCCAGGCCTAAAACACATGTTCTAGGGTTACAACGCCGATCCGACGGAAGAAATATGACTCCAAAAAGGCAAAATACTGTACATACTTGAGTAATATTCAACTGCATGGTAATGTTCAATTGTTCCCCATTTTATTAGGACTTTAGCATATGTCCCTTAGCAATAAGCCTAGCCTATGTTAGCAGTTGCTACTGTAGCCTAGTCTATGATTCTGACATCTAAACCTAAGAGCTAAAAGCTTAGAATATGCCAATAAAATGTATAAATAATCAGTATGTACTCATTTCAAATAATTATTAGTTAATCATTAACTATAATACACAAACAAACAAAAAACAAACCTTCCAATCGATTGTTTACATTCAGCTCTTACCCGTCTTACGAGTATCGAACGAGCGCCAAGCAATCATTTTTCCTAGCACACAGTAAGCCATAAATTGTCATTAGTATCTCTCTTCAACTAATGAAACTACCAAACAGTTAAATAATTAACCATTCATTTCTTTATTCTTTATTTCTATATTTACCCTAATGGAGATACCGAGTTACTGACAGCTATAATGAAACATACGTATATGTAACATAATAATAAAACAGAAGAAGAATTCTAAAAAATACGTATTTGTTGGCAGTCTGATTTATTTTATATTTTATGATATCTAATTCACAATTTTTTATTAACCCTCTTACGCCGAAGCGGTAAAAAAAAAAATTGTCTCCCGTGTGCCGGAGGTGTTTCAGAGTGAGCGTGGAAGCGGAAAAAATATTTTTTTCAAAAATCACAGCATGCTTAGTTTTCAAGATTAAGAGTTCATTTTTGGCTCCTTTTTTTCATTGGCTGAAGTTTAGTATGCAACCATCAGAAATGAAAAAAAATTATCATTATATATATAAATAATGCGATATATGATTAGCGCAAAAAACGAAATTTCATATATAATTGTATTCAAATCGCGCTGTGCGCAAAACGGTTAAAGGTAACAAGTTACTTTTTTTTTCGTTGTAATGTACACTAAATTGCAATCATTTTGGTATATAACACATTGTAAAACAATAAAAGCAGCACAGAGAAAATATTATCACAAAATAATTGCATGAATTCGTAATGCGCGGACATAAACAAATATTTTTTTCAAAAATTCACCATAAATCTAAATATTGTCCTAGAGACTTCCAATTTCTTTCAAAATTAAGACAAATGATTGAATATTACTATACTGTAAGAGTATTAGCTTACAATTGCAGTTTTCGACCATATCTGATGAGTTAAATTTGACCAAATGTAGAATTTTTTTATATATATATTTTATATATGCAATTATTTCGGAAATAAGAAAAGCTAAAACCTTCAAATATTTTTCGTTTTATTTTAAATGAAATTGCGCACATTTTCATATGTAAAACTCTATGAAATGCCTAATATGAAACGGAGCAAATATTCCGAGAATGGTACGTACGCATTCCGGAGATTTGTGGCGGAGAATCGGCGCGTGGAGGAAAGGAAAGATTTTTTTTTAAATTCACCATAAATCTAAATATTTTGCTAGAGACTTCAAATTTGTTTCAAGATGAAGATAAATGACTGAATATACTAGACTGTAAGAGTTTAGCTTACAATTGCGTTTATCGACCATTTCGGTAGAGTCAAAGTTGACCAAATGTGGTTTTTTTTTCTATTTTAGTGATATATATGCAAATATTTCAAAAATGAGAAAAGCTACAACCTTCAATTATTTTTTGTTGTGTTCTACATGAAATTCCGCACATTTTCATATATAAAACTTAATGTAACAGCTAATTTAAAATGGTGCAAACATTACCACAATCGCACGTATGATTTTTTTGGAAGAGTTATCGCGCGGACGTAAAGAAAATGTTATTTTTTTCATAAATTCACCATAAATCGAAATATTGTGCTAGAGACTTCCAATTTGTTGCAAAATGAAGGTAAATGCTTGAATATTACTAGAATATAAGCTTTTTAGCTTACAATTGCGTTTTTCGACCATTTCGGTAGAGTCAAAGTTGACCAAAGATTGAAATTTTAGCGATTATCGTTGTTTATATGAAAATATCTCAAAACTGATAAAAGCTACAATCAGGAGTATTTTATTGTTGTATTCTACATATAAATGCGCACATTTTCATATATAATACTTCATGTAACGGCTAATTTACAATGGTACAAAAATTATGTCAAAGTGACAAAATAATTTCCGAGATGTGTCAGATACTTTTTAGTGCGGCAAGAAAGAAATTCGCGCTTGCGCGCCTGCATAACGATTGTAAACAAAACAACACCTTGATCCGTGAATTCCCAGCATCCCCCAAGCGCGTGATTCAAAAAAAGTTTTAGGCTGGTAGGCCTATAAGTATTTTTCCGCGAGTTTTAAAAAAAACTTTTGTAAGTCGACGTAAAATACGTCCAGTCGGCACACAGAGACAAAAAATGTTGACGTAAAATACGTCCAGTCGGCGTAAGAGGGTTAAATGTATTGCATGTACTCAATTCAAATAATTATTAAGTAACCATTAACTATAATAAACAAAAAAAAAAAAGCTTCCAAACGTCTGTTTACATCCAGCACTTACGAGTATCGAACGATCGACAAGCAATCACTTTACACAGTAAGTCATAAATTTTCATTATCTCTCTTCAACTACTGAAACTACCAAACAGTATAATAACCATTCATTTCTATTCTTTATTCTATCTTTACCTAATGTTTTTTTTTTATTAAATGTATTGCATGAATAAGTTTTTCAATTTACAGCATCCTATTACCAATAGAATACTTAAAGCACAAGGGGTAGATGCTGACCAATAGGAGAGCAGGACCTTATGGGGTGACTAGCATCAGGAACCAATGGGAGAGCGGGAGGATGGTGGCGAGTTTAATCAGTTGGCGGCACGCGAGTTTTAACATTGTTCTCGGTGGTCTGTGCGAATCTCGGGACTTTACAGCAACAACCTATCGTATCGTGAAAACTTTTCGAAAACGGTTTAGTTTAGAGGCAGTATGCAATTGCCATTCGGTATTCTAGCAGCTTCATCATTTGTAAAATGCATTTTTTTTTGCTTATCGTATCTTGTCTAGAGCCTTTCATATCTCGAGGTACTACTGTATATATTATATATATATATATATATATATATAATATATATATATATATATATATATATATATATATATATTATTATATATATATATCGTAATTTTTTTTTTTAAATATCGTGAAAAAAAAAATCAATATTTAGAGATTCCTTTGCTTTGACCTTTTTATATACCAAGGTATTGTTCTACTTAGCTACCTAGTATTATATAATCAACAACTTCAAATAATGGCTGGACCTTTCGTATCTTAATAGAAAAAAATCATTTATTCATATAAAACAATACCATAAATAAGTAATTCCAAAATTAAAATACTGACAGATCAAGAGTCTCAGTTATTGCGTAGCCAATATTCTTTCCTTGACGTTCCATTACTTCTCTTAAAGGATATTTTTTCTTCTGCATAAGCCTAATGATTCAATACTTGTACCATAGACTGTACTTGCAGTTTAAATGCCCTGGAATCTGACCATATGAGTAGCCTAAGGCCTCTTTCACACCATGAGTGTCCTAGGGCCTCTTTCACACCATACGATTTGAAATCATCGCCACCAGCAGTGTGATACACTCGACTGATAAATCTAATGAAGTTTTCACAGTAACGTGGTGGTGTTATTTCACTGCCTCGGCACCACTGTGCTTGAGCCCCCATTGAACTGTTGCGGTGCCGAGCCGTCGGCGGTGACAGTCGACTCAGTATATGTCCAGTACATGCCTTCACATCACACCGCTTCTATTTTTCCGCTCTCGATCGGTAACCGAGCACTAGCATGCTACTGCTTATGTACTGATGTTAGCAGTAAAAAAATAGTCTCAATGAGACGATCACGTCACTGACAATATTCATCCGCATCACCTGCGGTGTGGTTGCGTGGTGCGGGCCCGATGTCAAACGGCGTGATGTGAAAGAGGGTATTGGTCTAGCGTAGCCAACCAAAGTTCATCATCTTGTTATTACTAATCTGTGAGACATATTGCCTGAAGAAAATATAAACTGAGATTTGTTACAAATATACAAAATACAATTTATACACTCAATCGAATGACAGACTGTTGTCCTGGTATCGTACTTAGTGGCGTTTCAGGATTCCTATTGAGAAAAGGCCGTTGATAAAATGCATTTATTTTTGTTTAAACAACTTTAACGCTGATTTTTACCGACCTGAAAATGGAAAACTGGTGGCACAGAGAGTATCCTACTGGCATACCTACTATGGCAAAGTATCCTTAATGACTGAAAAAATGACAATGACTGGTGTCCTTAAGCATCACAGCAACTTATAGGTCTAGGCCTACTCACTGCCAAGATCGTGTTTGTTTAATATTACGTTGAATATACATATGGTTACTGACATTCTGATTTCAAAATTGAAATCGCCACTGCACTTATGACCCATAACATATGCTGGAAGTAGGAGATGGTTAACAGAGAAGGCGTACCATGGCTGACAAGATGCCGTTCTGACTTGCACATAATTTATATACCAATAAAGGTCAACTAGCTTTGATTAGCTGTGAAATGCCTCTCCATTTTCTCTTGAAGAGTTTCTGTAGTCCTCTCTTCAATTATACGCCGCGCAGCACACCAAATGAACGATGTTAATCGAAAAATATCACTAAACAACAAAGCACCAATTCAGTTTCCGCGCTACCCGAAGCCCGCTGCTCCTCGAAGATCGCCCTCCAGCAAGAGTAACGACGCTCTGGTGGCGCCTCTCCGAACTACGTCTGAAACCGTATGAAGTTGAAACTCAGGCAACGTCTCCGGTTACTATTATTATTAATAATTATTCTGTGGTGATATGGTAACTTGGCAAGCCGTACAGGCTTGTTTTAGATGAAGTTGCTAACGTTTAGAATATAAGGTTAATATATCAAAGGCAAGATACAATATAGACTGAAATTTCAGTGAAATTGTTTTCGTATACTTTTTCGATCTCATCCTCTTCCCCTATCTACCTCCTCTTGTTTCATTATGAAGTAGACGTGAATCTTAATGTATTATTTGAAATGTTTTAATTGCATTATGAGAATCACCCCTCTCCCTCGTCAGCCTCTCTCTCTCTCTCTCTCTCTCTCTCTCTCTCTCTCTCTCCTTCGTAATCGAGACTCCCTCTCGTAAGGTAAAAGTATGAAGTATGCAATGAAGGGAGGTTTTGAATGTTTCCTCATTTGCAGTACATTTACATAACTACGTCACGCAATTTTCTGTATGTGTTACAGAGGAAAGGAATGCCTCTCATGTAGCTACACTCAACTCCGGGTAATGTGAGCTTTATGGAAATACATAGTTGTGTTCACGTATGTACAGTGGATCTCACGCAACCCTATTATATGCCACTATTATCTTTAATTAGGCTATCAACAGGTTACAATAAATCTTGGTTGACTTTGAGAGTATTAGCTATAATTCGTGCTAAAGCGGTTGTTTTATTTCTTAAGCTTGAAGTGTTGAAAAGGTAAGTAATAGTAGGTCTAATATAAGAAATATGTTTGAAATTTGCCAATAATAACAAACAAAATTATTATTACAGCAGTATGTCGTTTTTTATAACTCTCTAAGAGAACTTACTTATCATCTAACAAGCAGATTTTATCAATATGATCTTAGTTTTGATAAACAATTTTTTTTATCAAATATTATATAGTTAGTAACTAAAACATACTAAACAGGCCTGTCTCTCTCTCTCTCTCTCTCTCTCTCTCTCTCTCTCTCCTCTTCTCTCTCTCTTCTCTCTCTCTCCGTGTATATATCTACGTATATATATATATATATATATATATATATATATATATATATATATATGTGTGTGTGTGTGTGTGTGTCGTGTGTGTGTGTGTGTGTGTGTGTGCGTGCGAACAACCCCAAACTACAGTAGCTTCCAGTAGTATGCTACGTAAGCTAGACATTGCTACCCCCAAAACAGTTCTATACTAACTGTACACTGCAGAGTAAAGCCTATGCTTTCTCTAACGAGACTACTCTGGAATTGTTGACTCTTCAACATTAACTTTCTCTCAAGAGCTTCCTATGATGATACATTAGCGAGATTCCACTACCGTTTGTGTACACAAGAGTTTCATTTGACGAGGAAAAACGCAGCCAGGTTCCAGTTTAAAAGGAAAAGGTAAGGTTCTAAGAAAATATAAGAATATAACTGTCCTACGGATTTGTCTAATCTGGGTATAAACCATGTATATATATATATATATATATATATATATATATATATATATATATATATATATATATATATATATATATATATATATATATATATATATATATATATATATATATATATATATATATATATATATAATAAAAGGAGCCCATAAAAACATCAAAATATAGAGAGAAAAGTACTATATTTCAGAGGATCCCCTGCGTTCTACCCTCTTCAGTTGTAGATGAATAGAGAAAAGTTTACAGAAAAGGTGGTATTGTATACCAAGAGGTCCATCCACAGGCAAGCCAATTTAGGTCACCCCCGCTGATAATCTTCCTTTAATCTTCTTTAGCGTTGGTTGAATGAAAACCTTGTCGATCGTATCTGAAATCCATCCTCCTTTTGAGATGTTCATTACCTGCCTCTCTTTTATTAAGGTCGATTCCATCATTTGACTCTTGTACCGGCAGTTGCTGCTATAAATTACACGTGACAAATTCCAGTTTATTCTATGGTTATGTTCATTTATATGGTTGAAAATAGCTGAGTTTTGGTGTCCATACCATAACTGACCGTTTGTGTGTTATTAATCTCTGGGGAAGTGATTTACCTGTAAATCCGATGTAAGATTGGTCACAGTCCTGGCATGGGATTTGGTAAAGACCCCAGTTTGTTGTTGGGGGATGTCTCTTGTTGGACGTTAATCAGGGATTTGGCTAAGGTGTTTGGGTAAGTAAATGCAAAAGGGTTAGATTTTCTGAGGTCTCAGTCACCTTCTTAATTGTGTCCAGGTGAGGAATTTTTATTTTATTGTTGGGCGTATCTCTGGTCTTGTCTTTAGGGGGTCGGTAGAAAATTATGTTTGCTTTGTGAATAGCTTTCTCAATTATATGGTCAGGATACTTTAAAGACGAAAGTTGCTTGCGAATTAGTTCAAATTCTTTTTCCAGGAAATCTGGGGAACAAATTCGTAAGGCTCTTAAGAACAGGTTACTGGCTACACCTATCTTGATAGCAATGTCGTGATAGCTAAAGTAGTGAATGTATGAAAGTGAGAACGTTGGTTTTCTGTATATGATAAATTTGTATTCTGTCGTGTCTCTGATTATTAAAACATCTAGAAAAGGAATTTTGTTGTCTGTTTCCCATTCAACTTTAAATTTGATGCTGGTCACTAATTCGTTTAATTTTGAGAGGAATTCATTTAAATTGCCCCACCTATTATCTCAAAATGTTAGAATATCATCCACATATCTCATCCACAGCATGTTTTTGGGTTTTATTGCATTTGTATGAATATATATATACTATTTAAACTGAATAAATTTGGGTTATGTATATGTAATTTATATATATGTGTATGTTGCACATATAAATATATATATATATATATATATATATATATATATATATATATATAATATATATATATATATGTGTGTGTGCGTGTGTGTGTATGTGTGTGTGTATATATATAATATATATATATATATATATATATATATATATATATATATATATATATATATAATAAACAAACACACAAACATATATATATGTGTGTACAGATAAATAGTTTGTGCTAAATTAACTTGGTCTGTATATTTATGTTTGTGTTGAATACAACAAATTTTATGCACTTGCTACAATAGTAGACCTCTCTCTCTCTCTCTCTCTCTCTCTCTCTCTCTCTCTCTCTCTCTCTCTCCATTTATTTGATAACGTACGTGAAATCACGAAACTCGTAAGGACCACCAGCACATTTGAAATGGAAGCATGGAATATCAACAGGAGACAAGGAACTGTCATTCCTGAACGTAAAGAGCATCAGGCGTACTTTCTCAAGTAGAAACCGTTCTATCCGCGACGTTTGCAGTAAATAATTCTACAGGAGGAAGAGAAAAAACTAGAAGGCAACCTACGTCAGACGGGGTACAAGAATTCCGCGATTTTTTTTTTTTTTCAAATATTTCTCGTAGAGTTAAGAATATCGTCGTGACATTTCTCACCACGTAAGAGAAATGTAAAGAAATTTGGCTTATTGTGTGGTGTGAGTTTTTCTGATTTTATATCTAATGTTCCCTAGATGGGAACGTATACTCATAAAGGCAATAAACAAAAGTTACCAATCACACCACATTGTGACCTCATGGCCATTTCAAGGGACTTTCCTTAATCTTTTTGATACTCAGGAATTCAGAAACGCTCCTGGCGTTAGCTCTACTTTTAGTTCCTACTTTTAAAGAATCCATATACTTAGTTTACCTTACAAAAAAAGTAACTCATTCCTACAAATAACTGATATGAAAAATCCACTTTAATTACTGATTTCGACTCACATTACTGATATATATATATATATATATATATATATAATATATATATATATATATATATATATATATATTATATATATATATATGTGTGTGTGTGTGTGTGTGTGTGTGTGTGTGTGATGTGTGGATATTGAAACAAAATCACACGAGAAAGAGATAGCGGCGAGAGAAAACACAAGCTAATTATGTAAGTAGGTTAAATATATTGGCGTAGAATAATTATTGATAATACGTATTTTCGGAAAAAAAATTAAATATTTTGAGTAAAAAAATTAGATCAGTATTAATATTTTTCTTATAAATATTATTGGGATGACAAGCTCCTTTTCAGTAGACTTCAAAGAAACATACAATATTTTCAGAAACAAATAATAAAAAACCACAAGTTGCTAACGAATTATATTCGTCATCTTGGTAAAAATTCGTTAGTTCCAACTCTTTCTGTAAAAACCATTAACATGTTACGCATCAACATTGTTAAACTCTGTTTCGGAGTAGCTACCTAAATTTATTCCAGACAGGCAGGCCGGCGTATATAAGCACTTTATTTACGCACACGCACACACGCCCAAGCATGCATAACTAATAAATATTCGCGTTAAGACACGTAGACATCATTAACCTTTAGAAAAGTACGATGTTGGTTGCTGTTTATCGTGATTAATTAGATTTTGCTCTGCTTTATAGAGAACACTAGTCAGGTCGGTGATCTGGTTTTAAAAGATTACTTTCCATGCTTGTCTCTTCGTGAATTTATAAGTCAGAAATTTTTTTTTACTGTTCTATTACTATTCGTGAGCTTTTATTCGCTCACCACGGATCTAGAAATATTTCATTGGTGGTTGGGGCCATTAAGGAGTATCATATATATATATATATATATATATATATATATATATATATTATATATATATATATATGTAGCATTCACACACATTACATAAATATATAAAACATTCATATATGTATGCACACACATGCACACAGTAGTAGTAATTGTAGTTATTGTTTTTGTTGTTGTACAGTTGTCGTTGAAAAAATAATTAACTAAGCAAATATTTGCTAATGATAATGATTTATTGAAAGAAAACAATGTTCTATTATTCATATTCATGGGGCCGGGGTAGGGGTGGGAGGGGCGGGGGCACGTGGGCAGGTGCCCCGCCTTAAACCCTCCACTGCCACAGAAAATAGCTATTTGCATATTGCAATGTTTTAATTTATCATTATATGATCTGTGACATCAAAGAATTTCTTAATTGAACAGCGTTTCATGTAACATTATGAATTTGTTTATACGTATTCCGTAAAATTTAATATTTGCCTTTTGTATAATTGTGTATATAATTAATCCCATTTTCTTTTATATTCAAATCGACAAATTACTTTTCAATCATGAGACAGACGTTACAAGCATCTTAATGAAAAAGACGTTTTCTTAACAAAGAGGAACGTAGAAATATACTTGCAAGTGCAACAGACAGAAAAGGTAGAATATTTTCCAATACTTTGGTTAAGTATTATTCTCTGGTTGGTATAATTTCACTTTATATATCTGGTGTCATAATTAAGTGTCGAGTTTCCCTTTTAATAAAAGGTTATAACCGAGATTATATACAGAAAAAAAGTGTGAACGTTTTTTTTTTTTTTCATTGCAATTATTTCAAAATTTAACGTAATAAATCCTGCAAGAACTGGGTTTAATAAGGGATTAGCCAGAGTTTGCAGAAAATCATTGTTTTAATAATCCTCTTCGAAATTTAGCGATAGATAGGCGATTTATGACGCAATCTCGCTTTCTCTCTCTCTCTACTGTTCCTTACCCAGCCAATTAAACGATTCGCGTTCCACTGGATGTGATTTAACTTTTAAATCGATTACATCAGTTGGCGAACGGGGGCCATGTCATAAGACGGAATTGTTGACAAGGAGACTTGATATCCGAAAGCGATGCACCCATGAACGACTCATGAAGGACGGAGGAAAAAACACTGGATTTTCGTAGCATTGACGATTTCAAAGAGGGTATTGTTTTCCACCCTCACTGTCATCGTAGTTTTATTTTGTGGGTGCGTTGTTGGGGGAGAGGATAGGGGGGAGACAAGCAAGAAATATCACATGGACTACACAAATATCTTATGTCATTCAGAAACGCTAATATTTGTCTCTGCAAAAAGGGGTCTGTCTATACACAGATTATATGCGGTACTCAAAAAAGAACGCCAAGCATTTTACAGCTTTAGAATAATCACCAAAATAAGTTAAAGCATCTTATAATCAAAAGGTAACCTCAAAAAAAGCTGATCTGTAAAGAAATAGCAGGAAATCAACGACTGAATTTTTTTTTTTTACTGGTTTGCACCAGGTCTTGTGTTTTTGTTAAAATCTCTCTCTCTCTCTCTCTCTCTCTCTCTCTCTCTCTCTCTCTCTCACACACACATACATTATGAAGTGAGAATTCTATGGGCATGCAATTAACTTACAAACTATATGTTTGTCTCTCTCTCTCTCTCTCTCTCTCTCTCTCTCTCTCTCTCTCTCTCCTTTAATTACTGTTTTTTGCTTCAATAGAACATGAAATATATGAGATGAGACTAGAGGTGAACACTAATATGTTTTTGGGCAGCGAAACGAAAGACAACACCGCCAAGGTATATTCATTTATCCGGCAGACTTCAGGCAATAATCCCCCTCCATTACTCTTTCATTTTTCCTAATATCGCCCAAAAGCAAAATAAAAACCGCACGAATCACAGAAAAGTTTCCCGGTGTTTTGTAAAAGCTGATGAACAAAAACCAGAACAAAAGGAAGGAAGGAAGGAAGTGAAGAAAAATAGGAAAATAGATCCAAACAATGAAAAATATGTCAGTAATTAAGCCTGATTTTCGTTTTGTGGATATTTACAGAGATGAATTTTCCCATGCGAGTCTTTGTAATGATAAAATGGTTCCTTTCTTGGGGATGCATCATTTACTTATATTATGGATAAAGCCTTGTTCACTGCTATATGTACATATATACATACACACACACACCAATATATATATATATATATATATATATAATATCTATATATATAATATATATATATATATATATATATATATATATATATATATATATGTGTGTGTGTGTGTGTGTGTGTGTGTGTGTGTATGTTATGTATATATACTATCTATTTATATATATGTATTATATATATATATATATATATATATATATATATTTTATATATATATATATATATATATATATATCTATATATATATTATATATATATATATATATATATATATATATATTTATAAATAAATATAGAGCAATTGGTGCTAGGCGAAGGACAATTCTTTATTCCTTCTAAGTACTTTATTCAGCTGCTGACGTTTCAAGACGTTTAGTCCCATTTTCAAAGCTACATAATATAAGAAACAGACATTAAAAAACAGACTCGGAATATAGAGAGAATAAAAAGCTTTTTACATACAACGTAAAATTAAAAGTACAGTAAGAGGGAAGAGAGTTTACCAAATGGTGATAATGGCACGGACCAAAGTAAACTCCCGGTGCCGTTCATTCTGCGTGAGGCATTCTGCACGTTTTCTTGAATAGTGTAAGGCCGCACTCAAGGCAGATGTTTTCTAAACAAGAGGGATAACCGAAATATTTTTTGCTATTTTAACATAGCTCCATTTCAAATATCTGTGAATAGCAACAAAGAATCCCACAACAAAATGGTATCATGTATTTTCCTTTGCAACCTTTCTGGGTGTCTCTTAGTTTATTATTCATGATGCCTGATCACCAGATTATTTTATTATATATGACATTATTAACTTCGTCATAAAAATTTTTAGGAGTACAAATTATACGTATTTTAATTCGTTTATGTGTAAATTTACAAAAGTAATTAAGAACTTCACATGCATATACGTATATACATATAAACAAACCTAAGAACTAAAGCAAAACAATTACAGAGTTCTTAATTTATCTATAGCATATATATAAGTACTATTTACAAAGTAACAATACAGTATGCTATTGCACTGTCGAAGCAATAAAGAAGACATACTCAATGCAATTACACTTCTTGGTCATCCTCATCTGGTAAATTTTGGGATCTTTGAATTGCCTTAATCATAACATGATTAGGATCAAAATTCACGATCCTCCACAGCTTTTTACCTGTTCGGATAGGAGCACCAACGCTGCCTGAGTAGAAGTCAGCAGCTTATTTCTAGTCTTGGTTTTATCAAGGTTCATTTTAGAGAAAATCCTCTCTGCATCAGCGTTGGAGGTCGGTAGTGCCAAGATGTTAAAACAAAAATCTGGAAGAACTTTGAAAATCATCTCATCATCAGCATCTCTTAGATGAGCCAAGTAACGGAAAAAATCTTGTGGATTATTTGTTTGTCTTATATCAGTGGGGAAAGGGATGTTAGGAACGTTGCGCCATTCATTATCTAACCTCTGTAGATCCCCTGAGTATACCCGAGCGACTTCTGAAGCTAATGTTGATAACAACGTAGTCTTCGTCAAAACATCCTTACTAATGCAGTTGGATACTGACAATGCACTGCAAAGTCTAAGTAAGGTTGCGAGTCAAAGGGGAACCTCATTCTTATCTGGACGGCTGCTGTTATCATGAATTGTGTCTGCTGCAGCGTCTTACGGGGACATCATCTATTCATTTTCTGTTGTTCCTTGATTGTGAGAATTTATAACTCACGCGTTCACCAATTGCCTCCAAGGTAAAACTTGATTCAATGAGACGAAATTGCTCCTCATTTGCTGGGTCTATTTGAACTGATATCCTGAATTACTGTTGCGTCTGTTCTGGTTGTAATAGTATCTCAAGATGTCAAGTTAGAGGACTTTACATCTGTCATAGAGTAAGTGGATGGTAGGGTCCTTTTTTTTTGTAATGTTAGATTAAAAGTGGTTATTTTAGCAAGAAATTATAGAGAAATAAATAATACAAATGGACAGCAGGATCTTGAAGGCTGTCGAAGATCAGCTTCGATGATGATAGCCTATCTTCCAGAGAGAGGGCTTTCCACTGCTCTATCACTAGAGCAACAGCTTCATGCCGCGAAAGCCACCTTGAAGCGAAACATGAAGTAATTTGTGTGGTTTCAAATTACAAAATGTTTGAAATTCTTGAAACGGGTGACTCCTTTATACACTGTGAGATAAATAGGTATAGATGTCTCTAATCAAGTCTTCACAAACACGAGGAAGAGTTTTTGCCGCTTGTGATGTACATAAATGAGCTGAATGAGAAATACAGCTTAGTACAGTGATACCAGGTGCAGCATTTCTAAGTTTACTTGCGATTGAAGTATTAACCCCCCTCCCCATTATATTGCTCGCACCATCTGCTGCAAATCCTACTAAATTTCAAAGGGGATATGGTGTTCATTAAAAAAGGTAACTAAAAGATTATACTCATGTTGCCCCGTTGATCCCTCATCTTCACTGTTGCCTGTGTTATATATGTTTAGTAGCTCAAGTAAACGTGTCTCTATTGATCCTTTGGTCTTCTCGAAATATTTAACTATTACTGCGCAAGTCTTTTCTGTGCTAAGATCTGTTTTCTCATCTATAATAATAGAAATTTGATTGGACTTTAAAGCTGTTACAATCACTTCCTGTGATATCTTTCCAATTTCATTACTTACGATTGTGGCCTTCGGTCTTTTTAAAGACATTTTTCTGGGCTTCTGAAGAGTCTGGGAATATCTAATTTATTCCTCAATCAAATGATCGCAAGCATTGAAAGCAATATGGTGCTCAGCTAAAAACGTAGCCAGTTTGACATATATTTTCAACAGCTAAGCTTACAATAATATTGTAATTTAATAATGTAAGACATTTTCAAGTTATTTTTAAGAAAAATGTAAGTAATTTGAAAGTGGCGAATTTTTTCTGCAAAAAGACGAAGACGAATCTTCGTCTGCACTGAAATGCGATATCAACCTCTGTAGAGTTTTTTAAATTCTGCATAAACCCTGAAAATTCTGCATTTAGGCAACCCCCCACCCGGCCGGGGCCGGGCGCCGGACGTCCGATTGACATTTCGGGCCAGGTTCAGCTTCGGCTTAAACTCACGAGAGGTATATATGTGTTGCTATGGTCTGAGTATTTAATTGGGGGACAAGTTGCTTAATAAAAAGTTATTCTAAAATTGCTAGGAATTCGGGCCTATGATTTTAAAAATCTTTGTAATTAACATCGAATTTACATTTCTTTCCATGTTCTGGGTTTGATAATCTAACACCCGTTCTATAACTCACGCCTGATGAGAATCGAATCTCACTTTTAACAACCTGCGGGTGGATCCGACATATTTCCCCAGGTTACATCAAGGGTAATTAATAGGTAAATGACTCCCGAGGTCATCAGAGGGTGGTGAAGAGTCTCTTTGTATTTGAAAGAGAATCTAATGTCATTGGAGTACAAGGTATTAGCTTTAGGTCAATTGCTGGTAAAAAAAAAAAAAATAATTATTCTGCCGTAATTCTCGATTGAAATTTTTATCATGAATGAGCGAGATGTTTCCGTATAGTCGTAATTCAGGTACAGTGGGGTATTTTCACATTTTGGACGGAAAATATTATTCAAAAATTTGTAAAGATGTTTGTGAAACAATCTGGATGGAAAGGAAGTTGTCAATAAAGTACTGATGGAGGTAGAGGGGAGTTTCATTATGGAAATTGTTCTAGATTGATATATATATATATATATTATATGTATTATATATATATATATAATATATATATATATATATATATAATATATATATAGATATAGTATATATATATATATATATTATATATATATATATCTATATATATATATGATATTTATATATACTATAGCTCTATATATATATATATATATATATATATATATATATATATATATATATATATATATATATATATAATATATATATATGTGTGTGTGTGTGTGTGTGTGGTGTGTGAGTACGAGTGTGTGTAACTACAAGCTGGAGACGAAACCGAAGAAAAACAAATTTAATAATAAATAAGTATTAGTACTAGAACAATGATTTTCATATATAGCACTCACCTATTAATGTAGTAATACTTGGCATGTCCTCGGTGATTCTTTATAAAATATCTGATACGCTTTTAGAGAGATTCTACATAATTTTACGAATAAATAGTTCATACAAAAACTTGGAATTTTGCCCGTCTCACTTCAAAAGGGTTGTCAGCATCACGTGAGATTGATTCTCAAGTGAACAGTTAGCTTTTCCACTCATTTAAACACGTTATTTGTGAACACATAATAAAAATGTATTTTTTATGAGCACTATATTCTACAAACTGAGAGCCTACAAAGATCAGGATTTTCAAACTTAGGCTGCCTGGCAGTCACGGTCGAATTTGCTTCCTCTTTCTTCAGGGGGTTAATGATCCCAGGGGTACCCATGACCTGCCTCATCCCTCCCCTTCAGTGTTGGTTTGTCGGTATCAGAGCCTATAAATACGTTTGTTTGTTGCATGGTGTTTTACGTTGCATGGAACCATGGTTTATTCAGCAACGGGACCCCACGGCTTTTACGTGACTTCCGAACCACGTCGAGAGTGAACATTTATCACCAGAAATACACATCTCTCACACTTCAAAGGAATCGCCCGAGAATCGGACTCGCGGCCACCGATGTGGCAGGCCAATACCATACCGATCACGCCACTGAGGCGATCCTATAAATACGAGCTGCCCAGTCTACTGGCATTTGACAGCTGTACCAATCTTGTTGGGAGCGCGACCGTGAAGTTGTACAAAGTGTATGACCAATGTATCTAATACTCGCATGTCTGATTCCGCTTTTGATTCCTTGTGCACGCCTTGTGATTGTTTGCAGGTGTCTCGCTCGTGTGGAAAAAAAATGTTTCAAGTGCTGGGCTAAGTTGGGAAGCAGGTATAGTAGAAATGGTAATAGAGCCTGAAGACTACCAGGAGAATGTGAAATAGAGCGGACATATCTCAATCTGTAGAGTAATGACTAAACCAATAAATTCATTATTTATGTATACATCCAATGTTGACTGTAATTATGTTCATACATATGTAATAAACCCACGTAACAGTATTAATTAAAAAAAATATTATGCACAATATAAACAATCACAAGTACATGGACACAGTATAAGTGCTGAAGTATCTTTGCTTCTCTGTCCTTTTTGTTGCTTTGAGTAAGCAACTTTCTAGTCTCAAATATGAAATGGTAATAGAGCCTTCAGCGAAGGCAGAGCCGAAGATGGAGTTCGGAAGACTTCCGTCTTGATGAGCTGGACAGAACGCAACCCGCCTGGAAGGTTACTATAATAGATTCACATCAGCCGTGCGTCTGATGTCTAGGCCAATCCCTTACGACGCTCCTGAATGGCTGTTGATAAGCCAATCACAGGGCTGGATACTCTCAGTCTCTCTCGAGAGTTCACATAGGTAGGATGTACGCTCCACCTCTCTGAGGGATACATCTTTCAAAAGTATCCCTCAGGAGTGATGAAACATACATCCTGCCTATGTGAACTCTCGAGAGAGATGAGAGTTTCCAGCCCTGTGATTGGCTAATCAACAGCCAGTCAGGAGCGTCGTGAAGGACTGGCCTAGACATCAGACGCACGGCTGATCGTGAATCTATTATAGTACCTTCCAGGCGGGTTTGCGTTCTGTCCAGCTCATCAAGACGGAAGTCTCCCGAAACTCCATCTTCGGCTCTGCCTTCGCTGAAGGCTCTATTACCTTTTCATATCGAGACTAGAAAGTTGCTTACTCAAAAAAACAAAAAGGACAGAAAAGCAAAGATACTTCAGCACTTATACTGTGCCTCCATGTACTTGTGATTGTTTATATTGTACAAAATGTTTTTTTTATTAACACTGTTACGTGGGTTTATTACATATGTATGAATATAATTACAATCAACATTGGATGTATACATGAATAATGAATTTATTAGCTTAGTCATTACTCTACAGATTGAGATATGTCCGCTCTATTTCGCATTCTCCAGGTAGTCTTCAGGTGCATATTTCGACGGGGTCTTTCTAATATGATTTATGGTATGTCCTACGTATACTAAATACGTACATGTTGTCATCAGCATCGTATTATAGTACATAATACCATGGAGCGTCCACCTTGCAGTAGACTTCTATCGTTGATATATATATATATATATATAATATATATATACTATATATATAGATATATATATATATATATATATATATATATATATATATATATATATAGATATATATAGATATATATACACATACACACACACACACACACACACATATATATATATATATATATATATATATATATATATATATATATATATATATATATATATATATATATATATATATCTAATAAAAGGAGCCCATAAAAACACCAAAATATAGAGAAAAAAAGTACTATATTTCAGAGACTGCTGTCTCCCTCTTCAGGTAGATGAATGAGAAAAGTTTACAGAAAAGGTGGTATTTATACCAAGAGGTCCATCACAAACAAGCCATTTTAAGTCACCCCCGCTGATAATCTTCCTTTAATCTTCTTAAGGGTTGGTGAATGAAGACGTTGTCGATCGTGTCCGAAATCATGCTCCTTTTGAGATGTTCATTACCTGCCTCTCTTTTATTAAGGCCGATTCCATCATTTGACTCTTGTACCGGCAGTTGCTGCTATAAATTACACGTGACAAATTCCAGTTTATTCTATGGTTATGGTTCATTTATATGGTTGAAAATAGCCGAGTTCTGTTTGTCCATACCTAACTGACCGTTTGTGTTGTATTAATCTCTGGGGAAGGGATTTATCTGTAAATCCGATGTAAGATTGGTCACAGTCCTGGCATGGGATTCGTATACCCCAGAGTCCTTTGGAGATGTCTTTTGTTGGACGTTAATCAGGGATTGGCTAAGGTGTTTGGGTAAGTAAATACAAAAGGGTTCGATTTCCTAGGGGTTGGTTATTCTCTTAATCGTGTCCAGGTGGGGAATTATTATTTTATTGTTGGGTGTATCTCTGGTCATGTCTTTAGGGGGTCGGTAGAAAATTACGTTTGCTTTGTGAATTGCTTTCTCAATTATATGGTCAGGATATTTTAAAGACGAAAGTTGCTTGCGAATTAGTTCAAATTCTTTTTCCAGGAATTCTGGGGAACAAATTCGTAAGGCTCTTAAGAAACAAGTTACTAGCTACACCTATCTTGATAGTTATGTCATGATAGCTAAAGTAGTGAATGTATGAAAGTGAGAACGTTGGTTTTCTTGATATGGTAAATTTGTATTCTGTCGTATCTCTGATTTATTAAAACATCAAGAAAAGGAATTTTGTTGTCTGTTTCCCATTCAACTTTAAATTTGATGCTGGGCACTAATGTGTTTAATTTCGAGAGGAATTCATGAAATTGCCCCACCTATTATCCCAAAATGTTAGGATATCATCCACGTATCTCATCCACAGCATGTTTTTGGGTTTTTTTATTGCATTTATTACTGTAGTTCAAAGTATTCCATGTACAGATTGGCTAGAACAGGACTTAAAGGACTACCCATACTACACCCGAATTTTTGCTTGTAGAAATGATTCCCGAATGAAAAATACGTTATTAGATGCACATAATTCAACTAGCTTATTATTTTGTCAAGCGTTAATGGGAATGATCTGAATAGGGCGATAATTTTACCCTTAAAAACTGAAGAACGTCCTGTACTGGTACTTTAGTGAACAGGGAATCTACGTCAAGGCTTAAAAGTTTTATGTTGTGAAGTGTATATGTGCTTCTCTGAATTTGTGACAAAAATCTTCCGAATGTTTAATGTGACTGGGAGAAAAAGTGCCTAAAAAAGGGGAAAGGAGCCAGCCATAACCATTTAGAATTTTGTAATTGAAAGCACCGGCACATTTCTAAATGGTTAGCTGGCCTCCTTTCCCCTTTTTTAGGCACTTTTTCTCAGTCACATTAAACATTCGGAAGATTTTGTCACAAATTCAGAGAAGCACATATACCACTTCACAACATAAAACTTTTAAGCCTTGACGTAGATTCCTGTTCACTAAATGTACCAGTACAGGACGTTCTTCAGTTTTTAAGGGTAAAATTATCGCCCTATTCAGATCATTTCCCATTAGCGCTTGACAAAATAATAAAGCTAGTTGAATTATGTGCATCTAATAAGTATTTTCATTCGGGGAATCATTCTACAAGCAAAAATTCGGGTGTAGTATGGGTAGTCCCTTTAATTCCTGTTCTAGCCAATCTGTACATGGAATACTTTGAAACTACAGTAATAAATGCAATAAAACCCAAAAACATGCTGTGGATGAGATACGTGGATGATATCCTAACATTTTGGGATAATAGGTGGGGCAATTTCAATGAATTCCTCTCGAAATTAAACACATTAGTGCCCAGCATCAAATTTAAAGTTGAATGGGAAACAGACAACAAAATTCCTTTTCTTGATGTTTTAATAATCAGAGATACGACAGAATACAAATTTACCATATACAGAAAAACCAACGTTCTCACTTTCCATACATTCACTACTTTAGCTATCATGACATAACTATCAAGATAGGTGTAGCTAGTAACTTGTTCTTAAGAGCCTTACGAATTTGTTCCCCAGAATTCCTGGAAAAAGAATTTCGTCTTTAAAATATCCTGACCATATAATTGAGAAAGCAATTCACAAAGCAAACGTAATTTTCTACCGACCCCCTAAAGACAAGACCAGAGATACACCCAACAATAAAATAATAATTCCCCACCTGGACACGATTAAGAGAATAACCAACCCCCTAGGAAATCGAACCCTTTTGTTTGTATTTACTTACCCAAACACCTTAGCCAAATCCCCTGAATAACGTCCAACAAAAGACATCTCCAAAGGACTCTGGGGTATACGAAATCCCATGCCAGGACTGTGACCAATCTTACATCGGATACAGGTAAATCCCTTCCCCAGAGATTAATACAACACAAACGGTCAGTTAGGTATGGACAACAGAACTCGGCTATTTTCAACCATATAAATGAACATAAACCATAGAATAAACTGGAATTTGTCACGTGTAATTTATAGCAGCAACTGCCGTATAACGAGTCAAATGATGGAATCGGCCTTAATAAAAGAGAGGCAGGTAATGAACATCTCAAAAGGAGCATGGATTTCGGACACGATCGACAACGTCTTCATTCAACCAACCCTTAAGAAGATTAAAGGAGATTATCAGCGGGGGTGACTTAAAATGGCTTGTTTGTGGATGGACCTCTTGGTATAAATACCACCTTTTCTGTAAACTTTTCTCATTCATCTACCTGAAGAGGGAGACAGCAGTCTCTGAAATATAGCTTTTTTCTCTATATTTTGGTGTTTTTATGGGCTCCATTTATTAGAGGGAATTCTGTTGTACAGAAACATTTTTACCTGTCATATATATATATATATATATTATATATAAATATATAGATATATATATATATATAATATAATAAAAGTACGACGTTGCTCTACATTTTAAAATTTTTTTCTTTATACAGACGCAATTAATTAGAGAGTAGAGATCATTTATAAATGTGTTACGACGATTTTGAATGTACATGTCCTCTCAGCATCAACGAGAATGTGCGCAACTCAACGAATGAAGAGAAAGCATTTACAGCTATCCATTCTTTATTCACAGCTTTATGTATCATAGCCATAATTTCACCACCTAACCATGTGAAGGCAGGAATCTCTAACGTGTCAATCACTCGAGCTAGTACCATCCCATGTTATCTGGAAGTACACTCTCTCAGCGCCGCTTCATGCGCCTCGGTATTTTTCACTTGAAAATATTCCTGTTACGATCACATCTGAACCCCTATGCTCCTTTGAGATGTTCATTACTTGCCTTAATAAAAGATGAGGCAGGGTAATGCACATCTCAAAAGGAGCACGGGGGGGGATTCAAATGTGATCGGCCAAGGTTTTCATTCAACCAACGCTTGTGAATAATTAAAGGAAGATATCAACAGGAGGGTGACCTTAAATTGGCCCCTCACCTGGGTTGGATCTTTGGTATAAATACCACCTTTTCTGTTAAAAACTTTTATATTCATTATACCTGAAGAGGAGACAGCAATCTCGAAATATAGTATCTTCTCTCTATATTTTGGTTCTTTTGTTTTATGGCCCTTTTATCAGATGGAATTCCCGCGTAACGAACATTTTTACCAGTCAAGATATATATATATATAATTATATATATATATATATATATATATATATATATATATATATATAATATGCTGGGAATAGTCTATATTATTTGCTAATATAATTGTAACATTGAGCATGATTGTTAAAAAAGGGAAAAACTAACTATCGTATTTAATTATATTAAACAAGTGAATGTGGTTTTCTAACATAGTTAAAATAAAACCACGAACTGGAATATTTTCACCTCATAAAATAATGATATAAAATAATGGATCCAAGTGCGGGTTGAAGGTGACTCATTTGTAAGCCATGATTAGCCACAGGTGTAAGCTGGCAAGCCGCAGGACAACGCTGCCATATGGATACCTACATAGCCAATTAAATATCATTGATATTGCACACATGCCAGTTATTATTTAATCTGCAGTGCATGTTGAAAGAGCATCGCATTCAACTGGAAGCTCTCTAGGGCAGAAAATACAGTATGGTTATGGTGAGGCAGTCATCTTGGTCCTGCCATTGGCATCCAAAAACTGTCTGTTCTACACTAAAGTACTGTCAAGTAATGTATGTCTTGCTTTCAACCCACCATAACAACCGAAAAGAATGTTATCAATAAAAATCTACAGTCTAATATCTCTAAAGGTATATGTAATCTATGGTTTGAAACATGCTCTGCGCCACGTTCCGTTTGGAGCGCCTGCACACCTGCCTAAATGTAAAACAAACATGGTATATGCTTTAAGCCAATGGGAAGTATGGAGTGCGGTGGCTCGTATTGTAGGCCAGTCGGTATTAACTCCCCCTGGTACTTCTGAGAAAGTCGTGCATTATCTAAAGGCTTTACAACGGTATGTGGCTTATCTGTAGCAATTAATTATGTCGTATTATGTCACATGTGATTGTATTGGCAATTTGGTATCGGACGAGTCGCACTGATTATGGGACACGTTTCTCAGAGTTCAAACGGGTAAAATTTCAGTCAAAGTCATCTGCGCCACTGTGCTTAGACACTGATAATTTTCACCTTTGATATCTCGTTCACACCTTGTCCCTACATTTCCCTATTGGCGGGAGGAGAGGTTGTTCCGGTAAGTTTATGGGTTTTTTCAAAGCATTACGAGCAGAATATATAAATGTATTGATAGCATCGATACCGGGCTCTGCCGAAAATTAGTATCTTCAAAGCGTATTCAAATGTGTAACAAGATTCATGTAGGAATCTCTTCTATTTTGAATCAATACTTTTATACCCAAGTCATGTCTAAGAATCGGGAAAAGCATTCACCCTATTGCCAGTAGTTTCAAACATGACCGAAATGCCCTATCATATTTTTCCTACCTTCATAAAACAAACAAACAAAATCAAGGGACCAAGGAAGATCTCTCCGCCTAACGGTAAACTGAACCATACACCTGCCTTCATACGCAACAGATTGATTTAATGTATAGGTTATAAGCACGAGAATGATTATCCATTAAGAAATTGCTCTAGTGAGATTTACTTACCTTATCACTTGACGTAGTATGCAGAGCACAGGTAATGCATGGCAAGGCACTTTAAATACCTGGTTTTCCCCACTTGCTTGCTTGCGTATAAAGCAATGTGGCGATTCCTTTGTGTCACGTTAGAAGATATCTTCGTTTCTGTACCATCTTTCTACTTCCAGCATATAATATTATGGGTCGGACGTGGGGGATTTCAATTTAAAATCAGAATGTCCAGTAATCTTATATATTCAACGTAATGTTAAACACACATTACTTTGCTCGTGGCTAAAACTGCTTGGTAGGGAGTAATCCTATTAGACATATAGTGTGATGCTTAAGGTACACCGTCGTTGTCATTATTTCCGCATTAAGGATACTTTCGCCCGTTAGTAGGTAGGCCAGTCAGTAGGATACTCTTCTGTGTCACCAGTTTTCCATGTCAAGTCGGTTAAAATCAGCGTCGTTAAAGTGTTTAAACAAAATGCATTTTATTCGACGGCCGTTTTCAGATGAGAACTCCCGAAACCCCCGCGAGAGAGTACCTATTCCAGGACTAGGATACACGTACTGTTAAGAACAGTATGCCTTCGATTCAGTGAATAAATTGATTTTGTACTCGCAACAAATCTCATTAATTTATATTTTCATCAAGAATATGTCTCATAGATTAGCAATAAGCAGTAATGAAACTTTGGTAATCTATGCAAAAGCAATACCATCAGGCTACTCACGCGTGAGAATTCTAGGGCAGTTACACTATAAGACAACATGATTTGAATTATTACAACAAGTTCCCTATGGTACTACAAGTTATTGAATCAACCGGGCCTATTCCAAAGAAAAAACATATCCTTAAAAGCGGGTAAGTAACGGCAGCGTTTCTTTGTTTTGTTTTAGTGACGTCAATTTTATTCCAAGTAGGCCCCGGAACTGCTTATTTGTGGATAGGTTTATGTAAATGTTTCCTCTGTTAGATATGGAAAGGGTCAAGCTGTATTCAAGCTGTGATTATATAGTATTAAGAGATAAGTACGTAAAACAATAATTTGGGAGACCTACAAAAAAATTCAAATACAAAAAAATCTCGACATTGCTATTTTTATATACGCGCACACATATGTATGTATGTATACGTATATATATCAAATAATATATATATATAATATATATATATAATAATATATTATTATATATATATATATTATAAAGATTTCAGGTCATTTTATGTGGCTGATTCAAGTAAGGAGAGATCAGCTTTTGTGAAAAATTGAAAAATACATTTTTTACTTCATTTATAGGCTGATAGTAAAAAACTTCTAATGGTTATTCTTACCTAAAATATAGAGCATACGGGTTGTTAAGCACTTCCCACGAAAAATTAAAGCATTGTTTTGAATTTTCATTGAATTAACGTGTAATAAAAACATAAAACAGGAGAATGTAACCAAAATTTTATATTTCGAGTTTAAGTTTATCCCTCTAACTAGATATTGCCATTTCTAAAGCCAAAGAAAAGAGTATTAACCTGACTAATAGTAACCAACAACTGGTGCTTGAAATGTAAAAATACTAGTAATTTATGCCTTAAAACCATTACTAGTAGTGGCGTGTGTACGGTGAGGTACAATGTGACGATTATGGACGCTTAGCTGCCCAGACTATATTTAGAAAGCCAGCAGAACGTTGGACTAAACCTACAAGGTGACGCATTCACCGGAACTATTTCGGGGCAGAATATGACGAAATGAATTTATTGATACGCACTGTCCTTGCTCAGTCTCTTATTGTTTCTGGCTTTGTTTTGCCTGTCTTCCCTGAATTATTTCTGTGCTCATTGTGCACAGTAAATTGTGTGGTGTAGGGCGGATTGTAGCGGGTTAACTGTAGGCATTACCTAGGAGAAAGAGCATTGGGCTACCGCTATTCTCAAAATCTATTTTTGAGAATTGAGAAGTTCTCTATCGCTCGCCCCTCTCTGTTTTATATATATATGATAATTTATATATATCTATATATATATAATATATATATATATATATATATACAGAAATATGTGGGGTATATATTATAATATATATATATATTATATATATATATATATATATATCATATATATATATATATAAGCGACTTCCACAAGGAAAATGATAGTCAGATATCCAAGCGCTTTCAGTCTTTACTCATACAGTGTCAAGCAGGTAATGAAGTACAATTGCGAGAGAAAGTCTCAGGTAACAACACCAAGATCAAGAATACCAGATGTTAATTGTCAAAAGGGTAAAAATTAAAGAGATAATCCAGGATTATCGGATATCACACGGTCACAAATCTAAAACAGAATTGACCCTACACCGAAAATTACAAAGTTCTTACAGTCCAAAACAATGTAAAAACTGAATATATAATTTTGTTGCTTAATTTATTTACAACTTTTTACATTATGAAAGCATCAAGTTAAATAAACAAAAAGACTTAAATGTAGAAAAATTTCTATTTATTTGACTGATGAAACAAGATTAAATTGATATCCTTTTAACTGGTCATTACATGGGATTAAGCTCTTGCTTGGACTCAAGTTAATAGGTATGGTCTAAAATATTCATATGTACGAATAATGCATTTGATATTTGCCAGTTCTCACAGAATATTGATGCTGTTTGAGACGTTGTGAAAGAGATTACCGTTTGTACCGTAATAGGGACTTTATCCACTTTTTGCAAGGAATTTCATATATGCAGCTGAAGATCTTTGGCGCGAATTAATGATCACAAAACTATATAAAATTACGGTAGAGGAAGAAAGAAATTGTAATTTGATTTCTTGATGTAATGTTCCATAGGATATGACAGAAAATTCACCTTTTCAGTCTTTCGAAAATAAACTAACCTTTTTTTTTGGGGGCCCCCCCCCCTTTCCCCTTTTTTGTGCATACAACATCCAAACACCATCAAAATGTTAAATTCTCTGTTTTTTTCTGGGATGTTCTTATGGGTTTTTACGTGTCTGTAGCCCGCCCAGTTATTGACGCTGAAATTAAAACTCGTGATTGATATTGCAATGAAACTTAATACCCAAGGACTTTTGTAGATGGTGCATGGGGAAAAGAGCTAGATAAACATGTTATTCAACTAAATGACAAACTGAATGTAGTAAGCGATAACATTCCTAAAATTACCCAATGATGAAAGGTTTTAGATAGATCCTAGAATTTTAAGCTTTTTAACATAAATGTTGTTTGCATAATATTAATGTTCAAGAGTCTAGGTAATAAAAAAATCTCCTAAAGATCTTCAGCGGCATTATATATATATATATATATATATATCTATATATAATATATATATATATATAAGATGAATATATATATATAGAATCACATTTTACCACAGGGAAATGGATGATAAAGTCTCTCTCTCTCTCTCTCTATCGTCTCTCCTCTCTCTCTCTCTCTCTCTTTTATATAATTTATCTTTTTTAGTTACCTTAATTTTAGTAATAAAGTAATTCGTGCACACGGACTAAATTCAACAAACACGAATATAAAAACCAGAAATTTCATTTGCCTACGTATTGACACATCCTGTGACATAGAGAGAAACAGTATTTATTCGGGCACATCCTTGTGACGTAGAAATTATTTACGTAGAATATAGCAAAGATTAATGACACATCCCGTAACGTTAAAATACAGAGATTTCAAATCATATACCTGTGACATTAAGTACAGACAGATATGTAATGACACCGTCCTTGTGACTATAGAATATTTGACAATTGCATGCGAATCATCTAATCAAACACGATTTCAACATTCGCATATAAATTATATGCTTCATAGAGTTTTAATAATATACTTTCTCTTTATGGACTGCATTTATAAAGATATATTTATTTCTGGTTCTTTGTCATTCAGTATTTAACAGTACGCAGATTTTTATACTCTTCATCATTACTGTCCGTAAGTAGGAAATTTGTAGGCTTTTGTAAATAAAACACTCATGGAAACGTTATTGCAGTGAAGAAAGAATAAGGTACATTGACTCAAGCAATTTTAAAACAGTTTGTAATTACAATGACTCTTGAAATAATCGTGTTGCTTTACATACCTACAATTGACGGGTTAAAAGCTAAATACCCATATTTTACCACTACACCAAACAACGAAAACTCATTTCCGGTGACTCACCTCCATCGCTGATATAAATGGAAGAAAGAACATTCCCCTCTCCTCCTCCTGTTTCCGTCCGAAGCGACTGGACTGAATTTCGACGTCTCCCCTGGAAACAGCGGAATTATTCGCCCTGTACATGTCACGGACAAGACAGGTTTCTAGTATCGGGAATTGCTCCAGCACTGGAATGGTTTTTTTCCCCCGCTCTCCGGGAATTGCTTACCCTAAGTCACAAAATGTCTTACGCAGAGCGAGGTCACGTCCTAAGGGAGTGATTCAGGGTCTCTCGCTTTTTCCCATCGCGTTACAAATGTGTTGGGGATCCTTATGTATCCTCGGGTTTACATGGCTGATCTAAGAGAGAGAGAGAGAGAGAGGTTTAATAAATGGGAACCATTACTACGCCATACTGTCAGGCGGAAGACGCTCTGAGGTCGATCGCTCGAAGGAAACATTGGGGAAAGCTTGAGAGAGGAGAGAGAAGAGAGAGAGAGAGAGAGAGAGAGAGGAGAGAGAGAGAGATTTGTTTAGTTTCTTTAATGGTCTTGTAGTTACCTGGGAGGAGACTGGCTGTCATTCCCATTTAAAGATGGCAAATTTATCACTCAAGTTGATCAATTGACCCCTGTATAAAAAATTGTTGAATTTTCGTGAGTCCCTGCAAAGATCATACGTTAAGTACTGAAATATTCAGTGTATTATTACGTTCTCTTTTATTTAATAACATAAAATAGCAGTAGTAAAGGTACTCGTTAATAGCTTTCACGAGGAAATGTCCCTTGTGCCCTTCCTCGGACCAATTATAATTTCCCATGGAATGTGTACAATATTAGTTGTGGACAGATATACTCGGGCTTTAATGCAGTGAAACTCCCCCCAAGTGCTCTAATTATTAAACGTTCATTTTAATGCCTACGAGCATTAAACGTTAGAAGGAAAAGTAAAGTTAAAAAAAAGGTTAGAAGAAATAACGCCCTCAGGAAATTTAACGTCTTCCAGTAAATCAAGAGACCTATCTTGGCCGTTGACTTTGAAAACCCATTAACAAAAAACATTAATATCTCACCAATACCGGACTTCCCGTGACTGAACTAAATATTGTTCTGTTGGGCGTTTAAAAACATCGTGAAGCCTTACAAAATGAATCTTGCTTTAAATATGTTAAAAGCTGGTGCTCAAGTTTTTATCAACCTACGAACAAGAAGTACACTCAAAGGACTTGGAACATTCGGGTTTTTCTGCCAGCAAGTCTTGTGATACGTGTTTGTGTTATGTGTAGGACTTCATTTCTTTTGCAAAACATTATTCAGAAGGCCTAAAATATCAAAGGTAGGCATAAAGTTAGGTGATACAGCACAAGTTGCGCTGTCAATGTGAAGGGACGCATAGATGCTGTTGATGTATGTTAATGTCCCAGTACATACATGCATATATATAATCTATATATATATATTATATATATATATATATATATATAAATAATATATACATACATATATATATATATAATATAAATTATATAATATATATATATATATATATATATATATATATATAATAATATATATATACTATATAGTATATATATATATATATATATATATATATAGTTCATTTACTTATCGAGCGAATCTGGGATAATAGATTTCATTTCATGGCTGGTGAAATAAGTCAGCAACATTTGTTAAAAACTTAGTTCAAAAATCCACAAACTTTATTTTTTATCGTTATTCAAGAGCTTCAGTGATTGCACATAATGCTCCGTTTATAGTCGTCAGTACTGTCCCGTCGACCTTTCCTAGATGAAAATTTCAAGGTGAAATGGAAGTTCTTTTAAACCCGGGTGCGAGGCCTCTGCTTCAGTAATTAAAAAAAGAACAATATTTACTTTAAAAACGTATTAAATGACTGGACAGTTGATCGGGTGATATAACATCATTTATTTATGTTAAAAATAATTATTTCTGAAAATCTTAAATCATTTATATTTTAATGTTGCACCACCTGCGTGATATACAGTTAAATTATCAAACACTGAGTAAGAAATGTGGATAACTTTCTAGTTAAAAAAGCAATATCGTCAAACATATCAAAAGCGTCAACATATTTTTTTTTATTTTTTTTATTTTGGTATCGAGGCTAAAACCTACTATGAGGACCTTTTTGGTGTTTCGTCCACAGGAAAAAATTAGCCCGGTTTTTTTTAAAAAGGCCCTATTTTAGCCAAACAAGCTTTTATTTGTTATTTTTGGTTTTATAAAGCTGTCAGTGAGTGGGAAATGTTTTTTTTTTTTATACCTAGCCTAGTTGGAGGAGGAAATTTCTCCTTTTAATTCCTCTTTCAAACCCACGTCTTTCTGAACATGAGGAAACGTAAGGTTTTTTAAGCCTATATTTTCTATAAGTTAATGAATTTATTTTTATTGCTCTTCAAAATGACTGTGTTTTTCTTATTTAGAACAAGAAAGGAATAGGTAAATAGATAAAGATTAACAAACTTAAAATGAAAACCATTGCAGTACATTGGCGCTCATTAGAAAAGGACCACGAGACTGAAATATTTCTTCTCCGACGGCTTCTTTTTTGGTAATATGGACAATGTCAATCGTGCCATGACAGGGGCTTTATTGCAGCAGTTGTGGTCGGTTTAGGGAACACTTTGGATCAACAGTGTCTGAAGTTTAGTATAGCAAAGGACATCTGCAAGGTACACCGAATGTGTTTTATTTGAGTCCACACGATTAATTATCGTTCATTTTCTTTACTTTCAAAGGGTTCACTCTGCCATTTTTTATCGTATCTATGATTAGGGGATTGGATTACGATTTCGTTATAAAATCTATACTGGAAAAAAAGCTACAACTTTATGTGTCCAAGTTTTCTGAAGCCTTCTACTGGATAAAAGTAAAAATGTACACTAACTTAACATTAAGTAATGGTTTGCCTAATTGTTAGAAGTTGTATTTTTTAATTATTGATTATTAGTGGACTCAAGTTGGTTCGAATTTACGATAATACAAGAGAGGTGAGAGGTCAGCCTACTATGAGATTCAGGGCCTCTGTAACACAGTTTTTTCGCAATAACTTTTATCTATGCGTTTCTATAAATAGAACGATTATTCAGAATACATATTATATCTACACATAAATTTTGACTGTATTCTGCATTACGTAGGTGAAATAAAATTTGGTAATCATAAAGTAAAAGTGACGTTTGTTTTAAGAAGGGCCAACTTACTCAGTTAGGTGTTCGAACGCACTCGTTACGTAACTTATGACAGCATTTCGTCCCTCTTCTCGATGGATGATTGGCTATACGTAACGAAAAGCTAAACCTCTGGCAAACATGACATACAAATTTAAATTTACAAGCAAAGCAGTACACTCTCATGAACTCTGGAACCTCTCCATGATAATTGTCTTAATGAAAAAACACCAACAAAAATATGTTGATAATACAAAAAAACACTTCGAATTAGTCTAACGCCCAAAAATAAGTTTCATAAGAACATTACAGTTCTACTTTATAGGTCACAATCAGATTGACAAAGAGTAGGGAATAGTGGTAATTTTGAAAACATAGTAGCAAGCTGATTTGATAATGCTATATCCAATGGTCAAGCAATTTTTATTTATTGGCTATCTACCTATTTCACTGAAAAAAATAGCCCGGCGGCGGTACTATATGGCTTCTTTCAAACCTTCACCAATAATTATCTTAGAATGATGGGGGGGGGGGGGGGGGGGGGACTTCATGAGCTCCACCCACTTTCGCCCGTTATAATTCAGGATAACACTGAAGGCTATCATGGGCATTTGTTGGATTAGAAAATTTAAATTCTGGCATATAAAAACTCATTTCAAGTAGTTGTAAGAAGTGCTAAATGATCCTTCAAGGCTCCCAGCAAGTTGGCATAAAACGTTAATTTCATGTATATTACTGCTATACTGTTGCGGCACTATGCCTACGGTAGTATTACCTACGCTAGCACTGATACACACCCACATCTGATGTAATCGTTCCTCCATTCGTAAAGTCTTTAGGTTTCAGAGCCAAGGAGTTTCTGTCTGGTGGATGGGAGGGGGAAACATTTACGTCAAAAGGTGTTTACCTTGCTTACGTATGAATATTTTTCGACTCTTTGCGTGGAATCATTGCCATGACGTCGGCTAGGATCATTTTTTACTCTATAAAAATTCAAATCTATCGGGTTTAGGTTATGATAATGCTGACCAAAAGTGTAGTTGGGTTGTAAAATATACATATGTCAACCTTTCAGCTACATCCGATGCTTGACAAGGAGCAAAGTCCAAAAAGCCGTGTTACAGAGGACCCTCTGAAATCTCATAAGTAGATGTGTATAACGAAAAGTCTAATAAATAGACGAAAATTAAAATATCGTTGTACAACTTTTTTATATAGTAGAATTGATTTAACGTTGTATAAAAAGAGCCTATTTGTACAGCGTTTTTTTTTTTCATTTCTCAATCAAATAGTTGACGCAAAGGAATTCTGAAAGTTTCTTAGTAATTTTACAATATTATAGCATAAACTAAAATAATACTTTGATTAATGCAAATGTGAGGGAAACTCATATCTTCGACATTTCCAGGTTTCTGGAAAAAATCGTAGTTAATGGAATTTCTTTATGTAATTTTTTATAAGGTTTGATTTGCAAAACTTGTCCTCTCTCTCTCTCTCTCCTCTCTCTCTCTTCTCGCTCTCCCGCTCGCTCTCTCTATTCCATAACAGTTTACCCTAAATGTTACTTTTGAGTGACTGGGGCCCGCAAAGAGATTCCTCCGAGTAGACTATGCTGTGGTTCGCATTTATTAAACTCTTCTCTCTCTCTCTCCTCTCTCTCTCTCTCTCTCTCTCTCACTATGTTAACAATGATCATTTTCCCCAGACTATCATGTTTCACTCGAAGAGTAAAACTTTCTAAAACTGTAATGCAACAAAACTTAACTCTCTCTCTCTCTCTCTCTCTCTCTCGCTCTCTCTCCTCTCTCTCTCTCTCTCTCCTACAAAATGAGTGCCCATAAAACTAACAGTCATGGAATGTGAACGGAAAAACAGAGGGGTTAACCAAACTCCTCGGCCTCCAGAGAGTTGTCCTTATGTTTTATGAAATGAAGGGAACAGAACTGTCTTGTCGGAGCAGATATATGGATAGTAATTCTCTCTTAAAAGGCAACTATGTTTATTTGTTATTTAGGCTCTTTCAGTGTGTTTCTCTCCCCTTTTCCTTTTTGTGGCTTGTATGTTTTTGTTTTTATTTATCAGTCCGTGTATGCCTTCTAATTCTTTGTTGTTGATAATCATCTGCTATGGTTTGGTTTGCTTCATCAGTTTCATATGAGCATTTTTTCTCCGTTATGGGTTATATTAATAAACTGCATTGACCTCACTCTCACCCGCGCAACTTCATTAGAGCTATGCTAGGACAACCATGAAATCTCAAGCTCTTGGCAAATTCATATTTGACCTTTGGACCGGAAAGATGACATTAAAAATTGACCTTGGTTTACCCGCTGGCTCATTTAGTGAACATAATGCCAAAATAAAATCCCACATTTCGGTTAGCGTAAAAATGACGGTCCTTTGTTACTTGAATCCATAGAGCTCATCTCTAGAATGGCGATCTCAAAGCGGGAATGTGACCGCGAGCGGCCATTATTGAAAGGCCTTCTCGATCCAGCTCATAGTACTTACTTCATTAGGTACTATTATTTTATCTTTTTTACTATAATCTCATTATATATTATTTTTTTTTTTTTTGGTTTTTTTTTTTTTGCTTCGATCACAGTACTCCTATTCGACTGGGTGGTATTATAGGGTGGGGTTCAGGGTGCACCTGCTCCTTAGGAGGTCCATCCACTTTCTTACTATGCGGGCCTTTGCTAGAATTCGCACTTTCTGCATGAGTCATGGAGCTACTTCAGCCTCTAGTTTTTTAGATTACTTTTAGGGATCTTGGGATCGTGCCTAGTTCTCCTATGATTATGGGTACGATTTTCCACTGCATAATCCAATCCTCCTTATTATTTTCTATTTTCAGATCTTGATATTATCCATTTTTCCCTCTCTTCTCTTCAACTTGGTGCTTGTGTTCCCATGTATTGCGACATCATATGAGTGATACTTCTTCTTTGCCTGACTTTGTCAATCAAAACGTCACGTTCTGTATATTTGCACGTATCACCCTAAAAAAATTTTTTTTTTTTTTTTTGTTCCCCGGGGGGGGGTTTTTCCCCCCGGATACCATAGTCCAGAGGAGGACGTTGCCTGATCGTTTTCTATCCACTCCCTATGGTGGTGCTAGTACCACTTATTACTGAAGCTATGCTGATGTTTCTTGCACAGGCTCCAGTGGAGGGCTTTTGCCACTGAATTCCTGCCTCTTTTTGTACTGGTTCTGTGCAAGTGCCGGGCATCGCTTGCTATTGGTTTATGGTTTCATTTTTCGCTATGGCACTTCCTACATATGGGAGAGATGTTTATTTCCGTCTATGTCTTTGAACATATCTGTTTTCTTAGGGCATGATGTGCCGCTGTTTCATTCCTTCAGGTTTCCTTCTTAGCCTCCCCTCTGTAGCCATGCCATGTGTCATCGCTCTGGCTAGTTCTTTAGTCTGTTCTATGTATTGTCCGTTCATTGGTTTGTTGTGACAGTCCTCTGTTTCTGTTGTCATTCTCCTGTCTCTGGATATTTCGGGTCTTGCTCTAATTTATTAGTCCTTTTCCCAGCAATCTTGAGCCACTCGTCTTTCACTGGTTTTCAGAATGGCCAGGCTCTGTTCTCGATGTTGACGCAGTCATCGATAAATTAGTAGTCCTCTCCCTCCTTCCTTTAGTGTTATGTAGAGTCTGTCCGTATTGCTCTTGGGTGTAGTGCTTTGTGTATTTCATAGGTTTCCTGGTTGGTTTTCTGATCTATGCTGCGGAGAGTTATGCCTTCTCAATTCCACTATTCCTGCGCGTATCTGATACTGGCACGCCCATGGTTTATGGCTTATCATATTTCCGGCGTGAGTTTGACTTGAGTATCGCCCTTGAGTCTCTGCATATATCTTTCCTGATCGTGTCCTTCATCTCTGGGTTTATATCCCCTCCTTCCATTATACCAGGTATTGTATCCTGTCCATCTATGTGTTGAGTTGCTCAACTATTGTAGTTTATCACTTTCGTTCTCGTACTTTGCTTTTGTATGTTGACCTAAGGGCATTTTTGTATCCAAACCCATCCTGATGTCCCCAGAACAATCCGTTACAGTGGGGATTAGATCTATTTCCTTGAGCTCTTACATACAGCTGGAGGCGTCCATGAACATCAGATGGTTGATCGGTTGCCTCTTTTCTTGAGTTGGTACCCGGCATCCATCTTCCTGTAGTACTTTTGTCATGGGAATTCATGGTACGCGAAGAGTATGTGGGGACAGTGAGGTCGCCTGGAGGATATTCTTATTATTATATTTTTATTATTATTATTATTATTATTATTACGTAATATTATTATTATTATTATTATTATTATTATTACTGGACCCCAACTTCACAGAAGAAAATTTGCTTACAAAAAGCAGGTTGGCTAAGCACGCCAACCATGTGGCAAGGCCTAAGTATCTGCTCTGGAATCTAAGAAAGTTTGGGTTTTTTCCTTTAAGCATAGAGGTTACTGTAAATTACAGGACTATTTTAGCATACGGTCGCTAAGCACTAACGTGAATAAAGAATGTACAATCACTAAACACTAACCTTAACAATACACTTGAACTCACTATACATTACATTCACTAAACACTCACACTTAACATACATTCACACTAAATAATATAAAACACTCCACTGAATACCCAACACTCGCTAGGCACCACTATGCACTAACCCCAGCTCACAAAACACTCATAATTTATACACTAAAAGCTCAAAAAAAACACTCATAAATACTAAAACACTCACTAAGCATTCACCTAAGCAACCCACTATACCACAATACTGTAAACATTCACTAAAACATGCATTAATCCTAAACATTCATGGAACGCTAAACACTCCTAAGCATTCACAAGCACTCGCTATAAAGTACACATTACTAAGTACTCACATAGGTACACTAAACACTCACTACATCTTAAACACTCATGAAACACTTAAAACACTCACTGAATCCTATATGATCATTAAATCCCTAAACAATCAATAAACACTAAACTGAAAAAACTTCAAACTCATCACTCATTAAACCACATGCACACTAAACATTTACTAAACCTAACATCACAAGATATTCACTAACCACTAAACCTTCACTGAAAAACTTACTAAACATAACAAACCCTAAAACCCACTAAACATAACTGACCTACTGAACATTCACTGAAGACTGGCCAACATTCACTAAACCCTAAACAATCACTTAACATCACTGAATACTTACACAATAAAACAGACTGACGACCAATAACATACACAAGACATTCACCTAAACATTCACTGAATACTGACACATTAAACATTCTTTCAACACTAACATTCACAAGACATTTACAAACAGCCTCATATCATCACGAGGACTTACGCTACTAAACATTAGCTAAAACCCTAACACTCAGTAAAACATTCACTGAATATTCACACTAAACATTCAATAGCCTTCAAAAACACACTAAAACCCTAAAAAATAAACATTCACTAAACATTACTCAGAAACATTACAAAACACTTACTAACCTAAAACCTAAAACATTTGCTAACAATTATCATTTAAAAATTAACGATTAAAAAGTTCAAAATCACACTAATTCTCTTTTTCAGTTTATGGAAACAGACCTTTAAAGATGGCTGAAAAGTTTGTCAGCGCCGCCCTGGTGGAAGACGACCGAATACGTAGTACTATACTGGTATAGAGATTACAGCTCCAATGTATACACACACACAAACACACACAACCACACATTTATATATATAATATATATAGATATATATATATAAATATATATATATCTATTATATATATATCTATATATATAACCTCTATGTTTACTTCTAGCTGAAGAAACGTATGCTACAATGTATACGGAACTAACTGTCATAAAAGCAGACTTACTGGCCTATCAATTACCTTACTCCCTTTACGGAAAAAACGGCTCGGGAAATGAAAGTTAAAGCGAGCCCAATATATAGGTGAGTGTATCTTTGCGTCGCTTACAGGGTTAAGATGGAAAGAACATACTCTTCATATTGTTTTATAGAACGGAATTTTTCTGTTGAATTGATAGCCAAAGAGTGTGGAAGTCATAGATCATGTATAGGTCAAGTAATGGAAATATTGCGTCATATAACAGTCATTATAGACATCGATGAAACGTCATCAAGTATTCGTAATCGTAATGATTGCGGCTATTATTCCAAAGTGGATGTCATTTGACCGTACCAAGTACATAAAAGTCTAATGAAACGTAAATGCAAGTTCATTAAATATGAATATAGCCTAATTATTAGGATAAAGTTATCAGATAATGAAAGGACAGGAAATTCAGAAGGATACTTTTAGAAAAACAGGGATAATCACATTACAAGAAATGTAAATCTTTGGTCTCTTGACGTTATGTTTACTCAGTCACAGCTACACACAATACACTCGAACTTATCTCTATATTTGAAGTACGAATTGGGATAAAAATACCATCTAGTTTCGTGAGACATTACATTCAAAGTAGTTAGAAGAATTCTAAAACGTTAAAATATTAAGTATTGTCGGGGATTTTTTGTAAATATTTTTCTTACTATTGTTAATCTTACTCATGGTAAATTTTAAAGCTCAGTGAATATAATTCCTGATATACCTCTCTCTCTCTCTTTCTCTTCTCTTCTCTCTCTCTCTCTCTCTCTCTCTCTGTATATATCACTGAAAAACGGGAAAAGTTAGGTTCTGGAAAAGAGAAGGAAATAGGATTCCGCTAATGTATGCAAAAAGGGAAGCCATCTATTACACGACCGATAAAAAAACGGGGAAACCCCTCAGAGGAGCGTAATCCAATTGTGTTTTTAGATAAGCTCGCATACACACAACACACACACACACATCGTATAATATATATATATATATATATATAATATCTATATCTATATATATATATGATATATATATATATCTAACTGACTCACCGAAAGTTAGGAACGTTGATAAATCCATAAAATAAAGATATATGCCACAAAGGAAAATAAACGATGGAGTATCACGAGACCTTTCGATGTTTAAACGTCCTTACTAAGCAGAAAAAAGAAAAAAAACTATATATATTATATTATATAATTATAATATAATTATATATATATATATATATATACAAGAGCTACAAAGTCCGTTAAATCTAATTCGCTCTACCTCGGAATAATATATTTCATATATGCTGACTGAAGGGGAATTGTTTTAGGCGAGTATGAAAATATAATAATAACGAGGTAGAACGAAAGTAGATATTAAGGACACTTGTAGCTCGATGTGTGTATATGAATCACGGTAATGTGATATGACTTATATAAGAATACATGCTGTCAAAAGCACCTTACAACGCTACCAGGTCGAAGCGGTCTATGCAGTCTCCTAAACACCAAATTACCTGAGCACGAGGCGTATTTGAGATGAGAGACTGACATAAAATTATAGCTTTTGCAGTGGTGGGGTGGGTTAAAGACGCACTGTCATCCTGGATTTGTTTGGTACGAGGGTTCGTGCCCGGGAGCCGACAATTTTCTGATAGCCTAAATATCTCCTTCGGTCAAGAAATATGAAAATAGATTAAAACAACGGTAGAGGAAGTAGATATTAAAGGATATTTGTAGCCCGATGTATGTATAAGAATCACGGTCAGGTGTGACAATATATTGTAAGACTAGGTTATAATTAATGCTATATTGCCAAATATGTTATCTGGACCTATTGGAATGTGGAGAAAGCAACGACCTGATAAAAGTGGACGAATGGTTTCTGAGGGTGGCGTGACATTAAAACTGCATTGGGAAATCTAGTTGCAGCCAGTAATGTGAGGTGTTGTTGAAATGTGCATTCGTATGTGCGTGTGCGCCTCTTCTGTTATATTGTATCATACGCAAGTCTATGGGGGATTTTGCATAGAGGCGGCTTTGAGAGAAAGGCAGGATGCCGTAGTGCTCTCCGAAACGTCTCTTTATAATATAGCGTGCGAAATATTCCGGCTGCTTGGGTGAGTCTTTATATTTTATATTTTAGCCAAAGAGTGGCTTGTTACCTATTTTAACATTTTATGGGGATATTCAATCTTTGACTTTGTTGTTGTTAAACTTATGTGTGTACTTACGAGTGGTTTCTTATGTCTTTGAAACAGACGGTTCTGGCAAGGAACCATGAGGGGGGGCGGGGACCGAGGAAGTCCCGATGGGGAAATAGACATTTGGTGTGACCATTACATTTTAGACATTTTGTTGGGGTTTTAATTGAAATAGGTTAGTCTGTGAGACCTAATTGATTGACTGTTTTTTTCGTTATTAATAAATGTATTTTTTATAATGCAACTCTCTCATTTTGATTACCTTAGAGTGGAGAGAGAGTGGAGAGAGAGAGAGAGAGAGAGAGAGAGAGAGAGGGAGAGAGAGAGAGAGAGAGAGCGGTTCGCTTGGCGAGAGAGAGAGAAAGAAAAGTCGCTAGCCGCTAGACGTGTTTGCTTAGTTTGAGAGAGAGATTTGTTTGTTGTGCCTGACGCTCGAGTTACATGTTTACCAAATGAATAATGAGGCATCTATCCTCATTACAGGTAGTGGCAGCTGGTGGAAAAGCAGTATAAAAGAGTTTTTTTTTTATGCCTGGGAACGCCAATGAAGAGATAGGTGACCAGTTAAAAAATAAAGGGGAAGGTTATGGCTTAGTGATAGTTTCGAGCGACAAAGCCTTTGTGGGATTGTGGAAAATTGTTAAATTGTTAGTTTTCAGTTACTAAGTGAGAAAAAATGAGAAATGTCTATCCGTTAACTGCGCAAAGGGGAGTGGGAAGGATTTTCTTAGACTCAGCATTTGGCCCAGGCAGTCTGCCTACTAGTTGCAGCACTCAGTATGACTTCTGTGTGTAATGTCGAGTGCATCCCGAGATAGTTGTGAATGTGTTACGGGCGTGTCGTGCGCGAATTCCGAGTTCTTTTTGTTCCCATTATGGAGTGGTGAGCGTTTAAAAAAAAACATTGTTTGTTAAGGGGAGGGGTAGGGGAAGTTTTTTTTTTTATATTTTCAGTGAAATGGGACTAAGTTTAAGAGGTCAAAAAATTTTTTCTTTCTTTTCCCATAGTAGCAGAAGTGTTTTTCTTTATTGGTGCGTGTTTATAATAGGCACATTCGTCTTTGTTTAATATATGAGGGTGTATAAAGATGTTTCTTATGTATGCGAACTGTGCTTGGATAGCATATTTCGCTTGGAGACAAAGCGCCCACCATTTCCTACGGGCTCAGCAGATTTCTGCTAACCAACGCAGGAAAGCATTGCAAGAGGAGTATGGCCTGCCTCGGGGAATAGTGCATGTGAGAGTACTGGTGTATACCTCAGGGGGGTCCTCAGACACTGTTCAAGGGGAGATGGGTACTGGCATGCCTCGGGGGTATCGCTTGACTGAGGGATGTTTCAATGCTCAGTGGGGGGGAGAAAAAAATTTTTTTTTTTCTCAGTGTGGGTGAACTCCTTCCTTTTTTTTTTTTTTTGTTTCTTTGTCGGAGTGTCGCGAGACGAATTAGCCCTTGAAAGTGATTTTTCAATGCCAGGACATCAGCTGATTGATTAGTTGATGAAGTGAAATACCGTAGAGTCTTTTTTTTAGAAAGAGATTTTTTCTTTCTCTTGGATGAAGAGAAAAGGAAATAAAAAGAGATTTTTTTCTTTCTCGGGAATGAAGAGAAAAGAGAATTGAAATGCATTGTATGGGTGTATGTTTTCCTTATGCCTTGGAATACACAAATATAATGGGGATACACAGATTATTATTATTTTTTTTATTGTGTTGGAGGGATTACTTTGAAATACCGATGATTGGTGTTGTATCTGTGTTGTGTGGCAATGGTGGTGTATACTGGAGAAATTGTGTGTCATGAGGTTCGGAAATACTAGTGTAAGCTATTTGAATTTCACCCTTACTTGAGATCTTTGCAAGAGAATTATTACTATGGAGAGTTTTATTATTATTGAATAATTGTTATTGTATGAGATGTGTCATGGGAGGGTTGCTTAAGTATAATTATCATTACGGGAGACTTGTTTTACGAGAGATTTGAGATATTTCATGGGAGATTATTTTTTTTAAAATTATTACAGATAATTATTCATGGGGAATTATTACAATGAATTAATGGGAGAAATCTTGTTTTAGTTATTTGTTGAGTTTTTTGTAACTTTGGAGAATATTTCAGTCATTCATGAGTGATGAGTTTTGCTGAATCTTGATGAGTCTGGCTGAATCTCTTGGTGAATTGGGTTGAATCTTGCTGAACTTTTGCTGAATTTGTGCTGAATCCTTTGGAGAATGGATAAGCATTAACATTGGTGATATTTTTTTTGTACTGATACTAGTGACTTTGATGATGGCAATTTTTTTGTGATTTTGCTGATAATGATATTTCTGATGCTGATTTTTTTCAAATAATACGTGGGTGCTGTAATGCTATCAAGGGTGGTGAGATCTTTTTTGAATATGGGAGGAACTAACAACACATTATTTTTGCTTTTTTCTTTTTTTATAAGTTCAGCAGATAATTGCTTGACATCTAGTAAGTCACGGGAGATAGTTAACAATACCGTTGATTTTTTTCTTTCTCCTTTTTGGAAGTTAGCCATCGCTGGACACAAGTTTTTTATATCATGGGTGAATTTGAATTTATTTTTTCTCTCTCCAGTTGGCGTGAATATTTTTTTTTTATATGTCTCAGTTCGTGACTTAGAGTCATTATTCGGGAAACGTGTTTGTGTTTCAGCTATTTGATGCTGTAGAGAAATATATGGGAGAATTCTTGCATGTTTAAATGCATACGTAATGGCGCTACATTTTTTTTTCTCTGGATATTTGTGTTCCAGAAATTGTGAGTTTTTCTTGCACAATACCTTTGTTGCATTTGTGACAACTTTGTGAGAGATAGGAAACTTGGTTAAGTTTTCTAGTGGCCTTTGTCGTAGTGCATATGGAGAAGTCTTTGCTTAGACACTGTGAATTTGGATTCTATTATAATGAGTTGTGGCATATTGGTGATTTTTTCTAGAATTCTCTAGACAGTTTTTATTTGCCAAGTTTTTGCCCTTTTTTAGCAGTTATGCTAAATGGAGAGAGTTTTATAGTTTTTGACTATAACATTGAGTTATTCACTGGAGAATTGAGGTATATTATTTTGGAGTTATAATTTGAGATATAATATATTGGAGATCTATTTTTGGCCATTTTGATATTTATCAATGGTGATGAGAGCTATGTTTAGTTCAATTATTTTGCAGCCATCTTTGTTGCAAATGGAAGACACATTTTTGAGAAGATATATGGGGCATATTTGTGGGAGGTGTGTGAGTTAGATGCTTTGAAAAGTGCACATTTTTTTGGAGATAGGATTTCATTTTTTTTTTATATATTCCTTTTTGGAGATAATATTTTTTGGAGCTTGTTTTATTCCACATGGGAATATTGGTGAAATAGATGGTAAATATTTTTTATTTGCCGAAATAGAGGTGCATTATTCTTTATTCCTGGAGTGGTGGTTTTTTATTAACATATGGCTATCAGAGAAATAAGAGGGAATATGTGGATGTGGTTATTAATCAAATGGAGGAAATATTTTTATATCCGGAGTGGTGTTCTTATTAATATGGTGTCACATATTTATGTATGGAGGTGGAATTAATCTTTGGCGGGTGACCCTTTTTTGTGGTTATGGGAGTTTCGTTTTCTCGAGCCAAGAGAAGATTTCTGTGGTTCTTTCTCTTTGGTTTCGTGACTATTTAGAGGCAAGTGGCATTATTGCATTGTGGTCCTATGGAGATGTGTGCATTGTTTATGTTCACAAGTATATTATTTTTGGAGGCATATAATTGGGCTGTGTCATGTTGAGATAATACGTCTTCGAGACAGTCTTTGAACACATTAGTCATATCCTGGAGTTAATTCTTTGAAATGTGTCAGTTAGACCTTTTCTGTAGAATCATGAGTTTCCAACTTGTGTGTCTGACTAGACATTTTTTATGCTGCTGTTTGAGCTCACGTCCGCAGGTGGATTTTTCTGCTGACAAGCGCTGTGTGCTGAATCTTTTCCTCCTGATGGTGATTGCTGAATCTTTTCCTCTGATGGTGCTTGCTCAAAGTTTTTGTAATATCTGGAAATGTTGACAATAGCATTTCATGTAAGCGCATGTGTAAGAGTTTGCTTTCTGGCAAATTCTGTAGCTATTCATGGGGCATTTCTTGGGAAAACGTGGTGATTATGTATGTTATGCATATGTATACTATGTATTTTGTGACGGGGGAAATTTACTTGTGGTTATCTTTATTTTTTTTTCTTCTTTTTCCTATGAGAGATGTAATTATTGGAGATGTAATTTATCGGGAGATGTGATTTTCCGGGGGTTGTTATTTACGTAAAAGGGAGTTTGACATTAAGTCTCATTGTAATTAATTGTATGAGCAGTAAAATGGTTTTTGCTGTTAAACATTGGAGATTTTTACTGATTTTGTGGGTCGTTCAGATATCAGAGCTTGAGAGAAAATTTTTGGGTCTGGGCGTGTTACATGATACTTTTTTTTCCTTGGGCTCATTACGATTTTTTTTTCTTTTTTTTTACTTATGAGATCATTTGAGTTTGAAATGTGAGTGCAGAAGTCCGTGGAGTAGCTGTGAGTTTTGGATTGTGTGTGTGCTGATGTGTGATCTGGAGAATTGAGTTGGAGAACTTGATGTTTTTTTTTCTTTGAGAGTTGTGATAATGACTTATGATTTAGTAGTCATATTAAGTGGAGTTAATTGGGAGACGCTTAGTTAGTATTTCTGACTTTTTGAGATCATTGTTTGATAGAAGTAGTATGTCTGGGGTTAATTCTTTTTCGATTGACCAATGACTTGACTGACATACTAACACACCAAAAAGTCGTTTCCCAACGCTAGCAAGACATCCACCAGCCGTGCAGAGAGGTTGCTGTCGTTTTGTCCATGGTGATTACGAGAGTCTACAGAGTTCAACAACGTGTCTTTTGGGGATCTGCAGAAGTTGTTAGAAGTCTTCTACGATGAGGGAGGCATTCCGTCTTCCTACAGTCTGCTACAGTAGAGCAGCTAGTTGCAAGCAAAGAGGGATATTCAAGAATCCAAAATGAGAGAAAATCCTAGTGTTATTTGGAGAAATGAGGCGTAACAGACTTTATTTTATAATGCCAGAGACGTGCAGTTATTACTTACATTTTATTTTAAGCCGGCCAATGTGTTTTATATTATATAAGCTGTTTTGTTTGACCATTTTGCTAGGCGGGTGCTAGCAAGTGGACGAGGCCGAGCTGTGTAAGGCCTAGGGTTATAATTAATGATATATTACCAATATGTTCGCTGTGACCTATTGGAATGTGGAGAAACAACGACCTGAGAAAAGTTGACGAATGGTTTCTGTGGGGTGGCGTGACAATAAAACTGCATAGAAAGACGAGTCAATGTACGACAGTTCGTGGGGTCTTTCCAGAGTGCCATTGGTAAACTAGTTGCAGTCAGTAATGTGAGGCGTTATTGAAATGTGCATTCGTATGTGCGTGTGCGCCGTCTTCTGTTATATTGTATCATACGCAAGTCTATGGGGGATTTTGCATAGAGGCGGCTTTGAGAGAAAGGCAGGATGCCGTGGTGCTCTCCGAAAGTCTCTTTATAATATAGCGAGCGAAATATTCCGGACTGCTGGTGAGTCTTATAATATTTTAGCCAAAGAGTGGCTTGTTACCTATTTAACATTTTTATGGATATTCAATCTTTGACTTTGTTGTTAAACTTTTGTGTGTACTTACGAGTGGTTTCTTATGTCTTTGAAACAGACGGTTCTGGCAAGGACCATGAGGGGGGACCGAGGAAGTCCCGATGGGGAAACAAAAATATAAACATTTGGTGTAGACATTACATTTTATTTTGACATTTTGTTGGGTTTTAATTCAATCAATTAGGTTCTGTGAGACCTAATTGATTGAATGTTTTTTCGTTATTAATAAATGTATTTCTTATAATGCAACTCTCTCATTTTGATTACCGTTATACCTGAGAGAGAGAGGAGAGAGAGAGAGAGAGAGAGAGAGAGAGAGCGGAACGCTTGGCGAGAGAGAGATTGTTGAAAAGTTGCTGAGCGCTAGTTGCTTAGAGAGAGAGGATTTGTTTGTTGTTTGCCTGACGCTTGAGTTACACGTTTACCAAATGAATAATGAGGATCATATCCTCATTACATATATATATATATATATATATATATATATATATATATATATATATATATATATATATATAGATATATATA